>NC_058133.1:134916068-135112520 GCF_016433145.1 Gracilinanus agilis
TTAATTTTAAACCCTTAACTTCTGTGTATTGACTTATAGGTGGAAGATTGGTAAGGGTAGGCAATGGGGGTCAAGTGACTTGCCCAGGGTCACACAGCTGGGAAGTGTCTGAGACCGGATTTGAACCTAGGACCTCCTGTCTCTAGGCCTGGCTCTCAATCCACTGAGCTATCCAGCTGCCCCTTGAGACCTTCTTTTAAAGAAACTTGCATCAAAGTATTTTTTTCTCTCATTTTCATGCTTCTAATTTTAGTTGCATTGGTTTTATTTGTGTAAGAAACTTTTTAAATTGTTAACTTTGCCTTCTGTGAATCTCTCGTTTGGTCATGAACCCTTTCCTTATCTATAGATCTGACAGGTAATTTCTTCTATGCTCTTTTAATTTGTTTATACTGTCATCTTTTATATCAATCATGTACACTTTGGGAGCTTGCCCCTTCTATTTACCTATTTGGGTAAGGTAGATTTCTGTATCCAAATGAGTATGTATATATAGTTTTCCCTCTTTGAACCAACTCTGATATGAGAGTAAGGTTCAAATTTGTGTGCCACCCTTATCACCCATTTCCCCTTCCACTATAAAAGCTCTTCCTTATGTGCTGCTTTTATATGAGAAAATTTTCCACATTCTACCTCTTTCTTTTCCATTTTCCCAGTGTATCACTCTTTATCACTCCAACTCTTTTTTTGAGATCATTGCAACATAATCAAGTCACACCTGTGTCCTCTTGTCTATGCAGATGCCTGAACACCCTAGTAATGATAAAATTCTTAGGAGTTACAAGTATCATCTTCCAGTATAGCAAACTTTAATTTTATTGAATCTTATGAAGTAATCATAAGAGTACTTTCATATTTGCCTTTTTATGTTTCTCCAGTCTTATGCTTGAATGCCATATTTTCTATTTAGCTTCTGTTTTTAAATTAGGGTGTTTCTTTTTCATTAAATAATAATTCCCCACATCCCCCCAAAAAAGGATTATACTTAATTTTGCCAGGTAGGTTATTCTTGGTTGTGATCCTAGCTCCTTTACCTTCTGGAATATTATATTCTGAGCCAGTGGTGGCAAATCTTTTAGAAATGGAGTGCCGGGCCACGTCCCCAGACCAAGTGCTGTGCCTACACCCTCAGAGACTATGTGCCGTGCCTCCCCCCCAACATGTTGGGTACTCTCTGCCACTTCTTACCCCAAATAGGGGAGAGAGAAAATACTCCCATTGGGCTGCTGGGCAGAGGGGTGGATGAAGTGGAGAATCTCTTCAGTGAGTGTAGAGTGGGGGTGGTAAGTGGCCCAAGCACTCTACTCCCCTCCAGCCCTGCCACCTGTCAGCCTCCCACCTTACCCCATGTTAGGCTGTTGAGCAGAGGGGCTGGTGATGTGAAAAAGTGTCATCAGGCATGGTGGAGAGGGTGAAAGAAGCAGCTCCACCAGAGTCCCTTTGCCCTTCTAGTAATGAACTCTGGGGATGGGGGTGGGGAGGGAGGGAGGCTGAGTGCCATCTTTGGCAACTGTGCCATAGGTACACCATCACTGTTCTAAGCCCTCTGCTGCTTTAGCACATATTGATAACAGGGAGGATAAACTAATCATACTTGTGCTACCACCATCACACTAGGCCAATCAGTCTTCATTAGTTCTCATCCTATCCCAGGGCAATAAAAATATACTTGTTTAATGAAAGTCCCAACTCATTCTTCAGAGTATTGTGCCAAGTAGACAGTAGGAATGGTAATGTAATTTCCTAAAAGACTAACTCAGCTTAAATAATACAAAGCTAATTTTCAGTCTCTGCAAGATAGAAATGAATACATGAAGTCTTTTCTTGATAAGATAGTTATCACTCCTAACATCTTTGCCTTCTTAAACTATAACAATCATTCCTCTATATCCAATCTAATACTAAGCATAATGCTTTAACACAGTATAGATATGTAGTCAAACCATGATTATTTGGATTTTTGCATATAGCTCTAAAGTGAATCCCTCCAATAAACTCCAAGATTGCCCAAGATTTAGCAACTGCCATGTTAAAGGTCCTGTGGTTCCAAATATCATCTCTGTGCTTATAATTGTTAGATTTATTTGGTTTAGCCCTAATCTCTTTTCTGACTTTCAGTCTTGTATTTCCAGCTGTCTATTAGGATGTGTCTCATGTGCAAAATAGAACTAATTCTCTTTCTCCCCTCTAAAACCTCCTCCCCCCCCATCCAATTAGTTGTTAACTCTTGGTGATTCTGATGATTCTACTTTTTCTCACATGCACTCCCTTCTTTCTTCTGATTCTGCCACTATTCTTGTTTAGGCCCTTATAACATCACAACTGGACTACTAAGTAGCCTACTGGTTGGTCTCCCTATTCTAATCCATTCTCTATTGTTGTTGAGCCATTTCAGTGGTCCAACTCTCTGTGACCCTATTTGGAGTTTTCTTGGCAAAAGTACTGGGAGTGGTTTGCCATTTCTTTCTCCAACTCATTTAACAGATGAGGAACTGAGGCAAACAGAAGTTAAGTGATTTGCCCAGGGTCATACAACTAAGGAATATCTTTCTGATTCCAGATCCAGCATTCTATCCACTGCACCACCTAGCTGTCTCCAGTCCATCCTCTACTTAGCTGTCAGATTGGTCTTCCTAAAGCACAAGTTTAACTGTGGCACAACCTTACACCATTTAGTCAATTCCAGTGGCTCCCTGTTGACTTCAGGATCAAATATAAAATCCTCTTGTTGGCCCTCCATAATCTGACCCCTTCCTAAGCTTTCTAGTCTTCTTCTCATACCCCTTCAATCCTCACATACTCTTTGTGAAACTGGCCTTCTGGCCATTTTTCCTTAAACTAGATATCCATTTCTGACTTCAGACATTTTTTCCTGATTATCACCCATGGCTGGAGCTCTCTCTTCCTTCTCATCTCTTATTCCTAACTACTATCCTAGCTTTCCTCAAGTCTCAGCTAAAGCCCTCTCTTCTGCAATAAACTTTTCCAGATCCTCCTTAATGTTAGTGCTTTCTTTGTTTATTGATGATCTCCAATTTGTCCTATATATATTGTCTGGTGTATACTGTTATCAGTTTTCTCCTCTGTAAGACACTGTTGTTCCTTTTTTTGTATCTTCACAGTTTACCATGGTATCTGACACATAATAGGCAGTTAATAGATAATCTAAATTCTGTCTAGGAACTTAACTATATTGGACAATATTATCACAAGTAGGTATACAAATATAACAATTCCACTAACATTTTATGAAATATGTCATGGAAGAAAATTTAAAGTTTCAGCTTTAGAAGATCAGTTCTGTTTGTTGGTATGGATATTAACTGCCACTGGCACAAATCACAACCTCATTCAACCTTAGAGGTTGTTCATAAGTTAACGAGATGATTTTAAAAAACTTCTTTGTTTTGTGGCCACCATTTTGGGAATAATCCTCTCCAAAGTTTAGCTGACCTTTTCTTCAAACATAGAGATTATCACTGGGTTCATATTTAAAGCATTTCCAATTGGTCTACCAGAATTTATGCTCAGTTGAGACACATACACACACACACACACTCTTTAGGCACTTGGGGTCACCTCCAGGACATGATGAGGCATTTATGTAGGATTTTAATGGAAAAATATTTGTTTAAAAGAGTTGGGTGAAAGTAAGGATGGCTTTTTTTTTTTAAATCCTTACTTTCCATCCCAGAATAAACACTTACAGAAGAGCAAGTGCTAGGCAAACAGGGTTAAGTTACTTGCCCAGAGTCACACAGCTATGAAGTATTTGAGACCAAATTTTTTTTTTTTATAAACCCTTGTACTTCAGTGTATTGTCTCATAGGTGGAAGATTGGTAAGGGTGGGCAATGGGGGTCAAGTGACTTGCCCAGGGTCACACAGCTGGGAAGTGGCTGAGGCCGGGTTTGAACCTAGGACCTCCCGACTCTAGGCCTGACTCTCACTCCACTGAGCTACCCAGCTGCCCCGAGGCCAGATTTTTAAAGGATGGCTTTTTATTTCTTTTGCTACATAATGTGGGAGAACAGCTTGGCAAGTTGACTTAAGTGTGACATAACCATTAAATCTGGAGGAGTTGGTCTAGAATGACTTCTAAACCTGACCTCTGCTTTAAACCTTTGTATTTCCCATATAATTTCTTAGAACTAACCTTAAGATAGCACAGTAGTATTTTCTTTTTTCAGTTTGAACCTGATTTCTTGTCCTCAGTAAAGTTCTCAGAGTTTAATTTTTGTCATTATGGTAATAAAAATAACTCCCCAAACAGTGCTGTTAAATTTAGATACCAGCATTATATAAATCTACTTGAAACAAGATAAAGTGCAGTTTTTGTTTCACTGATATAAATTCTTCTTTAAAAACATAAAACACATTTTTAGATATTTTGGTTATAACGAGAAAGGAAGATTATGAGTGGTAAGTGGATACCAAAGATAATATTTGAGATGTTTTATTAAAGCTAAATTCATGAAAAACATCAACTGTTTTCACTTTTTCTAAAATTGTATTGTTTCAGGCACGAGTGGTTCTCAAATATAGGCACTCAGATGGGAATCTGTGTATCAAAGTAACAGATGATTTAGTTGTAAGTATAAATTTTTATTCATTGTGCAAGTTTGAGTTTCCTGGGTTAACCATTTGTTAAAGAATTAATCATAGCTTTTAATGCGAATCACTCCATGAAGATGTTTGTTTTATTCTCTGTTCCAAGTTCAGGAACATTGCCTTAGAAACTACTTTTAATGGGGTGTTGGAAAGCAATTCAGTGTGCTTCTTTAATATAGCATGCCAAGTCGATGATAGTAGTTACTCCCTTTTAACCATCTTCATGTAAGGGGAACGTTGAAGCCAGACCTCAAAACACACAAGAACAAAGAGAACAGAACCTGTAGCAGCACCATCATTAGAGCATATAGCCAGGATTAGATTATTTAAGAAGGAATCAGATTATCAATTTTTTACTAATACTTGCTTATAAACTGGAGTCTGTAGCCCTTTTAGATAGATTTCACGTGGCCTTTGAACTTGGTTGGGGGAAAAACGGTATTTTTAACTTCCATCAGAAATTTAGAATTTCCTTCAATTATGAATGTAGGGTTGCAGCTATGTGATTATGCAGATAGAGAGCCAAGCCTGGAAACAGGAGGTCCTGGATTCAAATGTGGCTATAACACTTCCTAGCTGTGTGGCCCTGGGCAAGTTATTTAATTTAACCCCAATTGCCTAGCCCTTACTACTCTTCTGCCTTAAAACCAATAATACTTAGTATCAATTCCAAAGCAAAAAGTAAGGTTTTATTTTTGTTGTCCATAGATTCCATTAGATTGCTAAAGTGAAGGGACACAAAAAATGTAAATCACTATTTAGGAGGGCAGCTAGGTGGCTCAGTGGTTTGAGGGCCAGGCCTAGAGACGGGAGGTCCTAGGTTCAAATCTGGCCTCAGACACTTCCTAGATGTGTGACGCTGGGCAAGTCACTTAATTCCCATTTCCTAGCCCTTACCACTCTTCTGCCTTGGAACCAATACACAGTACTGATTCTAAGATGGAAGGTAAGGGTTTAAAAAAAAAAAATCTCTGCTCAGGGGCTACTTAATCCCTTAGAAATTTTAGATTGTTTCTGTTATCTTTGGTTATGTGTTACAGTACACTCTGTTTATAATGCTTACTTATTGATGCCCAACGTCTTAAATTTTTAATGATTATACCACCTCCTCAGAGAACAGACTGTTAAATTGGGTGAAGTAATACTTAAAGAATGGCTTGGGAGGTTAAGTTCCTTAAGATAAGATATGGAATCTATTAGAAACTTTAATAATATAAAGAAAAATCTTGATGATTACTTGTGATTTGTTATAGAACAGAGAGACACATCTTTTAAAGAGGAATTAGAATTTTAGGGCTTAACAGGACTTTAGAAAAAGTCTTTTGACTTTTTTTTTTTAACTGATAGAAAATGGAAGGTTACGACTAGCCCAAAGACACACAGACAGCAGACTGAAAAATATTTTCTCTAATAAGGATTAAAACATAAACATATAGTCATAACATTCATTCAGCAACTTCATAAAGAACTTATATTTTGAAAAGCAATTCACTCAGTAAAGATAAATAATTAATACATAGTTTAAATTTTAAATGCAATACATTTTCCCCCTCATAATATTTTTCTTAGTAATCTAGAGGACTACTATCAGAATAGTATACAAAATATTAGTTGTTCCATGTGATAAGACTTTTAGTAGGATGTTGTTGTTGAGTGGTTTCAGTTGTGTTTGACTCCTCATGACCCCATTTGGGATTGTCTTGGCAAAGATACTGGAATAATTTGCTGTTTCCTTCTCTAGTTCATTTTACAGATGAGGAACTGAAGCAAACAAGGTTAAGTGATTTCCCCAGGATGACACAGCTAGTTAGTTTCTGAGTCTAAATTTGATCTCAGGAAGAACAATCTTTCTGACTCTTAACCTGGCACTCTGTCCTCTGTACCATCTAGTTGCTCCTGATAGGATGAGTTTTTCCTGTTTCCTGTTCTAAGTAGACCATAACCATCACAGATGAATTGCAAATCAAGACAGCTAGTTGGTTTTTTGGGTAGAGCACTGTGACTAGAGTCACAAAGATCTGAGTTCAAATTCAGCCTCAGACAAATTTATTAGCTGTATGGCCCATATCCACTTATTATTTCAAACCTGTTTCACTCAGTTTCTTAATTTATAAAATAAGGGTATTATAACACCTTAAAAAAGGTTATTGTGGGAATTAAATAAGATAATATTTGTAAAGCACTTTGTTAACTCAAAATGCTATTTAAATGCTATTTTATGACTGTTTATTTAAAAGAACCAAAGATAAAATCTAGCCTATTTCCTTAAAAGGACCCTGAGAGTGAAAAAATCTATTACATGATAATTCTTCATGTTGTCTAATGGTTCTTATTTTTATATGATTCTCACCTTTAAATCTACTCATAACTACATTCAATTTAAACCCATTTCCTTTTGTTCTGGATTTTGTGGCTGATAGTTCTCTGTGTATTTTATATATCTGATGGCTGTTATTAAAGCCTTTTATTTTACAGATCAAATAATTTGTTTTAGATCTAAATGTTTTCTCTTACATAGGAAACCCAGAGTAAAGCATAATAGTAATCACTTTTTTGGTTTCTACCTTCTAAACTCCCAATTCTGCATTCCAGTATCTTGTCTTTGTGTGGCTGCCTCCTGAGGTTCAAAGATTTTTTTCTGTCATGATCCCCACTATGTATGTGTATGTATATACTATAGAAAATTGAAGATACTTAAGTCAGCAGGAGTTGATGGCAATTACAAAGTACTTTTAAAACTGGTTAATATTGCAGTCATCAGGTACTATTTTAAATTTGCTTCTGTGGTAAAATGTTGGTTATGAAAACAAGAGGGAAGCAATAAATAATTTTTAAATTTGGACATCATTATAATGTTTGGTAAAATATATATGCTATTGTCACCAAGTGAAGATGACAGAATAATGGAATAGTTCCTCAAAAGCATGTGGATAGCCAGCTAAAATGTCAACCATTCCGTCCTCAGTAGCTTATGGTATGTAACCTATCAAGTTCTGGACAACAGGGTTAGTCCTAAGGGAATGTTACCTAATATATGTATCAGAAATCAAAATGAAGTGTTAGATTTAAATTTAAAACTCTGGGTTCTTATTTTCTATAGAGTCTTCTTAATAATCACTTGAAATAAAGAAAGCAAATAGGCATAGATTTAAAGTCTCTTTTCTGCTCTGTCTGACCACGTGTAGCTTATCCTGCAAGATTCTCCATCCATCTCCCCTGCCACATTCAGGGAAGTAGAGTTACACCCACACCTTTTTATTCACGTTCATGGACGCAGTGCCAGCATGCAAAATGGGATGATCTGGGTTGGCAATCCAGGAGGGGGGAGGGAATGCAATTACCTCTACACAGAAGGAAAACATGTTTATTGTTTGCATATAACACTTAACTGGGTGTAATGCTGTGATGCTTTGGAATAAAGAAATTCAGCATCTTCATTAATTGACATAAATGATTCTCTAAAAGCAGGATGAAACTCAGTAGAAACAGGTAGTGACCAGAGCCAAAATAGACATGAAAGAATAGTTAGACAAAAATATAGCAGAAGGACTTGGAAAATATATTCAACTCATGTTGAAAGAATTAGTAATGTTTTAGTGTTATTAAAAGGCACCAGAGTTCATGGCTTGTAAAATGTAGAAAATAATCCTGGCATAGTTAGCATTGTCTAAACCAGAGCTTTTTCGAAACTATTTTGATAACTGTATTTCAGTACAAATTGTTTTCCTTTATAATTCTATGTATTTTTATTTTATGCATTTAAAAGTATTCTAAGGAGAGGTCATTATTAGCCTGCCCAAGGAATGGATGCCACAAAAAAAGATTGAGTGTTTGGAAATCTTTCTTATTGTGTTGTGTCCATTAGGAAGTGACAAGTCTTTTTTCTTTTGAGCCACTAATTCAAGGGTGGGAGTTTGGGAGTTGGGATGCTCAAAAGATTATAGGGTTGGGAGCTATAAAGAATTTTTTTTTTAAACCCTTACCTTCCATCTTGGAGTCAATACTATGTATTGGCTCCAAGGCAGAAGAGTGGTAAGGGAAGGCAATGGGGGTCAAGTGACTTGCCCAGGGTCACACAGCTGGGAAGTATTGAGGTCAGATTTGAACCTAGTACCTCCCGTCTCTAGGCCTGGCTCTCAATCCACTGAGCTACCCAGCTGCCCCCTATAAAGAATCTTAAGGATCATCTGATCTAACCTACTCATTCATGACCTAGAGAAATTGTGACTTTTCCCAAAGTCATCTAGCTTTTAAGCCTTAGATTAGGGATTTGAAACATTCTGGTTAGAACTATTTTAAAAATGTATCCCATACTTTTCTGCCTTCTTAAAATATACTGAACATAATACAACATGATATATAATCAAGGAAAGACTAAGGATCATTATTGTAATCATCTTGTTTAGATTATGCTATGACATAGTAATGCCTTCAGTGCTTATTAATGAAAGTTTTGTGGTTTGCCTCGACACTGGAAGTGTTTTTTTCTGTATGGTGAAAGTTCCTGGGAACTGAGATGAATGAGTTGTTTTTTTAACTAAAATTTTATTATGGCCACATTAGGGGAAGGGGTATGGAAGAAATGAATACAGTATTGAGATGCTTTATGTTTGTAGAGTAATGCTTCCATCTTATAATTTAAAAAAAAATTTCTATAGATAAAAAAATTATAACTTAAAGCATTCATAGGACTAACATCTTTGTAGACCAGATTAAGTAAGGATTCCCCACTCTTATCATAATTCTACTCTCTACTTTTATAAAAGGAGAGGAGGGCATCTGTAATTATTAAAGTCAGAAAATAGGTTTTTTGAGAAAAGATAAAGGTGAGTTTTATCTTGGACAAGAGGAAAAACCCAAAAAATATTTTAATTAACCTTATTACAATATGTAAAGGATTGCTTTTAGAACATTAACTAATTCTTCATGATAAAAAAATGAAGAAATGAGTTTAAATTCTAGTAAGAGAAAATTTGTAAAGGGAAATTTCTAGAAAGGGAAAAATGGGACTTTTTGTCAAGGAGTTAAATTCAAGTTCCTTAGGAAGCTTTATGGAATCTTGTATTTCTAATAGTAAAAGGTAGGATAGACATCTCAGCCAAATTTAGACATTGAATTGACTTCAGGCTAGGGTTTAGAACCTAAGTTCTTTGGTTCTAATCCCAATTTCCTGGAAAAGAAACAAAATTTACCTAATTTCTTCCATCGTAACTTTATTGTGACCCATCAATAGCCTTGATAAGAAAAACATAGGTATTTGACTTGGTGTACTGAACTCTTTCCATTGAATATAGCAAAACATTAATAGAGAATTTTTTAACTGGACAACTTTGAGGGAAGGGTGTTGTCAAGTGTTAGTACATGGTTGATCTTTTTTGTTGTAATGACAGAGAATTTCATAGGATGATCAGATATTTAAAGAAAGTAATAAGAGCAGGGACTGTTATTTGGGGAGTTTACTTAAATGTGCCTTTTAATGTTTCCACAGTAGTAGTAGCAATACCACAGTGGCAGAATGTTTAAACTTGTCAGTACTATATATTTTCAAGGAGAAGTTATAAGAACATAATCTTAAAGGGCAAGAAGTCATGTTCCTAGTTGATGTTTCATTCATCTTTACTTTTTGTTTTGTTTTGCAGTGTCTGGTATACAGGACAGACCAGGCTCAAGATGTAAAAAAGATCGAGAAATTCCATAGTCAACTAATGCGACTTATGGTAGCTAAGGAATCCCGAAGTGCTGCCATGGAAACAGATTGAATGGTTTGACGTGAAAGCTCTGGTGGTCACGTTTTTAAGGAAGAAAATATCACTTGAATTCAAGAAAATGTTGGGACAGAAGAGGCTTTATATAACTCATTGGGCCCTTTAAAAGCCTGAGTGCATTTTTTTCCTGTGTAGCTTAAAAAAAAATTCTAACTTCAGATAGCTATAAATGTATATGCTTTCAGTTGAAAGCTTCTATTTATTTTTGAAATTTAAAACATGCTGAAAAGTTTTTACAGGTTATTTGATGTTGGGCAGAATTTGTAAATATGATCTCTTGTAAATTTGTAGCACTAATTTGAAAAGGAGAGATTGGCCATGTTCTGTGAAATGCATCTGGCCTTTAAAGAAAATTAAATATTGTTTAGTTTGCTTTTCAACTTTAACATAGAATTTAAGGTCTTTTTTTATTGAATATATTTCTCTACAGGTATAATTTTATCTGGCAAACCATATTTCTGACCAATAAATATAAGACATACTAACTGAAATGAATTTTGCGCCATAATGAAGGTAATTATTTGTAGAAATGTTACATATCTTTTTTGAAGCCATACCTAAAATATAGGTGTGCTTTCAGATTTAGACTTTGGTTTTTTTTTTTTACCCTAAAAGATTCCATTATCTCATTGAACTTTAATTTTAAAAAAGAGTATAACTTTTGAATCCAGTTGTCAGTGATCAGAAACTATCAGGCTGACTTTTTTCATAGATGAATATGAGAGACCAATATCCACCAAAGGACTAAAAATTGTCAATATAGAAGTCTGTTATACATGAGTCCTTTATAGAAAGTTTCTCAGAGGGCTGAGGACTAATTGAGCTATTTTTATCTATGCATAACCTATTTGTACCCCTTTTTCTGCTTTTGTTAATTCTTAGTAGTAATGAAGGTGCTAAAAACAGCTGGTTTAATTATTGTGATGGCTAACAAACTTAAGTATATCATTAAGGACTGATAATTTTTTTTTATATTTGTAACTTATATTGTTACCACTTGTTCAGGGTCACACAGCCAATCTTTGTCAGAAGCAGAATCTGAAACCAGTCTTCCTCAACTCTCAAGCCATCTCTATTTTACAAATCATTTAAAGTTTCAATGTCCTCAGATATCTCTCTGAGAATCCTTTCCAGAGCCAGATGCTGATCGACATAGAGGGAACTCTTTATTCTATTGAAATCACAGGTGTACCCTTTCTACACCTTGCTCCCACCCCCCACCCCCCCCAAAAAAAAACAGAAAAATAAGACTCAACTTTTAAATGCCCAGTATCAGAATGAAGGTTCAACTTTAAAGATGTCACATTAAGATATTTTTGTTAGACATTTAATTTGGCTACTGTTTGAACACTGTAAAATGCCATTAGCCATTTGAGTTTTGGCATGTTTCAAAGCAGACTGCAAAAATAAAAAATTGAGTAACAAAACAATGTAAAAATCTTAGTGGTTCTGTCTAAATGTTTATTTTTCAAGAATTGGAGTTTTTTTAAAATCAATTAAAAGTTGACTTATTCCAAAGGATAAATAATACCCCACTAGAATAATAAGCATGTGTTTTTATATCTTTGTCTTTATTCCTCATTACTCAATCCACCCCTTCCGTGTTAATAGGCATGGCTATTTTCTTACATCAAAACATAGAATTATAGGATTGAAATTAATGTAAAACTATCAAATTCATTCTTTTTTTTTAACCCTTAACTTCTGTGTATTGGCTCCTAGGTGGAAGAGGGTGGTAATGGTGGGCAATGGGGGTCGAGTGACTTGCCCAGGGTCACACAGCTGGTCAAATTCATTCTTGATGATGCCACTTGGTTTACTCCTTTCTTACAACTTGGCAAATATTATGTGAAAGAAATTGGTTCATTTGGACCATTTGGGTCTTTTTTTACTACCTCCAGTAGCCCAAGGTGACAATAGACACAAACTTCAGTAGAACACACTGATTATTTATGAACTTTTAATTCACTAATCAGATTCTTATGTTAACAGGATTGGAATTAAATTTCTATTTTTTTTTAATAGAGCTTTCTTCATCATAGTTGAGCAATACTGGAAAAAAGCAAATGTATAAAGTTGTATAAGTACTTAATAATAAAATACTAGTTCACAACCACCAAATTATAATTCAGAGAAACCGTGTACACTAAGACTCATGCATATTAGAAGAGACATCATGAAAATGTTTTTAACCTAAACTATAATCTATTCTAAATAATACAGTGGGGGGGGGGGGCAGCTGGGTAGCTCAATGAATTGAGAGCCAGACCTAGAGACAGGAGGTCCTGGGTTCAAATCTGACCTCAGACACTTCCCAGCTGTGTGACCCTGGGCAAGTCACTTAACCCCCATTGCCTAGCCCTAACCACTCTTCTGCCCTGGAGCCAGTACACAGTATTGACTCCAAGATGGAAGGTAAGGGCCTAAAAAAATAAATAAATAAAGCAAACTAAGAATGACTGAATGAATGATGCAGTTCCCTTCACCTGAGCATTTTCTTCTCTATTGGAACTTTTTTTTAAATCATATCTATGTTCATAGAACCCTTTTGGGTATATTAGACACAAATTATTGGCAGCCCTTTGTGTGTATGGGAATGTCCTTTGATAGTTGTATAAATAAAAAAGAGGGGAATCATAATTTAATTTTTTTTTCAACTTTCCATCCAGTTTTTTCCCTTGGAACAAAGATCTGCTATATATTTCTGTATGTGAATGCACTTCCCCATCCTCCTCCCCATACACACATATCGTGGACCCATCCTACCAATTTTTGTCTGAATTGCATTAGTCATAGCTCATATTTTTCTTAGTCATTCATTAGAAGCAATATTAGCAGTGTTATAGCTAAGACCTATTATTCTTTTAAGAAAACCTATCTTTAATTATATTAAATTACATTAAAAAGCAATCTTTAATTATATTAAACTTAAAACTATCCTGAAATTAATTGAAAGGAAATGAAATATAGTGGAGAAACTAGTTACATAAGAACAATAGGAGGGGCTCCCTCTTTCTCTACTTATCAAAATGACAGATGAAAATCATGACAGATGAAAATCAAGTTGAATGCTGCTCTTCCTGAATGTCTCCTAACCCTGACTGCTGTTTTAAAATGTTCTTCCTTTTTTAAAAAGATTTTTTTTTTTTGCTCCTTAAAGCCCATTGGTTATTTGTGGAAAGGAAGAAATACCCACTGGCCATACTCTTGTATTTAAAGTGCTGTTTGGTAAATGGGGGTCATTGGGAGTTTGCTTTTTGTGGGACAGAAGCCAAGAAACAGCTTTTTGCTATGTGATTTAATGCTTTGATAATGCCAACACAGAAAACAATATTTGGTGATATAATTTGTAGTAGTAGAAATTTGTAGTTATCTTTGCCAATTGATTTAATTGCACATGCAGCAGTTTTTAGGAGTGTTCAAGTTTCTTTGGTTACTTTTGAGTTTCTTTTGGCAGGTATAACCTTTTTTTTTTTGACATTGTTGAAAAACTTTTGTTGGGGGAACACTTGATTTTTTTTTAAAAGTTATGTTTGAGTCAGCAAATATGAATTTTGGAACTTAGCCAATATCATTAAATTAGAATAAACGGCAATTCAACCAACAAAAAGCTGTTGTACTATGGATACAAAGTCCTACACAAATTGAGTTGTGTTGAAATATTCCTGTGAGCTGATATGACGTGTACACAAATAATCATAATGCCTGGTAATTTGAAGGAGTTTAAATTTGAAGAATTTAATTGGGAGTGAGGAAGTTGGGATCAGAGAAGTCTTCAAGCCAGGAGATAACACTTGGTCCTAACCTTGAAGGAAGGCACACATCCTGAAGATATTAGACCAGGGGTTGGCAACCTTTTTGGCCATAAGAGCCATAAACCCCACATTTTTTAAAATGTAATTTTGTGAGAGCCGTACAGTGCTCACAGTGTGCGCTCCTGTAACAGCGCCTGGAAAAAAAAATTGACTTTTGGCTTCTGCAGAAAGAGCCAGATATGGCTCGAGAGCCATACTTTGCCAACCCCTGTATTAGAGAATGCTTTGTGAGCATAGTAGATCATCAAGTATCTGTTAAGTGCTTGCTCTTGTGCCAGACCATGTGCTAAGTGCCTAGGGATACAAAGAAAGGCAAAAAGACTGGCTGGACCTGGACACACCCCAAAAAGTCAATGAGAAGGCAGTAAGAATTCCCCATAAGGCAGCAAGATCAGAGATCCCTTGAGAAAACTCTAGGACGGACTTTGGAAGCCCTGGGGATTTTACATGGACAGCAACCAGTGCAGTGCCATAGCACTAAGTCTTAAGACTACCTAAGCTAAGGAATCTGAGGTCCTGCACATAGTCTTCAGACTAGAGAGCCCTGGAGATCCCACAACCTGGACCTCAGAGATCAAGGAGGAGTCCTAATCTCAGGAGGTGGATGGAGGTCAGTCCTAGGATCTAGGACTAGACCTAACAAAGCTGATCATCACACCTAAAAGTGTAGTGTACACTTGGCTCTAGTACAAAGCCCCCCAGATCAGTGACTAAAGTTGGAAAGATGAGTAAGTCAAAGAAGATACATACCAGAATAAAAAGTGATTACAATCTAGAGATCCTCCAAAAAAAAAAAAGAGTATTTTAACTTAAGAAAGTAACAACTGAATAACAAATGGAATAACAAGGAAATGAATAACAAGGAAAAATGGATTATTCTGGAGAGATTAAATGAGATTTTAAAAAATGAAGTAAAGGCCCTTAAGGAAAATTTGAATCAGAACAAATAGTTTAGAAGAGAAAATGGTAAACTTTGTCCAAGAGACTCCCTATAATAATTAGAATAGACCAAATCAATGACTCCATGAGACCACAAGAAATAATAGAAAAAGACAAAAGA
Source organism: Gracilinanus agilis (assembly GCF_016433145.1). Lineage (NCBI taxonomy): Eukaryota > Metazoa > Chordata > Mammalia > Didelphimorphia > Didelphidae > Gracilinanus > Gracilinanus agilis. The sequence continues at coordinate 134,931,319 of NC_058133.1, forward strand.
TTGGAAGAAAAGGGAATGCAAGATATCTGCTACCAAAAACAATTGACCCAGAAAACTGGTAAAAAAAGAAAAATAAGGACCAGTGTATACCCTGAAAATTATGATTTAAAAAACAAAACAAAACAGACATTCTTCAAGAAGTCATAAATGAAAACTGCCTAGTTCCCTTGGACTGAGAAAACAGAAGGAATCCACTATCTCCTCCAGAGGAAAATTACTAGGAATATCACTGCCAAAATACAGAACTCCAAGGTCAGTTATCAAAAACTTCAAGAAAGCAGTTCAACTACCAAGGAACCAAAGTCAGGATATCACCTAAGACCTGGCAGCTTCTACTATTAGTAAGAGAGAAAATCTTGGAATACAATTTTTAAAAATTTTTTAGAAAAATTGTTTCCATGGTTACATGATTCATGTTCTTGCTTTCTCACCCCCCCACCCCCCAGTAGACAATGCACATTTCCACTGGTTTCTTCCTGTGTCATCGATCAAGACCTATTTCCACATTATTGATAATTGTTCTAGGGTGGTCATTAAGAGTCTACATCCTAATTGTGTCTGCATCAACCCATGTGTTCAAGCAGTTGTTTTTCTTCTTTGTTTCCACTCCTGTAGTTCTTCCTCTGAATGTGGGTATCATTCTTTTCCATAAATCCCTCAGAATTGTACTGAGTCATTGCATTGCTGCTAATATAGAAGTTGTGAATTGATCCAACCATTCTGGATGGCAATTTGGAACTATGCCCAAAGAGCGCTAAAAGAATGCCTGCCCTTTGATCCAGCCATACCATTGTTGGGTTTGTACCCAAAGAGATCCCAGATAAACAGACTTGTACAAAAATATTTATAGCTGTGCTTTTTGTGGTGGCAAAAAACTGGAAAATGAGGGTATGCCCTTCAATTGGGGGATGGCTGAACAAATTGTGGTATATGCTGGTGATGGAATACTATTGTGCTCAAAGGAATAATAAACTGGAGGAATTCCATGTGAACTGGAATGACCTCCAGGAATTGATGCAGAGTGAAAGGAGCAGAACCAGGAGAACATTGTACATAGAGACTGATACAATGTGGTAAAATTGAATGTAATGGAATATAGTATTCCAAAAGGCAAAGTGATAAGCTTACAACCAAGAACAATTTAATTTACCCTGCCACACTAGAAATAATAAATATATATAAATAAATACAACATAAATATAAACAGAGAGGAAATGAATATTTAAAAAGAATAGAGGGCTTTCAGGCATCCGATGAAAAGACCAGAGCTCAATAGGAGTATGATTCCAGAGAAACCTAGAAAGGTAGATTGATCAATTGGAAGGCACTCAGTAAAGATTTTGGGCTAATACTCTAATGGAGAAAAAACAAATGAAGATTAGTGTCTTCAGAGGGCACTGAGGGAGTTAAGTAAGAAAAAAAGTGCTGAGGAGGAATAGAAGGGAGGATGAAAGAAGGAATACACAAGGGTAAAAAAGAGGAAGAAGAGATTGAGGCTGCTAATTGTAGTGGGATGGGTTTGCAAACATGGAAAGGGGGAGAGGCAATCGGGCTAGCAAACGAATCTCAAACTAGGGTTGAAACAATTTGGTGTAGAAATAATCAAACTTAAGGAAATAAATGGGGATCGAGGTGGGGCAGAAGAGGTGAGATTAAGGGAAAATTGAAGCAAAATATTTTCTGAACCTTAACAAAAGATTAATGGAGAAGATGGAAAGAAAACAAAAAAACAAAAAGAAAACAAAAACAACTTTTAAGAGGATAACTTAGATTATGTCATAGACAAATGGGGAATGGCTGAACAAATTGTCAGATAAGAATAATGGAATATTATTGTATCATAAGAAATGATAAAAGTTTCAAAGCATCCCAGGTGGCATAAACTGATACAGAGCAAAGTGAGCAGAAACAAAAGAACAAATTATATAAACATTTATTGTAAAGAAAAACAATTGTGAAAAACTTATCAATGCAGTGATCAACCATATCCCCAGGAGACCCTTGATGAAATATTACCCACCCCATGACAGAGATATTGGACATAAAGGGAAGTCATGCATTTTTTGACACAACCACTATTTTTTTTTAATTTAAAATTTAATTAATTTTTTTCAAGCCCTTACCTTGGAATCAATACTGTGTTGGTTACAAGGCAGAATTGGTAAGTGACTTTCCCAGAGTCACACAGCTTTTAGAAAGTGTCTTAAGATGATTCCTGGGGCCTAACTCTATCCACTGAAACCACCTGGCTGTTCCTGTAAATTTTTGTTTCAATTTCTTATTTGTTACAAGGATTTTTCTCTCAAATGAGAAGATTGATAGAGGAAGGGTAGCTAGTAATAGTGATAGCCCCAAGCCCACCACTATAATATTTTTTATGATGCACAAAAGAGAACAGAAAGAAGCTCAGAAGAAAGTAAACATTAGCAGGACAATTTAAAAAGTAGAATATGGAATTTATATATTTTTAAGAAGTCAAAGATTTACAGTTTCTTAGAGGATCTTTTGGGGGAGGGGCAGAGGGATAGAAAGCTGTTTGTTGACCACTTATTAATACACCTCTGAACAACCCAACCCTAAAGGAATATAATGGACAGAACTAGAAGATCTGGATTTGAATGCTGCTAATATCCTGTATGATTTTTTTTTAACATTCAAATTTCACAGTCTATTCAGCTATTTCTCTCATTCATTGCATTTCTATTATTTCCAGTTATTTTGTTATAACAAAACAACTCTTCCATGAATTTTTCATATATACACGGCTTTTTGCCCTCTCAATAATGCCTCTAGGGCCTGGCCCTAGTAATGGGATCTCTAGGTCAATGAGCATGAATAGCTTTACAACTCTTAGTGTATATTTCCATCCTGTTTTTTTTTTTTTAATTACCACTGCTCTAGCAATATAATATTAGACCTGTTTCTTCATATTCCTATCAGCATTTAATTTGATTACATTAGCCTTTCTGGTACTCAGTTAACATATATTACCAGGTTCATATTTTGTTAGATTGGTTCTTAGGCAGCAGATACAATCTGTTGCCAGGACCATACTCTTTCTAAAACAAGTCTTTCCAGCTTGGTCATGCCCAGTGGAATTCAGGAATGCCTCTTCATAGTACGAGTATTAAATGAAGACTTTTGCATAATATTTATGCTCTAAATCATTGTTTCCCACCAGAAACTATCTACTACTGATCTCATGCAAGTGTATGGGAACTCTTCAGATAGCTCTCTATTCATTTCCTTAATTTCTTTCTTATCTAGTTCTGAAAATTAAAGACTGCTACTACTACTATTTTATCTCTTTCCATCTGAATCTCATTTAGTTTTTCCCTTAAAAATCCGGGTGCTATAACACTTGGTGCATACAGGTCTAATATTGATAATGTTTCATTATCCAACTCTGTTAGAGATCATGACTGCTATCCCTGCCTTCTCAGATCAACTGAGACAAGGTATATTCAGTTCCAGTTCCCTTTTGAAGTATTTAAATTCAGGGAAATTTTTTTTTAAAGAAGTTTAAGGATTTGCCCATGGTTTCAATATGTAGCAAAGTCGGAAATCAAACCCAAGTCCTCTTCCTAAAGGAAGCTAATCAAAGAGCAAGGTAGAAAAGATCCTGGAGTGTCAAGTCATTGAAAGAATATTTTGAATGGGTTGGGAGATAATTTACTGGTCTTTGTTTCATGGACATTCAAAGAATTCTTGAAATTCAACTGTTGACTTATTCCCCAAGCAATTTGTCTTTTTCTAGCACTGCATTTAGGACATCCTCTTCTTTCTCTTCTGATATTTGTTGTTATTTGTTGTTTGTCCTTTTTTTGGAAGTGGACAGATGACATTACGGAATGATACCTTCACCTGTACATGGATTATATTTAAGTGAGACAGAGTTGCACAGAGACATCAGTCTTACTTTCTTCCAGTCACCCAAGTCCAGTGGCAAGACAAAAGGCAGAACCACTTGCAATGGCTAGGATGACTTTGTCATCTTCCTTGTATAACCAAGCTTTAGGGGCTTCACAGTGCTGACTTCATGACCTTGAAACAAATTGTTCTCATTTGCCCATTCTCTTGAGGGGGATCTTCACATGCTTGGGGTGGCCAGCCCTCCCCCCTCCACCCCACCGCAAGTTACTGATGGATTCCAGGCCTGTCAGTTACCTTCCAAGCTTCCTTATCTCTGCTCCCTTATCAATAATATTCATACACATACAAATCCCACTGTTACTGTTGGTCCACTGTAAATAACAGGGACAATTTCCATCTAATTCCAGCCCGTGGATTCCCAGTGCTTCAATCAACAAGTTGTTCCCATATAACCTAGAATAATTGATTCAGTGTACCATAGAGAGCAGGATGCTGGATTTAGGATAAGGAAAACCTGGGTTCAAATCCCACTGACAAGTTATAGATTCCAGTGCTCACACTCGTGAGAAATGATAGGATTATTAAAAATAGCCATAGCAAATATTCCTGGTCAGTCTTAATTCTTTAAGGCTAAGCAAAACTTTGTAGCAAGTATTTTAATATTCATCGGATATGGCTGGAGTGGAGGGGTTCATATTGCATTGAAATGGGAACGGAGGCAGAATAGTTTGGGCGTTTTCTTGTGTGTCCTGGGAAGGCAGATTATTGGGAAAGGTAATGACCGGACCACCTACTCAGTCCGTTCGCATCTATTTTTCCGATTCTCCACAAACACACATAGCCAGGACCCGGCCATTTATACTATAAACGCATGGAACAAGGATTGGTTTTGTTTCCGGCCCGTGTTCTGTTACCAGTCAGAGCTCTGCTGAAGTTCGTTTGTTTAGGTGCTGGAGTGGTGGAAGAAGAGAGCGAGCCGGGGGGGGATAACAATAAAGTTGGTGGAAAGGAGAAGCAGCAGGAGATGGCATTTTGAAGGCTCTAGATCGGGTAGAATGGGAATGGAAATAACAGTCCTTGACATTAAAGAGGAAGAGAGACCTTCTTAGGGGCAGAGGAAGCTGGATTGTGGCCACATTGGATCTTGTTCCGATGAGGAAAACAGCGATTGTCAAACCCTTCTCCACTTCCGGACGTTGCTGGAGGTGCCCTGGCAAGGGACCCCTCAGCACTGGGCTGTCGGGGGAGGGCGCAGCGCCGGGCGGGGCCAGGGCTGGGGGGGGGAGTGGCTTGACCTCCTGGAAGTCCGAAGTCTTCCAGTCTCGGTACCCGGAGCTGGTAGTTGAGGCAGTGGGATCCCGACGGAGGCGAGGACGCTGGAAGGGGTAAGCTTGTGCTTCCTCCAAGGCTTGTTCTGTTCTCCTCATTCTCGTGTTAGACTGGAACCTCCCACACGACGTCTGACCTGAGCCACTGCTTCTGGCGCTGCGGCATCAGCCTAGTAGCTGCAGCATCAGCCTAGTAGCTGCAGCCGCCGTCGCAGTCGCATCCCTGCCATCTCCCTCCCGAGTTCCATCGGCCTCTCCCAACCTGTGGCCTGGCTCAGTAACTGGATAACCGTAAGCTCTTAGGTGGTGTCTGCTCTCGAGCCGCCTCCCGGGACCAAGGTTTCCGGCTCCCCTCTTCCCCCTCCAGTTCCTTCTGTATACAGCTCGCGGAGCGAGACTTGGGGGTCCGCAGGGGCAAACATCCCCGAGGGCTCCTGGCGCGGGTCTGTCTCCTTCCGAACTTTGGGCAGCGGGGCCTTTTAGTGCCAGCCTGGCGGTGCGATCGTAGTCCTCCATCCTGGCTCAAAACAAATTCAAAGTTTCTCTGTCGTAGGAGCAGGAAGAAGCGGGGGCAGTTTGGGGAGACGCCAGTGGGAAGGAGCTACCCAGGAGTACCTTCAGTAAATGCTCCACTTTGGGGGGCGCTGCTTCACTCTGATACCATGCAGTTAACAAATAGTTATCAAAAAAAACCTTTTCTTTAAGAAATGAGTCCCCTAACTCAATATGCAGAATTTTTTAACTTGACCCAGGCCGGAAGTTGTTTTGCTTGACTGCATATTTATTACAACGGTTTTGTTTTCCCAGTGTCAAGCTTGAGAGAGGCAGAGAAGATTAACGCTGGTAACTGAAAATGTTTTACATTATATATGTGTGTGTATACATATGTGTAAACACACATATAATTTATTTTAAAAGAACCCATCTAGTTTGATTCTCTTTAATGAACAATATTCCAACCCTTCTTGCCCTGTTCCTTCTCCTCATCCTAGATTTTCCAAGTCTGTGGTCTTTCATTTCTCCACCCCATAGCCAAATTTACTCAACTAGCTTTAGGGCTGTTCCAGTTATAACTTGTTAGACTAGAACTAACCTCTGAATTTTGCAGAGGAGGAGACTGGGACCCAGAGAAGATAGTGACTTGCCCTAAGTCACACAGCAAGCGAGTAAAATATTTTCCTTAAGAGAGACCTTGGGGGGCAGCTGGGTAGCTGGGTAGCTCAGTGGATTGAGAGCCAGGCCTAGAGATGGGAGGTCCTAGGTTCAAATCCGGCCTCAGATACTTCCCAGCTGTGTGACCCTGGGCAAGTCACTTGACCCCCATTGCCCACCCTTACCACTCTTCCACCTAGGAGCCAATACACAGAAGTTAAGGGTAAAAAAAAAAGAGAGACAGGCCTAGAGATGGGAGGTCCTAGGTTCAAATTTGGCCTCAGACACTTCCCAGCTGTGTGACCTTGGGCAAGTCACTTGACCCCCATTGCCTACCCTTACCACTCTTCCACCAAGGAACTAATACACAAAAGTTAAGGGTTTAAAAATATATATAAAAACAACAACAACAACAAAAAAGAGAGAGAGAGAGAGAGAAAGAGAGAGAGAGAGAGAGAGAGAGAGAGAGAGAGAGACCTTGAAGTTTACTTGAAGAGCACTTAACAGTAGCTTACTTTAAAATTCTGGGTCTCAAGTAGAAAGTAATTAGGTGTCCAAACTATTGGCAGAAACAGTGTTTCATTCAATGTTGAGCCCTTTTGCAGGAGTAGTTTGATTTTTTTTCTCTTTTGAGTATTGGGTTAAAAATTTTTTAATATAATTTTTATTTTTTAAAGACATTTTTCCATGGTTACATGATATTATGTTTTCTTCCCCTCTTCCCTTCCCCCTCCCAGAGCTGACAAGCAATTCCACTGGGTTATACATGTATCATTTCTGAAAACCAACTTCCATATCTATTTTTGTAACAGAGCAATCTTTTCAAATCAACCCCTCCAAATCATACACCCATATAAACAAATGATAAATCATATGTTTTCTTCTTCATTTCTTCTTTGCAGGAGTAGTTTGAATAACATTTAGCATATCCCATCAATCTAATTTGAGAAAACATTTGTTTTTACCAGATTTCAAAACTGTTTGGTAATATCCATAAAACCTGAGAAGACCTTATCTCATAGTTAAGATGCCCAAATATTCATGTTAAGTTTCAGGCCAGGAGCAATTCTCTCTTGAACTTAGCATAATTTATCTCGAACCTGTTTCTGTTAATCAATAACATGTCCTCAGATAGTTAATTTGATTTAGGTTTAATATTTTGTTCTTTACTGAAACTTTGATCCCTGGGGTGTTTGTATATTTTGAGTTTTGGAAATAGAATGGCTTTATCTACCTGTTGGAAGTTCGAGGTTTAAAAAGCTGTTTACACAGTTTAAAGTAAAATTTCTTTTTGTCAAGTTTATGCAACCAATAGAGCATAACTAATGTCAATATTTGTCTCTTACCTTACTTTGAAAAAGTTCTGGTAATCGCCTTTCATACATACACTCCTAATAACTTTTTTAGCCCTTCCCTAACATCTTAGAATCAATACAGAAGAGCAGAAAGGGTTAGGCAATGGGAGTCAAATGATTTGCCCAGGGTCACACAGCTAGGAAGTGTCTGAGGCCAGATTTGAGCCTAGGCCCTCCAGTCTCTAAGGCTGGCTCTCAAACCAACCACTGAACCACCCAACATTTAATGCAGAAGATGTTAGCCATCAGAGAAAATCTGCCTCCTGGCATGAGCCTCCTACATTAAAAACTGGATAGGTGAACCAGCCAAAGAACAAGTGAGAAGAACCATGGTCTTAGGAGACAATGATGGAAACTTTTGAAATGAAAATCTCAGCAAACTTATCAGTGTGATCACAGAATTTGGAGCTGGGAAGGACGTTAGAAACCATCTTGCCTTCTTTTGGGAAAGTTAAGATTCAGAGAGTGAACTTATTATCTAAGGTTACCTAGCCAGCAAGTAACAGCAGATATTCCAGCTTGGGCCCTCTGAATCTAAAGCCAACAATCTTTCCATTCCTCTGTACTGCCTCAAGAGAGGCATGATTTTATGGATTTCTTTTGTGTCCTACCATTTTACAAAAGTCTTTTATTGCTGCCATTAATTTCTTTTTAACTCTCTTGGATTTTCTAGGTACAAACAAGACATTCCCTACTCTCCAAAGATGAGAATATTGGTCCTGGATGTGATTTTTGAATTTGTTAGTGACAGTACGTATGACATTAAGCTTTTGTTTCAATATAAGCTTTAAAATCCTTAAGGCACTGCTACTCCCAAGCCTTTTTGGGATCAGAATCCTTGGCTGTCTTTATCTAGGTCTGAGGGGAAATAGTTTGTTGAAACTGGGGTTTGAGTCACCTCACCCAAAGTACCTCAATCTCTCCTTCAGGGTGCCTTGCTTCTCCTGTAAATACACCAATTACTAACAATGTGTATTCCTTTTGCTTCTCTGAGAGGAAAATGGAGTATTTTTCCCCTCCCAGATATCACACAGTCCTGCCCTCTTTGTCCCCTCAAATTCTTTTTTAAAGTTTCTTTTTTTTTATTATGAACTTAAGCAACAATTCAAACATTTTAGTATACCAAGAATGAAAAAGAGGCTCTCACATGAACCACTGAACTTGTAGTATGTAGTTTACATTCAAAAATATGCTAAACCAACAAAGTCAGAACAAAATTACCTTGTTTTTGTTCTCTTTTGAATTTTTTTGTTTTCTTTTGAATAATTTTAGTATTTCATTCATTGATTTATCTCTACCCTCCAATTCTTCCCCTACTCCATAAAAGCCTTTCTTTGTAACAAATGAGTAGTTAGTCAAAACAAACCAATACATTAGAACAGACACTAGACATGTCTGAAAACGTACACTTCAATCATCTAGTCTGTCCAGTCCATCTCTCTGCCAAGAGGCTCTAGCCCATCATCTAGAGTCGGTCCATCATCTCTCTGCCAAGAGGCAGGAAGCCAGTTTCATTCTCACGCTTTTCAAAGTTCAGATTCTTCAACTTCTTGTCTATATTCCAGACTCATACAAACCTGAGCACCCAAAACAAACAGTCTTAACCACACAACTCATACGCCAACAGCTACCCTTACACTCAGCCTTAGAGGAGGAAGAGGAGGCAGTGATCATTTTCCAGACTGATGGTGGTTTGTCTATATAATTCTTATGGTTGGATCAGGGTGTCTGGAGGAAGAGAGAATCATAAGAAAGGGACCTTAGAGCTTGGAACTTGAAATTTAAAAATTAAAATTTAATTTAAAATGTAAAAATTTAAGAAATAATGTCCTATTAGAACCCTTCCAGTTCTAAATCTGTGATCTTTTGATTTGTAATCTAGTCTAACCCATTTTTCTTTTTTTTAAATCCTTACCTTCCATCTCAGAATCAATACTATGTATTGGTTCGAAGGCAAAAGAGCAGTAAGGGCTAGGCAATGGGGGTTAAGTGACTTGCCCAGGATCACACAGCTAGGAAGTGTCTGAGGTCAGATTTGAACCCAGGACCTTCTGTCTCTAGGCCTGGCTTTCAATCCACTCAGCTGCCCTCCACCCCATTTCTTTTTCTGATGAGGAAACCAAGGAAGGCCTAAAATTTTACTTAGTACCAAATGGTAGAGTCAGTTTTCAAACACAAGTCCTTTAATCAGAGAACTTTTTCCATGGTACCACTAAGTGACTTGCAGACACAATAGAGCTCATCATATACACAGGTACAATATGTATTGCCTTTGAGAGTAAGACTATGGGAGAAACCCACTGTCTTCCCAAATACTTCTTTTGCCAGGCTTTTTTTTAGTTGATGCCTGAAATGCCATCATTAGAAATTAATTTCTTTGGCTTTAGCTTTCCTTCCCACTTAAAATGAAAAAATGATATCATAAGCCTTATCAGTGATTTATACTTAAATATGCACGGATTTATCTGTTTCCTAAAATCAATTTAAAAAAAATTCCTTATCTTCTGTCTTAGAACCCATAGTAAATATTGGTTCCAAGGCAGAAGAGCAGGAAAAGCTAGATAATTGAGGTTAAGTGACTTGCTCAGGTCACATAGCTAGGAAATATCTGAGACCAGATTTGAATCCAGGACCTCCCATCTCTAGGTCTGGCCTAAAATTAAATGTTGGTAATGAATCAGAATATGGGAATGTCCTGTCTCTAAACAGGGTGGAAAAGAAAGGGAAAATGGTATAGGCAAGGGAGACTAGGAGCCTTGAAGACATATGAGGTAATTGGCAATTTTTTTTAAGGCCAACTTTGGAATGAAGAAGCTAAACAAGAGCTAATTGCTCGGGCAAAAGTCTCAGTGCTAGACCCATTTACCCAGAAGAACCCTGAACAAAAAGGTGATTTCCTATTTGGGTAGTTTGACCCTTTTCTTTTTTTTAATAGATTCTGAAATCAAGGTAGTTTTGATGGAAGATAAATTATAATGATAATATCATTTTCATAGTTCTTTAAGATTTTTTTCTTTATTAATTAGCAGCAAATACTTTCTCCCTCCCACTACTCCTGACTCCCATTAAGAAAACAACAACAACAACAACAAAATAAGAAAGAAAAAAAACAACCCTCAAAATAAATATGGGCAACTGAAGTAAATTCCTTATTGGCCATTTCCAAAAATGAATACCTCATTATGCATTTGAAATTTGCCAGCTCCATGTTAGGAGGTAGGTACAGTACTTCATTTGGGGTCTTTTAGAATTTTAGAATTGTGGTTTGTTACTGCATTGATCTGAGTTCTAAAGTTTTCAAAGATGTTTTTCTTTATAATATCATTGCATAAATTGTTTTGGTTATACACACTTCACTTACATCAATTCATATAAGTCTTCAGTTTTCTTTGAAACTTCATTTTGTTGTTTCTTATGGTATATTAATACTCCATTACATTCATTTGCGATGATTTGTTTAACCATTTTCAATAGGGCATCTCTTTAGTTTCCTTTTCTTTTCTATTATGAAAAGAGAAGCTATGAATATTTGCCCTTCTCCAATCTTCCATGATCTTTGGCAGAGAAAAATAGGAATGAAAAAAGATTGAGCAACTCTTCCCTCTCTCTGTTGTCAGTTATTATTGTTCCACCCAACCCAAGCAAAGATTCGATCTCTACTTTGGTGTTCCTTTTCTTCCTCATATAGCTTTTTAAAGAAGTTTTATTATTTACATGTTTTTAACATTCTTTTCTTTTTAAATGTTGAATTCCAAATTCTCTCTCTCCTTCCTTTTCCCATTGAGAAGGCAAGCAATTTGATTTAGATTAAACAAGTGCAGTCATGCAAAACATATTCCTACATTAGTCATGTTGTAAAAGATAACAAAGACCAAACCCCTCCCACCAAAAAAAAAGCTCCAAGAAAAATAAAGTAGCAAAAATATTTTCTTTGATCTGCATTCAGACTCTCTTGATTTTCTTTCTCTGGAGGTAGATGATAGTTTTTATCATAGTCCTTTGGAATTGACTTGGATCATTGAATTGCTGAGAATAGCTAAGTCATTCACAGTTGACCATCATATGATATTGTTGTTACTATGTACAGTGTTCTGGTTCTGCTTACTTTGTTTTGTATCAGTTCATGTAGGTCTTTCCAGCTTTTTCTGAAACCATTCTGCTTGTCATTTCTTATAGCACAATAGTACCCCATCACAATCATTTACCACAATTTGTTCAACCATTCCCCAATTGTTGGACGTCCTCTCAATTTCCAATTCTTTGCCGCCACAAAAAGAGCTACTATAAATAATTTTGTATGTATAGGTCCTCTTCCTTTTTTCCTTTTCCTCTTTCTTTGATCTTTTTGGAGTGCAAGCCCTAATGAATAGTGAAATCTCTAAATCCAAGTTCATACCAGTAGTGTTGAGGGTTGATTATTCCAAATTGCTGTCTGATATGGCTTTTCCAATTCATAGCTCTATGCACAACAGTACATTAATGTGCCTGTTTTTCTACAGCCTCTCCAACATTTTTTATTTTCCCTTTCTGTTACTCAGATGGGTATAGGATAGAACCTCAGATTGGCTTTAACATGCATTTCTTTAATTATTAGTGATTTGGAGCATTTTTCACATGGTTATTGCTAAGTTATATTTCTTTTTTTAAATTGCCTTTTCATATTCTGTGTCCACTTGGCTATTGGGGAATGGGTCTTACTCTTATAAAGTAGAATCAGATGGAAATGAGACTTGTAGCAAAGAGTCTCCCCCAGTCACCCCTTTCCCTTTTAACTTTTCTAGGTTTCTTTGTACAAAAAAAGTTAAAATTTTATATAATCAAAGTTGCTCCTTTTATCTCTATGATCTACTCTATCTTGTTTGGTCATGAATTCTTCCCCGATCTGTTTGGTGGACTTTAGCTGAACCTTACATGGAAGCAGGAATTCTGTGACGTGATGAAGGAGAATATGTGCAAAATCATGGAAACAAGAGACAGAAGGTCCTGTGTGGGGTATATCAGATAGCTTCGTTCATTTGGAACATAGAGTACTTGTGGGTGAGTTATGGGAAATCATTCTGAAAAGGTAAATGCAAGCCAGTTCATGAAGGACTTTAAATGCCAAACCATGGAGTTTGTAGTTTATTCTTGAGCCAACAGGGAGCTGCTAAAGCTTCCCAGAGACGCAACCTAGAGAATGATAGGCTCAGTCCTTGACTTTTTTTTTTTTTAAACCCTTGTACTTTGGTGTATTGTCTCATAGGTGGAAGATTGGTAAGGGTGGGCAATGGGGGTCAAGTGACTTGCCCAGGGTCACACAGCTGGGAAGTGTCTGAGGCGGGGTTTGAACCTAGGACCTCCTGTCTCTAGGCCTGACACTCATTCCACTGAGCTACACAGCTGCCCTAAGTCCTTGACTTTTAAAAATATCTGTTTGGCAGCTTTAAAGGATGGATTAGAGAAGGCTTAGGCTCATGGCAGGGGGATCAAGCGGGCTACTGAAGTCATGTAGGTGAGAGGCGATGAGGTCCTAAACTAGGGGGTTTGTCTGTGTTAGAGAAAAAAGGAGGAGAGGAGGGAGGAAAATCATTCATTAAGAACCTACCATGAGCCACACATTGTGCTAAGGGCTTTACAAATGTGATCTCGTTTGATTAGTGGAGAAAAGAAGATAGAGATGAGAGATGTGCTGAAAACAAAACCAACAAGCGAAGACTAGTGCAAGATGGTATGAAAAGACTAGTTTCTCAACTAGGACCCTATCTGTGTGGTCTGACCCTAGAGTCAGAAGTCTTGGGTTCTTCATCTGCCTTTTTTTCTGGGGCTGCTGGGTGCTGCAGTGGTTAAAGCACTGGGCTTGGAGTTAGAAAGATCTGAATTCAAATCCAACCCCAGATATGTGACCCTGAGCAAATCACATAACCTCTATTGGCCTCAGTTTCCTCAACTGCAAAAGGGAAATAATAACAGCACCAACCTCCCTAATGAGATAACATCTGTAAAGGGCTTAACATAGTACCTGGCACTAGGCAGAACTTAAATAAATGTTTCTTTTCTTCCATAAAGAGGTTTTTTTTTGTTGTTCCATCCTTCATCTTGCTGCAAAGGGATCCAATTTTTCTCCAGAACATAAGTTTGCTATTTATTGTGTTAAGGAAAAAATCATTGATTCCTATGTTTTCTTGCATTTTTAACAGAGACTGTTGTTGGAGTTTGTCCAACAGACATTGGATTGCCTTTGTGACTGTGCACACGTCACTTAACCTTCGTGGGCTTTGTATTCCTCATCTGCAAAACAAGAGACTGGACCAGCTGACCTGTCCAGTGAGGTTCCTTCCAGTCTAAATCTCAGATCCTGTGACCTAGATTTAGATCCTGGTCACTGATTGAGGCATCTTAGGCAAGTCACTTAACTCTTTGGCCCCCATTTCTTCATTCATAAAATGAGGAGGTGGGATTAGATGGTTTTTAAGGCACTTTCCAGCTCTAGACCCATGGTTCTGTGATGATGAGGGCATGATATCTGCTGGGGGTTGTGTTTGCAGCAGGTTCTGGAACAGGGAGGTGATTCTGGAAGTGTACTGCATATGGAGATGGAGGGAAAGGATGGGAAGGAAAGGGATTTGTTAATGGGGCAAGTCACACTTTAGGGCTTGAGAATGGTGTCATGGAAATATGTACTGTGTGATAGCATATCTGTAACCGATATCATGTTACTTGCCATCTTGGGGAGGAAGGGGAAGGAGGGAAAGAACATGGATAATAACAAAATGTCAGAAAGCAACTATTAAAAATTGTATCTACATGTAATTGGGGATTTTGAAAATATAAAGAATAGTGTCATTCTGCTCAGCTGAAACTCTGTTCTGATGATCTTGAGGAGGCAAAAATCCTGATGTAGGAGAAGGACCTGGGTTCTAATCTTGCCTCAGTCACTTACTACCTTGGTGACCTTGGGAAAATCACTTAACCTTCCTGAATGTTTGTTTCCTTACCCTAAAATGAAGGGTTTGGACTAGATGGTGTCTGAGATCCTTTCCAGCTCCCTATCAATGACCCAAAGAAGAATTGCAAAATGGCGGCCTATCTCTGTGGAACCAAAGTAATAACTGTGGAATTGTCATTGCAAACCTAACCCTTCACATTCTGAACTCAGGATTTGTTTACTAGAGTCTCTGACAAAGTGAAGGGAAATTAAAAGGCTCTAACTTGTTTGACAAACCTGTGGAAATGTGAACATGCTGGTATATTATCAAACTTTCCAGACTCCAGCAGTATGGCTGACACATAAATCCTTCTGGCAAGAATAAATTATAATTAGCGATTTGGGCACATAGAGCAAAGAGCATTTCAGGTCCTCAACTCAACTTTTAAAGACAAATTCATCCTAGCTGAGTGATCCTGGGCAAATCACTTGACCCCCATTGCCTAGCCCTTACCACTCTTCTGCCTTGGAACCAATACCCAGTGTTGATTCTAAGATGGAAAGTAAGGGTTAGGGGGGAAAAAAAAGACAAATATGGTTGAGAGCTCAGGGATCGACTTCTGAGTAGAAGGAGAGATTGAAACCTTGAGATATCTGCTATCTCCTGCTAGGGAAGTTGTCCTAATGGAGGTGGCAGAGTAAGAGGAGCAGGATGGGGCTGGAAATCATCTGGCTGTTGGAGTAAGGGTGCCAACCATCCACTCTCTGGAAATTTCCAATTTTAACTAATTCTTTATTTATAAAAGATTTTATTGTTATCTTTTGTTTTTATATCCCCATTCTACAGATTTCCCTTTAGCCTTCTCTCATTGAACCCTCAGGGCAGCTAGTAGAGCACCTGGACCTGGAGTCAGGAAGCCCTGAATTCAAATCTGGTTGGGGAAATTTACTAGTTAGGTAACCCTGGGCGAGTCTCTTAATTCTGCCTCGGTGAGCCAGAATAGGAAATGACAACCTACTCCAGTCTCTTTGCCAAGAAAACTCCCAATAGGGGTCACAAAGAGTTGGACTGAACAACAGCAAACCCTCCCTAGTGACAATGAAAAGCACTGAAACAAAAATGAGACAGCTTGAATCCCACATTCTGCATCTGTGGTTCCCTACCCCACAAGAGAAAGGAATTGAGTTCTATCATTAGTTCCCTGAGATTGACCTTGATATCAATCAGCCTTTCTGTAGTTTTAATTAATTATTCTTGGTAATTAGGTGTTAATAAGCTCTTTCGTTTCTCCTGAAGGAATGTACAAAGTTATTGTTCTCCATCTATTTTGGTGCCTTTGGGGCCAGCTCTTCCCCTCCTTTCCACCCACCCTAATTTCTTTTTTGGCTGGAAGGTGCCTAAAGAATCATGCAAATAACCAGGCCTTGCTTGTGGTCCTTTAGAGTCCCACTTCCCCTTCCTTAGAGAAATGTTTATTCCTGCATAAAGGGGTAAAGAACCTTTAGTGCCTGGGTTTGTCCTGGTTCTTTTCACTGATGCCAGGGGACCTGTTTGGCTGACTCTTTAAGTTGCATAACTAAAGTGATAACCCCAACTCTGCAAACTAAGAAAAAAAAAGCTGGTCAAACTATTGCCCCATCAGAAAATAAACATTCCCAGGGCCCTTTCTCAACACTCTCCATTTCAGTTTTTGGGCCAAATAAGACTTAAATGATGCCAACATATTCCATGGGAAATGGTGCTCCATCAACAGTGTTGCTCCTGACATAATGTTAAAGGGCTTCTCAAAATGTGGAACCATTTGGTTGAGGTTAAAAATGATCGTGAGAGATTGGAGGAGGGGCAAGGAAAGAAAAGAAACAAGGGATTATAAAGTATATATTAAGAGATATAGAATGAGTTCTTGATGGGGTGTGGGTGGGTGTGTAGAGAAAATCAAAAGGATTATAAAGCATGTGTACATTCTTCCCTGAAACCTGAACCTTTCTATGCTTACTGGTAGGTTTTATGCTTCGCCAGGGATAACTTGTCTTAAGTATTGAAATTCTATATTTAGACTGTGGAAGGTCCAGCTTTTTTTTTTTTCTTATTATTATTATGAACAGGCTATTTCCCCAGCAGTTATGAGAGTTTAAAATAAACAAAATTCAAATGTTCAGGAATTCAGAATCCAGAGAAAATGAAGGTACCCATTTCTTTTCAGCAAAGGAGAGAGAACTGAGCCACAAGAGTCACAAATGAAATACCAAGGAGGGGGAAAACCCATAGTTCGATGATCCCACTTATGGCTCTTCCTCCTGAAAGACCACTTGTCTTTATAAGTATAAAAGCCCAAGAAGGGAGACATTTCCAAAGGTCTTTATTTTACTTTATTTTATTTTTAAACCCTTACCTTCCATCTTAGAATCAGTACTATGTATTGGTTCTAAGGCAGAAGAGTAGAAAAGGGCTAGACAATGGGGGTTAAGTCCAAAGGTCTTCACGATAAATGTAGTACTAGAATTATTGGTGACTATCCCAGATTGAAATTTCAGTTAGCTAGAGTGACTTGAAGAAAGACAGATTTGAAGTTTATCAGATTTGCAGATGACAAAAAGCAAAGAAGGAGAGCTGATATGTTAAATGACAGAGTGTGGGCCAAAAATATCTTGATGGGTTTCAAGGATTGATTAAATTTAATAATTTTTAATAACATTTATAATAAATATAATAAATAATAACAATGGCTGGCATTTATATGGCCCCTATTATGTGCCAGATGCTTTGCTAAGCACTTCACAAATATCTCATTTGAATTGTAACAACTTTGAGAGATGAGTGCTGTCATTATCCTCATTTTACAGTTGAAGAAACTGAGCAAAGAGAAATTAAAGTCTCATAGCTAGTGAATAGCCATGATTAGATTCTTTACTGAGGTCTTCTCACCCCAGACTTGGTGATCTATCCATTATTCCACTGAGATGGATGATAATGCAAAGTCCTTTACTTGGGTTCAAAAAATCAACCGCACAGATATAGCTTTGGAGAGATGTGAATGTCAATATTTCCTGGGTAAAACATCTGGGAGTTTTAGTCAACATGAGTTAATAGTCTGCCATGGCATCCAAAAAAGTTACATTAAAAGATATGTAGTGTCTAGAGCAAAGATGGTAACAATTCAGTTGCAGACCAGGTCTCTGTCCTGATCAGGCCACATCTTGGGTAGCCATGATATTGACTTAGAAAACCACAAATTAACATTATCTATGTTTCATTGTGTTTTTGCTTATTTTATTCAACATTTCCCAATTATTTTTCAATCCTGTTTGGGTTGTACTCAGAAATGTGGCAGGCCAAGTGTGGCTGGGCCAGATAATCCTGTTATACTTTTGTCTTTACCCATACAGTGCCTCCACTGCCCTCAAATGCTTTCCCTCAGCCTTCCCACTGGGGAGATGACTAACCTATGCTGCCCAGGGAGAGAGGTCTAACCAGTGCTTCTCTGACTCCCTCCCCATCATCTTCACCTAAAAATTAATCTGGTCGTCCCTTCTGCTCCTGTGAGCACTTTACATTCACTTGCTAGGACTTAATTCTACGTCCTTCCCCAAAGACTGACCGGATGGGATCTCCTGTGTCCAAGCTCAAAGCCCCCCCCCCCATTCAAAGCCCCTCTCCCCACTCCTACAGCCTCTTGCCAGACACACTGACTTGCTTAGCTGACTGTTCTGGCGGTGTGCTGAGAGGATAGCTGTTAGTCGGGCCATCAGAGCTGTGAGTAAATGCCAGAGGAAGTTTTTCTCAGGAAGCTCGTTCCCCTTCCTGCTGGTGTGAGCTCTCCCTTCTGTTGTGGCGAGTATGGATGTGACATTTGGGGGGGGGGGCACTGCCTGGAAGTCCCAGGAGAATGCCACCGCCAGCTTCAGTTATTACTAACTGGAGAGTTGGCGGACGGGAAATGTTCGCAGTCTGTTTGCCTTGGCAGATCCACCCAAGAATGAAAGCAAAGACCATCTGCCTTCTCTTTCTCGCTGGATGTTCAAAACCAGAGTAGTAGAAGACAGATTTCAGCCCCTGCCCCCTCCCCCTTGGCCGACACTATTGCCCCATCCCCACCCCTGGATTTTGGGAGGCTCAAACTGACCTTCCCTGGTTTCCCCTCTTCCTCCATTCTAGCATCGGTGCTGAAAACCCACTGCTTGTGTTCATTTCCCTCGTCCTCTGCCCCTCGTAGCCCGTGTGCAGTTTTTCTTCCTTTAGGAGCATAAGGTTCTCATTCTGATTTGTGTCTGAATCATCATGCGAAAAAGATCAGATGAATATCACATTGCATGCAGGATGTTCTCATGTTCCCAATCAACTTGCACCATTCACTTATTACATCTTGTTATCACTTTCCCATTTCACAACCCGAGACCCCACAGCAAGTGGAATGACCTGAGGTGGCCATCATTATTCTGTTTTCAGAGCTTTATTAGAGAAAAGGAAATTTTAAAAACTTCTTAAGAGGGGATGGCAGAGCAGTTAGATGACTCAGTGGATAGGGTGCCAGACCTGGTGATAGGAGGTCCTGGATTCAAATCTGGCTACAGAAATTTCCTAGCGGTGTGACCTTGGGCAAGCCACTTAACCCCAGTTACCTAGCCCTTCCTCTCTCCTATCTTGGAACTGATACTCAGAATTGATTCTAAGATGGAAGGTAATGATTTAAAAAAAAAAAAAAAAAGAGGGTATGGAATTAATTGGTGCAAAGTTTTGCCCATAGTTGGAGAATCGGATGTCCTGTCAGTTGGGTGGAGAAACAGAAACAGCATCCCAGGTTTTCTGGCTCTTTTAGACACAGATGTTTCAAAACTTTCCCTGGGATTATCAAAGACCTTATTCATGCTCTTTGCTTTGGAGGTGTGTCATTAGAAAATCTTGAACCTTTGGACTTCATCTCCCAGAATCCTTTCTCCTTTGTCCATGTAATGTCTTTGCATATTGTAATAGTTGTGTGTAACCCCACCCTTGCTCTCTTTCTTTTCCTGTGTGCGCAGCTGGGAAAGCTGACTTTTCTCAGGTTTTTGCTTTTGTCTTTTTATTCTTTTTACTTCAAGTTATTATTGGTGAATCTTATTGAATATAATACTTGGAGTATTTGGGTATTAATTTTTAATCTTACAGAGGATAGAAGAGAAACTAGAACCTCGAAGAGGCAGGACTGTATGGCAGGATTAGAGAGGGGAGAATTTGGCATTAGGGAGACTAGTTAGGGATCTGTTGTCCAAGGGAGAAGTAATGAGGGTCTGAACTAGAACTGAGGCTTATGAGCAGAGAGAAGAGTATGAGTATGATTTTTGTGGAAGTATAACTAATAAGACTTGGCATTTGAGGTACCTGTGGGACAGTCTGGTGAACACATTTGGGAAGCAATTAGTGATATAGAACTGGGTCTCAGTTGAAATATGAGGACCTTTAATGTAGATTTGGGAGTCATCTTTACAGAAATGATAATTGAACCTAGTAGAGCTAATGAGAGCCTTGAGAATATAGGAAAAGAAGAGAAGTAGTAGTAGAAAAGACTTAGGGACAAAGTTTAGGTGAGATTTGGTTCCTGCTTAAAGGAACTTTTAGTCAGATTGAAGGATATGACACTCATGTATGTGACTATAAGTCAAAACAATATATAACAAATAATAATCATAGTATATTATCAATAACAATCAATCCACAAACATATTAAGAACCTACAATGGGCTAAACATTTTGCCAGGTGCTGGGATTTTAGAGAAACTTATCACCAGTAGACTAGCTACTGAGAGATGAATTCTTTGGCTTCAGCAATTCATGAAGCAAAGAAAAGTACACTGAGCCTTTGCTACACTCCCCAGGGATAGGGAATGGGGCATGGGAGTTCCAGCAAGGGAGAAGGAATATCAAGAAGAAGCAGTCAGACAGATAGAAGGAGAACCAAAAGAGAACAATGTCATAAAAATCCAGGGAGGAGAGAGTATCATGGAAAAAGAGATGGTCAATGGGACCTAGGGCCTGGTAGAGATAAGTCAAGGTGCAGCCTAGAGAAGAAAGTATTTTTTAAAAAAATATTTTGAAGAGAATACTCATGATATATAGACATGAATATATGCATATATATGTGCATACATATATATATATTTGATATGCTTTTTAGGTGTAATTTCAAATTGCCTTTCAGAATGGCTGGACCAATTCACAATTCTACACAATTCTACCAACAGTGTTTTGGGGCAGCTCGATAGCACAGTTGATAGAGCCCCAAGCCTGGAGTCAGGAAGAACTGGGTGTAAATGTGACCTCAGACATTTAGCTATGTGACACTGGTCAAGTTACTTAACACCAATTGCCTAGCCCTTCTTGGATATGATAATTAGTATTGATTCCAAGAAAGCAAGGGTTAAAAAAATGTGTCTTCATATATAACCCAGTGGAATTGCTTGTCAGCTCTGGGAGTGGGGTGGGGAAAATCATGAATCATGTAACCATGGAAAAATATTCTAAATAAAATTTTAAAAAATGTATCTCCCTTGGGGCAGCTGGGTAGCTCAGTGGAGTGAGAGTCAGGCCTAGAGACAGGAGGTCCTAGGTTCAAACCCGGCCTCAGCCACTTCCCAGCTGTGTGACCCTGGGCAAGTCACTTGACCCCCATTGCCCACCCTTACCACTCTTCCACCTATGAGCCAATACACCGAAGTACAAGGGTTTAAAAAAAAATTGCTAAAAAAAAAATGTATCTCCCCCCACTCCTGCAACTACTCAGACATCTGTCATTTTCCCTTTTTTAATCTGCTTTGTCAATCAGATAGGTGGGAAGTTGAACCTCAAAGTTGTTTTCATTGAATTTCTGTAATTATTAGTGATTTCGAGCATTTAAAAATGTATTTGATAGTTTGGATATCTTCCTCTGAAAACTGCCTGTTAATATCTTTTGACTTTTTATCAGTTGGGAAATGGCAATTATTCTTATAGATCTGAATCAGTTTCCTATATATCTTAGAAATGAGACCTTTGTGAGAGAAACTTCTTGTAAAGATTTTTCTCCCATTTTCCTGCTTCTCTTCTAATTTTAGTTGCGTTTGTTTTGTTTATACAAAAACTTGTTAAATTTTTTGCAAATAAAACTGCTTGTTTTAGGATCCTTTCTGTGGCATGTTTGGTTATACACTGGTTAGATAATTTCTTCCTTGTTCCTTTAAGTTTATTATACTGACACTCTTCATGTCTAGATCATATGCCCATTTGGTTCCTATCTTGCTATATGATGAGAGATATAAAATGTATTACATTTAATGATTTAAGCCAGAGTCAAGCATGAGTAGCATGAAACAATAACCCTTCTTTTTCATATTCTTCAGTTAGATAAAAAATAGCTTAGCATTCAGCAACTGTATTTCTTTTCTAAGTCAGCATATTTCAGTGGCAGATGGCCAAACCCATAGTCTCGTCTATGAGATTAAAAAAAAAAATTGTATAAGGTTCAGATCAGTCCTCACTAGGACTTAGTTCACTGATAGCAAGCCTAGTCAGCATGAATCAGTAACTGGAATCCTAGGGATGGTATATAAAAATATGGTCCCTAGATTGAATTATATCAGGTTACCATTGTCCCGTGAGTCCTTCTCATACTCCAGGCTTCCAAAAGTGAGCTGTGTCCTGGGCTGGGCTTCAGAACCAGAGACAAGTGAGACTCTGAGGTGAACAATGAAAATGACAAAACAATTAGAAAATAAATCCTATGTAGAAGGATGGAAAAAATGGAAGTAATTCTACCCAAAGAAGAAAGGGCTAAGGAATGATCTAATACTTAATCAAACAAAACATATATATTAAAGGTGTAGGCAATGTGTTATGTACTAGGGATAGAGCTAAAAATGCACTAGTTCTCGGCTTCAAGGAGCTTATATTCTATATAGACAGACAATTTTTATTAGGCACAGACAGCTTTTTAATTGGGTCAAGAAGGAAATTGTGTGATAGGCTGACCAAACAAGCTAACCGCACACTTGGGTTCTTTATTTTTTTTTAATTAAATTTAATTACTTATTTAGTTTGTTACATTAAAGTTCACTGGTATTTTCCTCTTTTCCTATCTCTGAAGGCATCATTTCACACTCACACACACACAGAGACACACATAACTTTAAATAGTGAGAGACTTTCAGCAGTTCTGTCAAGCTGTGGAAGAGTCCAGTGGTAAAATCTTTCTCTTTGGAGGATGTCCAGATGTCCTTTCAAGGGACATCATTGGGTGAGAAAAGTTTCTTTCTCCTCCCCCCCCCCCAACCTTTTTCTCCCTTCTCCCTCCATTGTATGTATTGTTTTTATCAGAGATACTGGGCCAGTAGCAGATGGTGCACACAGAGGGCACACTAAAGACAAACACCAGACAAGGACACAGACAGATATCCACATAGCCTTCCAAGGGAGGAGGAGGTAACTTCAAGGAGTGTGACTAGAGGTACTGGACCTAAGAGCCCAACAGAGAGTTACACCTAAAGGGAATTTCATGAGGACTTTAAAAAGGGAGAAAAGAACTTTCATTATCCAGAAGTTGTAAGTTTATTCTTTTAACTGCATATTTTCTATAAATGTGCCTCATCACCATTGTACTCTTAAGTTTAAGCCTACTCTTGCTCTGGATACTGTGTATTGTGGGAGAATGTGTCGTAGACTCAAGAAGGTGATTTTGGGTACCAACTGTTCTTACTACCATCTCAGGAAATCCTTTTTCTAAAAATTAATAGAGTCAGCTGATTATGAGGAGCCCACCAGTGGGGGCTCAGTAGTAATAATATTAGAAACCCAGAAGAAATTACCCCTAGAATCCTAAGGGAAGTAATAGGCAGTGATCCTAATTAGACATGATAATTAGAAAGGACAGTAGTCAACTCTTCTGTAATACCTTCTAGAACAAAATTTCCCAAAAGATATTTGAAATTGTCAAGTCACTAGAGAATAAGGAAGCATGTTAAATATCTTTTTCTAGGTTATTTAAAAATAGGAGTCGACCTCTTAAGAGTGTACTTCCTGGAGACAGCTGGAATCACTTCTAGGCTTCATAAGCAAAGAAAATATGGAGAGCTTGAAGAAGATTCCTAGGGCAAGTTTGTGGGAAAGAAGTCAAGAGGAAAAGGATCCTGATGTAAAAAAAATATATATCAGTTCTGTTTTTTATAGTGAAGAATTAGAAACTAAAGTGGTATACAATTGGGGAAAGACTAAATAAATTATTATATATGAGTGTAATGGAAATGACAAAAGGGAAAGTTTTAGAGAAACCTGAGAAGATTTGTATGTATCAATATGTGTTCAGTGAAGCAAGCAGAACCAGGAGAAAAATGTATACAAAAACAATATTGTTGGGGGCAGCCAAGTGTCTCAGTGGATTGAGAGCCAGGCTTAGAGATGGGAGGTCCTAGGTTCAGATTTGGTCTCAGACACTTCCTAGCTGTGACTAGGCAAGTCAGTGAGGCTTGTGTAGCCAATGTGTAGTTTTCTTTACTTGACTGTGCATATATATTATAAGGATTTTTTTTATTTTCCAATTTGCAGGTGAGAAGGTGGATGGGAAAGGGGGCTAATAATAGGGTTGCCTCCAGAAAAAGAAAAGGAAAAAAAAAGGAGAATCCTTAAGATATTCTTTTTAATGCAGGAATTAGAAGGAATCAGAGACAAGGATTCCTTTAAAATTACATTTTAAACTTATTACAGTTATGAGGAAAAGCAAGGGGGCAGGTAGGTGGCTCAGTGGATAGAGAAGGCAGGCCTGGAGATGGAAGGTCCTGAATTCAAATTTGATTTCAGATACTTTCTAGCTGTGGGACTTTGAGCAAGTCACAACCCCAGTTGCTTAGCCCTTCACATTCTTCTGCTTTAGAACTGATGCTTACAATCTATTCTAAGAAAAAAAGGAAGAGTTTTTTAAAAGAAAAAAAAAGAGGAAAAGCAAGGCATATGGAATAGAGATTCTCAGTTTTATATACAGTCTTTTTTGTATGTGTTTTACATTGCATGTGGCAATGCTCATTTTCTTTGCTATTAAATGAAATAACACTTTTTAAAAAGACCACAAAACAAAGAATCATCCAAAGTACAAGAAATCTCTTTGCTAGTATCTGGGTAAATCTCTCAGGTTTAATCTCAAGGGAAATCAGTTGGACTGTGGGGGTGTAGCTGGCAGAAATGGGATAGCTGAGGAGGGGAACCTGTGTAGGGGGAAGGATAATGTGTTTGACCTGGGATGGTCTGGGTTTGGTTAGACGGACCTCCAAGTAGATAGAAATGTCCTGTTGGCAGGTGAGGAAACACAAGCCTGGAATGTGGGTCAAGGCTAGAATTGTAGATCTGGTTGTCAGCAGTTTAAGGAGATAGTTAAATATGTGGGAGTGAAAGAGATTGCTGAAGGAATATGTTTATAGAGAGAAGAACACAGAGGACCAAGGACAGAACATGGTCGGCACCCACAATGATAAGATAGGGAGGATGGGGGAGGAAGGAAAGGAAACTAGAACATGGTCCTATTTGCTTTAATTTTGCAGTCTTTCTATCGTTTTATGGCTCTTTCCATTCACATCGTTGTAGTTCTTGTGTCTATTGTTTTCTTGACAGAAGGGGTGCCCTCAAATGCCAGAGAAGAAGAGAGACCTGGGAACAAACATTGGATCTGGCAGAGGGAGGGTATTGGTGGTCAGTGGACTAATGAGCCTGGTTGCAGTGGGTTGAAAAGGGAATTGGGTACATGGTGGATAGAGATCATTATGTCTGAGGAGTTTGCTAAAAAGGGGAAGTAAAAAGATTGACAAGTAACTGATCATGGGCCGTAAAGTCATGTGGGGACTTAAAAAAATTTTTAAGATATATTTGTAACTTCAAAAAAAAGATATATTTATAGGCAGTATCACATTGTAGAGGACTCCATGATCATGACTTCTGTTAGCCACCACTTCCTTGGGATGGGGAACTGGGCTAAAAGATGAGCAGGATACATCTGAAAAACACTTCAACAGTAGAAATTCCTTCTTTGATGTATGTACCTAGAGGGTACAGACCCTCATTACCTTACTCCTAGGCCATTGCATTAGCCCAGTTTTATCTTTTTCATCTCCAATCAAACTTCTAACCTTCCTCCACCCCAATTAGTCAACTTTGGTGCTTCCCTGTTACCTCCAGGATCAAATATTCAAGCCCTGAAGAAAGACCTTTCCTGCCTTTCCAATTTTCTTGCATCTTACTCCTCCCTATCCCTCTTTCAGGGTTCTGACAGGGATGAGGACATGCTCCTGCATCCCTTCATATCACCTTACTTCATGGCCTTCGCATGCCACTGCCTCCCAATCTGGTTGTCATGGCACCCCTATCGCAAGTCATTTTTCTTCCCTGTACCTGGGCCAAGGATCAGACTGTCCTTTCTTCTCATATAACTTCACCAAAGGTTACCCTGTACTCCGTAGCAGGATCATTTCATTCTCCCAGCTGTTTTTGCTGATTGCAGTTTGGATATTTTTTCCCCCTTTATTTTGAATTTCAAGTTGTCTCCTTCCCTCTACCCCCTCTTTCACCCATTGAAAAGGGTGAAGAAATTCAAATATATATGAAGTCACACAAGTCATATTTCCACTTTAGCCATGTTAGCTTGGAGCTTTCTTTAAAAAACTTCCTCTTCTGTGACCCCAGGGCAAGAAGAGAACCTGAAGATTATCTCCAGGGTGTGGTCCCAGCTATGTTGTTGCACCTGTTAATAGAGAGAGGGTGAAAATGAGATAAGTTAGTCTTGGGCTGAAGAGTTTAAGGACAGATTGAACAATAAACTCCAAAAGTCTTTGGAGTAAAATATCTGATAAAGGGAATTAAACTGCCTTTCACTTATTTGTCTATTTATTTTATTTTATTGTTTTAAAAAAATTTTTTTACCAATTACGTGTAATAACAAATTTCCCCAAAAGTTTTTGGAAGTTATATGATCCAGATTATCTCCTTCCTTTCTTCCTTCCCCCCTCCCAGGGCATGTCATTCAATTTGGATTATACATATATTATCACACAAAACATGTCTCCATATTATTCATTTTTATAAGTGAATAATCTTATAAAACCAAAACACAAAACACAAACCCACATAAACAAGTGAAATTTTATGTTTTCCTCTGTATTCCTACTTCAGCAGCTCCTTCTCTTGTCATAAGACCCTCAGAATTATCCTGGATCATTGTATTTTGGAGAGTAGTGTTATAAAGAAAGAGAAAATGATCCTAGAGGAGATATATCTCTAGTGAGGTGAACTGTATCTTTGTATTCTCCCTAGATGCTGGTGATGGGGGAACACCAACCCCAATCACCCTTGCTAGTTGTTATAATTTCCTTTTTCAATAACAGTTGCCCAGGAAGGACCCCAAACGGTCAGGGGGATGGATAACCCTTTCAGGTCCCACCTGGGGTTGGATCAATTATTAATATTGAGCTCCAATTAGCCTTAGATCATGTTGTTCATCGGACTGCGTTTGCTCCCTCCCCAAGGGTCGTGATATAATGACCACTCAGGAAGGTACTTATTAAATACTTTATCTATGGTCTTAATTAGGGAAAGGTTAGTCAGGATACGGATTGGGGATTGGAGACCCTGTCAATCTAATAGCTATAATCTATAATCACTCAGGACTGGAGGCTGTTGATTTAGTAAAGCTGGAGCTATTGTTCTTCGCAACCCCTCTGGTTCAGCTTGGCCACTGCCAAACTAGAGAATAGTCTGCTCTGTTGATGCAATTGGCTTGGTGATTACCTCTCAGCTTTCTTATTATCAGTTTGGTGATGTGTTAGCCTTGACAGCCTTCAGGAAGTATTCATATCTTACTACCCTCTTCCCCTCAGACCTCCCTTCCTCCCTTCACCACCCAGGGACCCAGAGACCTAAAGAGCTAGGATGATTCAGAGACCTAAAGATCTAGGGAGATTCAGAGAGAGAGAACCTCAATGACCAATGGTCAAAGACCCCTCCCAGATGGTTGTTAGGGGTATTTCTACTCTCAGGCCAACCGACTTTTGCTCCTGGCTCACGGCATCTGGGAACATTTCAATCTCTCCAACTGCCTCCCTTCTTAATCAAGGTGAGACCAACATTTCTCAGGGTTTGAATATAACATGAATGCCATTTTGTTTTTGGAAATTTCAACCTGCAAATTTCCAGATGATCTTCTTTGTCAGTGACCTCTATTCTATGCTTATCTAACATGTTTCTATCCCGCTAACTACCCTTCCCAAAATAATAAATCTTATCTTAGCTAATGCCTTATCTATCTATTCTTGCCTATTGCTAATGACAAGGGTTTAGGATAGATTTTTCTGGGAAAGTATGGGGTTTGAATATAATGTTTCCATAAATCACAACATTTGAACACAAGTATAATATGTAAGCATTATTAAAACATTTAAGAATAGCTATCTATGTTGCTTCTTACTTCTAAGTCAATGCAATTCTTGCAACAAACTTGCTTAAACTTCTAATATTGAATTTCAGATAACATTCCTAATTCACAATAAATTTTAACGTTTTCTCTATTCCCTAATCTACAATTAGGAAGATTAGTATTGTGAGTAATCCTTAAACTATAGTTAATGTGTTAGTCAATTAGTTTCATTTCTAACTAACCTACACTATACAATGTCTGACCTTTCAATTTCCAGTCTTTTGCTACCACAAAACAATTGCTGTGAACATTTTGTACAAATAGGTCCTTTCTCTTTTTTTCAATCTCTTTGGGGTACAGACCTACTAGTAGTATTGCTGAGTTAAGGGGTATGCACAACTTCATAGGGCTTTGGCTATTAAGTACCAAATGGTTCTCCAAAATGGTTGGATCAGTTCACTCCATCAGGGGTGCATTAGTGTCCCTATTTTTCCACATCCCCTCCAGCATTTTCCTTTTCTTTTCCTGATGTGTTAGCCAATCTGATCTGTGAGGTGGTGCCTCAGTTGTTTTAATTTGCATTTCTCTAATTGTTCATAATTTAGATCATTTTTACATGACTAATGATAGTTTTGATTTCTTCTTCTGAAAACTACCTACTCATATCATTTGACCATTTATCAGTTGGGCAATGGCTGTGATTTTTGTAAATTTGACTCCATACATATTTGACTTCCATACATATTTGAGAAATGAGATCTTTATCAGAGAAATTCACTGTAGCACTAGAATTCATTAAATAGATGGGGTAAGGGGAGGGAGTGATATGGAAGTAAAAGACCTTTAGGAAGATCAGTTTAACAGCTGAACAGAGGACGGACTAGAGTGAGAAGAGTCTTGAGACAGAGAGTCTATTGCAATATCCAGGCTTGATGCAATGAGGGTCTGCACAAAGTGCAGATGGCGTCAAAAGTGAGAAAATGATAGGACTTGACCACTGATTGCATATGGGGAGGAGAGAATAGCTAGAAGAAGGATGTGGTCAATAACATCAAAGGTTTCAGATTTAAGAAGGCTGAACACTCAGATGAGGCTACTAGAGAGATCACTGGTGACCTTAAAGAGAGCAGTTTTGGTCAATGGTGGGAATGGAAGTCATACTGTAAGAAGTGAATATGAAATGAGGGAGTGAGTACAGCTTTTTCTGCATTGAGAAAAGAGTATAAAGGGAATGGGAGAGTCTGGGAAAGGTTTTTTTTAAGAATGGGGGAGAGCTGGGTATGTTCCTAAGGAAGTAAGAAAGAAGCCAGATAGAAAAGTTTGAAAATTAAGTGAGAAGAGTTGATTTATTGGGCACACTCTTGGAGGAAATAGAAAGGGTGGTATTAATGGCATATTTGGAATTCATAATCCTTACTTAGTCTGGCACTCAAGGTCTTCAACAATCTGATACATCTCTCCCTTTCCTCCTTATCTTATCTCATATAATTGCACCTTTAATAATCGCCATTGTTCATATAATGCTTTAAGGTTTGCAATGTGCTTTACAAATATCTCATTTGATCTTCACAACAAACCTGGGAGGTAGGTGCTATTATCAGCAAATGGGGAAACTAAGGCAGGCAAGTTAAGTGACTTGCTCAGGGTGACACATCTGTGTATGGGGCTAGATTTGAACTCAGGTCTTCCTGACTCCAAACTCAGTGCTCTATCTATTGCAGCGTCTGACTGTCTCTATGTATTCTATATTCTAGACCAACCAAAGGGAACCACTCACTCTTCCCTTGAGCACATGAAGCACATTCTTATTCATGGTGTGCCTTTGTCTTTTGCTGCTTCTCTGCATGGAATTCCCTTCTCTATTTGCCTGTCAGATTTTTTCTCATTCTTTCAAATCCAATATAAGTGCTCTTTGTTCTATAAAGTTTTCTTCATAGAAGACCTGGAGGAGTGTGTGTGTATGTGTGTTTATATTACTTGTACCCTTATTATTTATTACTCTTGATTGTGTGTTTGTGTGATGTCCTATCCTTATGAGAAATGATATGAAAGTTCCATTAGGCAGGCACCAGGTCTCGTCTGTATTTGTCTGCCCCCCAGACCTAGAACAGTGATCTACATACATTCAATTAGTGAATTGATTTAGGGAAGAAAGTATACTGTTCCTATTGCTTAAAAGTCTCATTCTAGTATGAGTAGCATGAAACACTATGCCCTTCTTTGTCATCTTCTTCCGTTAGATTAGATATTTCTTATCAGTCACTGATACTGTGTTTCTCTCCTAAGTCCACACAGTAGAGGGATCCATGGCCAAATCTGATAGTTTGCTCCAAGAGGTCAAAAGAGTTTGTGTTTAAAGTTCAAGCTGGTCCTCCTGAGATTAGATACAGTAAGCACGGTTGCCATGCTTTGTCAGCATGCATCAGCAGCTAGCATCCTAGGTAGAGGGCCTAGGAAAATGGATAGCAAGTTGAAGTTAGGCATTCTACCTTCATACTAGTACTTCTCATATTGTGGATTTCTGAGGGTGAACTCTCCTGGGCTTCAGCACCAGAGAAGAAAGAGAAGAGTTTAGAGAGAATTATCAAAGTGAACAAAGTAAATGATGAAAGAACTAGTAAATAGAACCTAGTTGGAAAAGTTAGAGACATTGAAATAAATCTTCCAGGGAAGAGAAGTCTGAGGGAATGGCCTAATAATCAATCAATAAGACAGTCAACATGCATTTATTAATCATTTATTATATACCAGGAACTAGGGTTGATGATAGTTCATTTATTCTGACTCTTCGTGACCCCATGGATCATAGCACGTCAGGCTGTTTTATCATCCACTATCTCCTGAAGTCTGTCCAAGCTCATGTTCGTTGCTTCCATAGCATTATCTATCTCATCCTCTGACATTCCTTCTCCTTTTGCCCTCAATCTTTCCCTACATCAGAGTCTTTTTTTTAACAAGTCCTGTCTTCTCATTATGTGGCCAAAGTATTTAAGCTCCAGCTTCAGTAATTTGACCTTCCAGGGAATAGTCTGAATTGTTTTTTTTTAAGTATTGATAGCTTTGATCTTATCGCTATCCAAGACTCTTGAAAGTCTTCTTTGGTGCCACAGTTCACAAGTGTCAATTCTGTGGTGCCCAGCTTTCCTTATAGTCCAGCTCTCATAGTTACTGGAAAAACCATAGCTTTGACTATATAGACCTTTGTCTTTAAAGTGATGTCTCTGCTTTTTAGGATGCTGTCCAGATTTGCCACTGATTTCCTTCTTGGGAGGTAGCATCTTTAGGGATACAAAGACATAAAGAAGTTTACATTCTATGGGGAAAGACATTTATAGCTAATGATTTAATTGAGCTAATAATTGAGCTCATATCACATCGCATTCCTTCTTATTACTCTTTCTATATTTCTTTGTATCTAATATAGGATAAAAAATTAAAAGCTAGAAAAGGACCTTAGAAGGTATGTAGTCCTACTCCTCATTTATAAGGAACTTGAAGATATGAGAAGTGACTTGTTCAAGGTCACACAGGTATTGGCAGATTGAGGATTCAAATCTGGGTTGTCTGGTGCCAAAGCTATCATTTTTTTTCATTCCTACACCATGGTACTTCTCACATATTTCCTATTTTTAACATCACTATAATACTCCAGCATTCCATTGAATTATATCAGAATTAATTCAGCTACATTAGATAAACAGGTTGTTTCCAGTTCTATTTTTTATTTTGTTGCCTTTACAAATGAATACAACAAGTAATGGAAAGAGCATCGGTTTTGGAATCAGAAACTGAGTTCAACCAGGAAAACACTGTACAGAGTAGCAGCAATATTGTGGAATGATCAACTATGATAGACTAAGCTATTATCGGCAATACACCAATGATCTAGGACAATTCTGAGGGACCAAGGACAAAGAATGCTATCCACCTCCAGCAAAAAAAAAACTGTTGGAGTCAAAATGCAGATCAAAGCAGGTGATTTTTCACTAGTTTATTGAGGTTTTGGCTTTATAAGATTACTCACTTACAAAAATGAACCATATGGAAATAAGTTTTGTACGATAATACGTCTAACTCGGATAGAATCACCTGTCATCACCAGGAGGGGGAAAGGAAGGGAGGGAGGGAGATAAGTTCAATCATATAACTAAAGAAAATGTATGGAAATTTGTTATTCCATGAAATTAGTAAAATAAATAAGTACAGATTAAAAAAAAAGAAACTGGGTTCAAATCTCACCTCTGACATATTACCTGTGTGAGCTTGGACAAATCATTTAACATACTTAAGTGTCAATTTCCTTATCAATTAAGTGAAGGAGATACACTAAATGGTCTCTTAGCTCTACATGTCTAATGAATATTTTGTTCAGTTCCTTTTCACACATAAATCATTTTTGCCTTTTAATAACATTTTTAAGGATAAAGTTCTGTCAATTGAATCATTGGATCAAAAGATGGGATTGGTTACATGCTTTCCAAGGTGATTGTGCCTATCTAAAGTCCCATCAACATTGTGTTAGAGAATTTTTGGTTGTGAGGCCCCACTTCCCGTTGGATTTGGTCATCCTTTGATGCTTTTGCCATTCTAGTGGGTATAAGATTGTGTCTTGAAGTTGCCTTGATTTTTTTTTCTTTATTTTCTCCCTGATTCATAGGGAATTTAATCAACTTTCCTACATTATCATTAGCAGTTTGTATTTAGATATTTTACTGGATAAATGTGTATTTATTTAAACCAACTGTAAAAATAGTACATCATGTGATCCTTGAAGAATGATGAACAAATCAGGCTTGGCCTAAACATAATTTTGGAAGAACAAGAGGTCATAGAGAGGCCACTTGGCTTTTAAAATGGCCAAGCTGGGAAAGAATGAAAATTCATCAGGATTTGGATTAGGAAAATTGGGTTGTGGTTTCTTACTCTAAAATGTATGAAAGAAGAGTGAAATAAAACTTGAGATCTTTTTCCTTGAGAAAGATCTCTTGCTTTTCACATTGTATACCAATTATAATAGCAAAATACAGGCGTTTTGCCAAGCTGTTCAAAGAGTTGTCTTGAATGTCTATGTATCAAAAGCTAAGGTATTTTGTGTAATAGATCACAGATCTAGAGTTGGAAGGAACCATAGGGGTCATTGAGTTCAGCCCCCTCATTTTACAGATGAGGAAGACTTATAGAGGTTAAATGAATTGTCCATGATTTGATGTGCCATAGAGGACCCTAGATTTAAACTCTCATCCCTAACTCCAAATCCAGCTGTCTGACTACTGTACCAAACTACTTTCTGGTTTGGATGTATGGGACAGTTCT
This sequence comes from Gracilinanus agilis, assembly GCF_016433145.1. Classification (NCBI taxonomy): domain Eukaryota; kingdom Metazoa; phylum Chordata; class Mammalia; order Didelphimorphia; family Didelphidae; genus Gracilinanus; species Gracilinanus agilis. The sequence goes on from NC_058133.1 coordinate 134,964,641, forward strand.
TTTTGGAGAATGGTCTAGAGATCTGTGTAAAGGAATCAGCTCTCATCTTGACAAAAGTTATTTATTTTTCTTGAACTCTTGGAAGACTAGGGAAACCTTTCACCTCGAAGAGAGGAGCAATAAAACTCTGACTTGCCAAAAGGGTAGAGCTTCCTCTTGAACCCTAGGTTCCAGTAAGTGCATTGTATATTCCAGCTTCTCTCTTTCTCCTCTACTTTTTAACATCTCCTTTTTTGCATATGATCAATTTATTTGTTGATTTTCTAATTCATTGGTACACATTTTGTTTGTTAATCTTCTTTTCTATTGTGTTAATATATGTTTTTAGGGATATAATTTCCGCCCCCTGAGGACTGCTTTAGCTGCAGCTCAGAAATTTTGTTATGTTATTTCATATTATAATTTTCTTTACATAATTTTTGTTTCCATGGTTTGTTCTTTGATTCATCCTTATTTAGGATGTCCTTGTTAAGTTTCCATTTGTTTTGCGTCATTTGTGCTCCCAGAACTGATTGCTATTTGTATCGTATTGTGTTATATAAATGCATTTGCTATTTCTTCCTTTTTTACCTATTTCCAATATCTCTACCCTGATAGCCAGTCAAATTTTGTTGCTGAGAAATAGACATATATTTTTAGTAGTAACATATTGCTTTTTGCTTCTCTTCATTGAGGTCTCTTCATTTCTATGTATTCTCTTCATTTCTATGTATTTGTGTTCCCAATCAGTTGTTCTCTCTTTTGTTTCTTTGGGTGAAAGTTGCCATCATGATTTTTCAATTCTGGCATTGGTTTTTGCTGTGTAGTCCATAAACTCTGACTTTACAGTTCTTACTTTTTTCTCAAGCCATTTGGGAATATCCCATTGTGGTTTCATACTTTCTTGGGAATCCACAGGATCCCCTGATTCATCAGCTGTTGATTAATTTTCCTTTGACTTGTCAGGGTGGATTTAGACTTTTTAAAATAAGATCTGGAGGCCCTATTTCTCTCTGTAATTAATATCTTCTCTATTGGTTTATCAGCTCGTCCACAATATTTCTGAATTTTCTCTGTCCTATTTTTTTTTTTGTAATTTTAGTCTTTTCCCTTTATATTTCCTCATCCCCATGTTTTCTTATCCCTTCTTCTCCTCTGAGGTTAGTTTTCCTGAAGTTTGGATGTCAAACCTATCCCAGCTTTCTCCCACCAAAAGCAGAATGATGAGTTCCATGGCAAGTACTCTCAAACTGATGTGATTTGTGATCGACTTTATGAAAGTTATATGTGTGTATTTTGGAAATGACCTGTGAGTTTATCTGTGTGAAGAGTTCCTGGTGAGATACTTCCTCTATCAAAGCAGAAACTCTTTTCTCTGCAATTTATTGTCTTAGAGATTTTCCTAGAATACTTAAAGATTATTTTATCAGAGACAGGACTTGAACCGTGCCCTTCTGGCTCTGTGACCAGCTTTCTCACCACTACACCACCCTTCCAAGAGGCAGGATTCAAGAAGTAATTGTCACAAATTTAGTTGAACTAAAGGGAAGACTGATGGAAGTTCTAAGGGTGAAAAAACCTTACCACTTCTGGGGAGACTGCTCTCAGGGACAAGGGGGCAGGTTGGGGCTGTGTCTAGGAGGAGCTTATTTAGAAGTGCAGCTTTCCAGTGTTGACTATTTTTACCAACTAGATGCTACTCTTACTTGTTTCTAAACTACTGAAATGGTATGTGTTGCTCATATGTAAATGGCACAAATTTAACCTTTTTTACAGTGTTATGAAATCATTATTTTGCTGTCGTGCCCTCTAAATTTCAGTGCTATAAGAAGCCCTACTTAATGGAAAGAACAAATAAGCCTCTTTATAACACATTGGCTCTTGGAGGCTATTGAAAGATTCTGTTAACAAGGGAATTCCAGACATGGCCTTTTACTCCGAGGAAGTATTTTTATTTTTATTTTATTTTTTTAAACCCTTACCTTTCATCTTGGAGTCAATACTGTGTGTGGGCTCCAAGGCAGAAGAGTGGCAATGGGGGTTAAGTGACTTGCCCAGAGTCACACAGCTGAGAAGTGTCTGAGGCCAGATTTGAACCCAGGACCTTCCATCTCTAGTCCTGACTCTCAATCCACTGAGCTACCCAGCTGCCCCCCATAGAGGTATTAAAAAAAATTTTTTTAAACTTTACCTTCCATCTTAGAATCAATACTAAGCATTGGTTTCAAAGCAAAAGAACAGTAAGGGCAATTGGGGTTAAGTGACTTGCCCAGGGTCACATAGCTAGGAAGTATCTGAAATCATAATTGAATCCAGGACCTCTCATCTCCAGACCTGGCTCTCTATTCACTGAGCCACCCAGCTGCCCCCAAGCAATTTAGTGTAATAGTGGAAGTTCCTTTATGGAATTTTACTTCAGTTTCATGAGTGCCTCCAAGCCCATTCCTGGGAGGTAAATATTGAGCCTTGGTTTTAATTGCCCTAAAATGACCAGATGGAAGATTGTCTAGTATCTAAGTGAAAATACCCCCCTCTCTCCTCATCAGATCACAGAGTCACTGGATGTGCAGTTGTGCACATGAAGATGAAGGAATTTAGATGTGTTTTCCAGTCACTGCTCTTGGCTTGATTTCTCCCAAATGGAGGAAATGCTTGCTAAATGGGGCTGGGCACTTCGCAGGCCCTGAGGCAGAAGAGAAATCCTTGGTAACTGTTTTTCCTTCTTTAACAAACAACCCAAAGGGGCGCTCCCCTTTGCCACTGTCAAGGCCTCAGAAAGATGAAGAAAGAGAGTCTCTTCTGCCGGCAGGGATCGGCACCGTATGGCTGAGCCATATCTGGCTCCACCTCCCGACCAGCCAGTCCGGGCAGAGCCCCAGGATGTGCCCCAGAAGGCCCTTCAGCCCCTGCCCCATATTCCAGCGCCTTCCACCTCCATCCTCCTCTTTCCGCAGGCGTTTATGGCTCTCACGGCCAAAAAGGTTGCCGACTGTTGTGCTAGAACCAACTCCAAAATTCAGCCTCTGGAGCTGAGTCCAGTGAGTGGGAGCTCTCCAGGAAGGGGCAGAACAGAGTCCAGTTAGAATTTCCTCTCTTTGTTTCTTGGGGTGGGGTGGGGGATCTTTTTTATATATATATATTTATTTTTTAAATTGCTACTTAAAAAATATTTTTCCATACTTCCACGATTCATTTTCTTTCCCTTCCCCCTCCCCCAGCCCACAAGCAATTCTACTGGGTTGTCCAAATGTTATCCCTTGATATTTATTTTCCTGGGAGGAAATCTAAAGCATTTACCCTGATTAAAAAGGATTAAAGCACCCACTGGACAAGCAGCCACCATCTACTCTGGGTATTTACTTTAAAAAAGCCAACACTCCTGACTTCTGCTTGATCTCATTTTCATTATTCCTAGAGTTCAGTGATTCCCAAAGTGGGTACTACCACCCCCTCGTGGGTGCTGCAGCAATCCAGGGAGGCGGTGATGGCCACACTTTTTTTGTATTACATTCTATTCTGAATTCAATAAATAGTTTCATAATTTCCAGGGGGTGTTAAGTAATATTTTCTCTGGAAAGGGGGCGGTAGGCCAAAAAAGTTTGGGAACCACTGCTATACTTCCTCGGAGCTATTTGGGGGATCCTGAAGGAAGAGAAGGCTGTTTTTGTAGAGGACCATCAGATACAAGGTTCTGAGAGAGGGAGAGGAGTCAAAGGAAAATAGCCCAGGAATCTCTGCTTTTGAGACATCTTCAGAGGGATTGACTCCTCACTGAGCCCCTCCAAGGCATCACTCTGAGTGGAGGCTGCCTTCAAACCCCCCAGAGCCACAGCCAAAGCCAGAGTTTTGTGTACGAGGAAATGCTGGAAGGGGGAAAAGAAGAAAACAGAATAAATGAAATGAAATGAACTAGAATAGTGATCCCATTTACTCATTAAGAGACAGCATTATCAATAGAACACTAGACTTGGGGACAGGAAGAACTGGCTTCACATCTTATCCCCGACCTTACAAGCTATGTCACCCTAAGCAAAATCAGTTTCCTCGTCTGGAAAATGGGAATAATAAGAACACTTGACTCCTCCCCCTCTCTCAGTATACAGGTAGAACTGTTATAAAAAGAGGTTAATACTTTCTCTTCCTTCAGGATCTCAAAAATAGCTACCTTACAGAGTAGGTACAGGGACCAGATGAAATAATTTATGGGAAATGAGCAATAGATGTACAGGAACTTTGTTGTTGCTCAGTCATTTTAGTTGTGCCTGACTCCTTATAACTCCATTTGGAGTTTTCTTGGCAAAGATAGTGGAGTAATTTGCCACCTTCTTCTCCAGATCATTTTATAGATAAGGAAACTGAGGGAGACAGGGATAAGTGACTCATCCAGGCCCACAAAGCTCATAAGTGTTTGAGGCCAGATTTGAATTCAGGAAGATGTCTCCCTGACTCTAGACTCTATCTACTGCACCACCTAGCTGCCCCCTAAAGTACTATCTAATGCAATTATTAATTATTATCATTATTATTTGGGGGTTATCTATTGCTACTTACCCTTATGGAATCCCATAACCAATTACTCCTGTCAACCATGAAAAACCCATCCCTCAAATATTAAGGAGTCCTGGCTGAGTTAAAAGGATTATTTATAAAAAGTGAAGGCAAGCATGCTGGAGGGCATCCAAAGGGAGAACCCACAACCCAAGAGGGATTGAATCGATTTCTCTTACGAACCACAAACAGTGGTTTGGGGAGAAGTTGGGGATAGAGATGGGCAGGCTCTTCCAGGGACAGGTGGAACATGGAAGCAGGATGTTTTAAAATATTTGGCAACAAAGGCTGCCCACAAGGCTGGTTTAAGCCAGGTGGACTGCCTTAGGAAGAGTTTGCCATAGTCAGCTACCAATGAACACCAGGAAGGCGTCTGGAGCCAGAGAAACTTCTGACTCGCTGCAGGCTCCTAATATTGGCTCTATACTGTGTCTGGTGCATTTGCATAGTAAAGTAGCTCTTGAAAGACAGACATATTTGTTTCAGGAATTTCTACACTCCCCATGTGACCTTGGGCAAGTTATTCAACTTCAGGCTTGTTTTTTCCTCAGGTGGAAAATGATGGTGGGGAACTAGATGATTTCTAAGGTCCTTTGATGCTCTTATTCTTTGATCTTTTTTTTTTAAGATTTAAATATTTTATTTTTTTAGAAAAATTTTCCATGGTTACATGATTATTCTTTGATCTTATGTACTTACAAGTACTGTCCTTCCCATTTTACTGAAGAGAGTTAAAAGAGAAGTGAAGGGACATCCCCTGGTCATCCAGTAACTGCCAAAGGCAAGATCCAGATATCTCCTGAATCCACATTCAATGCTCTCTACTATTCAGTGTTCAGTGACTGGCTGGAGGACACCCAGTAAGCAGCAGAGCTGGGTTTTGGGTCCAAGTCCAGTGTTTTTCCCCTTCTAAACCATACCACAATACCTCTTTTCTCAGTACCTAGGTTTTAGACTGTGTAGAAAAGTAGGATATTGTAGTTACTTGTCTTCCTACCTAGTCCACAGGTTTCGGAATGAATGATAGGATGTCCTACTGCCATTAGGCACTCTCTTTTAGGAGCCAAGGGAGTCGATACCAGCTGACTGTGATCTCTCCCTATTTTTGACCTTCATGAAATCACAGAATTCAGAATTAGGAAGGAACCTCAAAGGACACCAATCTATCCTTATATGAACAAGTAGCTTTCTCGATTCCCCTATTATTACTCCCATTTTACTGAAGAAGAAATTGAGGCAGACAGAAGTTAAGTGATTTGCTCAGGATCACACAACATTTGAATTCAGATCTTCTTGACTTCATGCCTATTGCTCCACCTCACTGCCTCTATTGCCCAGTATGTTGCTTTCTTGCAAAAGTATTTACAGTTATGCCAATTTTGTTTTGGCAGAATTTTTATCCTAAAAACTTCTGTATGCTTATTTATTCCTAAGATTCTACACTACTCTATGCTAGCTAAACCTACTACCCCCTATGTCTTTGAACCTTCAGAATAATAAACTAGCTTTTATGCTATTACCTAATTAAATTCTAACTTACCTACACACTAAGACAGGGTGTAGTAAAGAAATAACTGGGAAAGTAGGGGTTTTACATGCAAAATCCAAACTTTGTTCTAGGAAGGACTCTGAAAAAATGAAGAAAGCTCAAAATTCACCCTATGTAAAATTCTTGATTTTAATCATGTTGTAATCAGTGGCATTGGAGAGAATCAGGATTCAATATTCTTCATAGGGACATGTCATGAGCAAAAAGAGAGGAAAGAAAGATGGGAAACGGCTTAGTAAGAAGAAGAAAATTTGAACCCATATCTACTTCTAACTTCAAGGCTAGTGGTCTTATTTAGTCCATTTTAATCTGATAGACAAAAAAATAGTCACCTTCCCATCTGCACAAAATTGGACCTACTTGAAACCATCTCACTGCCCTCTCTCTCCAATATTCATTACCCACTTAAAAACTAGATCTATAGTGGAGCCATCCCACTTTCAAATTTCTATACTTGAAATGGTATCTAAACCCTCCTAGGGGGTAAGGTGGGAGTAAAATATCTAAGGAAGGGAGAAGCAAGGGGATGCTAGAACTTGGCCCCTTGAAGTCCCCTAAAGAAGACTCCTGATCTGGTTCTGCCACCATTCAGGTAACTTCCTGCCTCTTCATAAGCTTCAAATAGTCTGGGATTATAGTTCTTTTTATTCCTCCAACCAATCCTTACCCTATATGGTGGGACCGCTATCGTAACCCCCTTACCCCTATGTAGGTTAGTCTGGTTTTTCCCTCAAAGGCAACAAAGCTGTCCCTAGGACTTGATTGGCTCATGGGGCCAAGGCCCGAGCTGTACTTCCCATGATGCAGCCAGTATCCGCTGGCCATATCGATGTGGCTTTAGAACCACCAAAGCTCATTAAGTGGAGTTCCTCAGATTTGGTAGATGTCTCAAGACAGCACAAATATGGAAATGAAGGGGGTTGTGTCTATCCAAGTTCCTGGAGCAGCCTTCTTGGAGATCCTTTCTTTGCTATGACTAAGCAAATCCTTTGTGGACTGTTGAATGACCTTCAAATACCTCATATCATTCCAGCGTTGAATCTGATCCAACAGGGCTAATCCTGCACTGCTCCCTTTCTGCTATCACATCCATTCAAGTGAAGCATGCTTAATTGGTGGTTTCATGTGCAATAACTATCTTATCCCATGAAAGAGGATGCAGAGTATATTATATGGCAGCCTCACAGGGTACAAATGCACTAGACTCGAAGTCAGAGACCTGGGTTTGACTTTTTTTTCTTGCTACTGGTGACCATCTTTAATATATTGAACCCATAAAACCTATTTTTTACCCTTACACTACCTGGGTGATCTTGGTATAAGATTAAAAATTAATATACAATAACTCCCAAGTATTATGTTTAATAAATTCATTAATAATAACTTGAAGCAAAAAGGAAAGTAAAAAGGCAGCTAACCCAGCCTGGTCGTGAGAGAAGAGGCACGAGAGGCAAAGGTACAAAATTTCTATTTATACATTGGGCGAATCACTTTTTTTAGTGACTTGGGCCACAGTTTCCTTTTCCATAAAATTAAAGTATTGATTCCTAGCTTTGATATTATGTGCTCTATGAAGTTTACCTCCTTTAGCTTAGTTACAGATTTACTGATAATTCAGATCTATCTAGCAGTGTAGATAAATTCATCTTCTGAGTTCATTCTCATTTCCAATAGATGATACTTAATGCTGGAATATTGAACTTTACACAGATGATCTCATGTGAATCTCATAACAATCCTGTGAGGTGGGTACAACTATCCCCATTTTACAGATGAGGAAATTGAAGTTAGGAATATGGAACTTGCCTGTGGTTACACAGCTAGCAAGTGCCAAAGGCAGTCTGAACCCCAGAGCTAGCTTGAGTCTTAAGTTCAGGACTCCGTTCATGCACCATATTGACTTATCCATGCCATCATCAGATGTGTTTACAGATTGCCAAGTCTAAGTCTTGACCCTTCAGAAGCAGCTAGGTGGCTCAGTGGGTAGAGAGGCAGGTCTGGAGTTGGAAAAATCTGGATTCAAATCTGGCCTCAGATACTTCACAGCTGTGTGATCCCGGGCAAGTCACAACCCCAACTGCTTAACCTTTGTGGCTCTTCTGTCTTTGCACAGATATTTAGGATTAATTCTAAGACATAAAGTAAAGGTTTAAAGACACACTCACAAAAAGAGGTGGAAGAGCCAATGTTCCCTGTTTTCAGGAAATTCTTTGGGCTTTGGTCATGGGAAGAAGGATGCTCCATGTTCCTGGAAGCTTTAAGGAATCTAGAAAGAAGTCTGTAAGCCCTAATGAGTGACTGCCCCAACTAACTCTGCTCATGGGCCTTCTCTTCCAGATATGTGGTGGTTACAGATTTTTGCCATTTTGCTTCTGGTCCGTTTTGTCTCCTGGATCATGGATAAGATGAATAATGGAAAATTAGAAATTGGGGATGGATGGTGGGGCCCAGGAAGTAAGCCACGCACACCTGAGGATGAAAGCATTCGCCCCTTCAAAGTAGAAACCTCAGAAGAGGAGATCAAGGTAAGTAAGGCATCTTCCTGGAAAAAAACGAACAGAAGAGCTAGGCTAAGCTAGGAGACAGCTGGTGCTCTAGGCAGGGTACAAGCCCTGTACTCAGGAAGATCTGAGTACAAATCCTGCCTCAGGTACTTCCTGCCTGGGTGACCCTGAGCATCTCACCTCATCTCTGTCTGCCTCAACTTCATCTGTAAAATGAGAATAATAGCACCCACCTTGTTGGGAGGACCAGATGAGCTAATAGCACAGAGCCAGTACATAGTAGATGCTTCTTTGTTCCTTCCTCCCTAAGCTGTGATTGTCATCTCTCTAAGAAGGGTGACCAGGATTTTAGGCAGAATAGGAAAAGGGAGAGCCCAAAGAGGGTATTGCTCAGTTCCTTCCTTAGAACAATATCCAAATGTGTTACAACAATTATTATCAGTTATTTTGACCTGCCCTAAGATTTTATCTGTTCAAAGAGCTCCTGGTGAGGATTTTCCTCTGTTAACGTGCACGAACACTTCCTCTGCATCTTGTAATCTTAGAGGGATACTGTAGTATAGTGGATAGATAGATGCTTTCAGAGTCAAGAAGACCTGAGTTCAAGTCCTGCCTCTCATATCCCAGTAGGTCTATGAAGCTAGGCAGCTCTCTATGATTGATGATGATGGTGGTGGTGGCTTTAATTCTCAATGATTCTCCCTCCCTCTTTTTAAGCCCTTATTTTCTGTCCTAGTGACATTCTAAGACAGAAGCAGAAGGGATGGGCAAATGAGGTTAAGTGTCTTGGCCAGGGTCACACAGCTAGGAAGTGTCTGAGGCCAGAATTGAACCCAGGTCCTGGTAGAATAGATACTAACACAGAAGGTAAGGGTTATTATTTTTTTAAATTAACTTCTCATTTAGCAGTGCCAACATGGAAAAATCCTATGTTTTGACATTCATGACTGTCTTTTCTTTCTTTCTTTTTTTAAAATAACCTTTATCTTCCATCTTAGAATCAATACTGTGTAATGGTTCCAAGGCAAAAAAAACGGTAAGGGCTAGGCAATGGAGGTTAAATGACTTGCTCAGGGTCACACAGCTAGGAAGTGTCTGAGGCCAGATTTGGACCCAGTCTCTAGGCCTGTCTCTCAATTCACCGAGCCACCCAACTGCCCCCCAAGATTTCCCCTTGTTAAAAGGAAGTTAACCTTGACCAGGAGTTAATGTTGCAGGTAGAATTTTGTCTCCTTAAGGGCACTGATAGTGGTAGGTGAATGATGAAATGACTGAGGAAACAAAGGTCCAAGCTTTTGATTTATTAAACAATGAATGCCAATCACATAACAAATTGGGACCAGGCCTCCTCAGCTTTGGCACTGGACCCTAACTAAATACAGGGAGACACAGATTTTTATGCATTAAATACAGTCAATTAAGACTAATTAATTAAAACAATTAGCCAGGATATGAAATTAGGCAATTTAATTTCTAATCAGAAGAAAGACTAGAGACTTTCTAAGTTGAGAGAGGGAGAGCAAATAGGTACAATTCTCTGAAATCAGAAAAAGAGGTATCCCACTCCCCGCATGAGACTGCATTCAATCAAAGGAACAAGGCAACAGTAACTCAGTGACCAGGATAGGGCCATTTTCTGATGACATAAGGGTTGCTTGAGATGTATAACTGAGAAAGGGCCTTGCACCAATCTTCAGCTCTGATTGGGTTTCTGGTCAATATAACTCAGATCCTTGGTTAGGGGTCTCTAATTAGCAGATGGAGGTGGTCCAGCTTCCTAGCCAGGTAGGACTGGGTTCAAACAATGTAATAAGGTTTTCTCACAATTCCCATAATTGAATAAAGTTTTCTCAGAAGACAAAAATTGGATTAGACTCATAATTGAATAGAAATGGAATTAAACTAGCTCCAGAATTGAGTCACAAGCTGGAGTCAGTTGTGGTTCACTCAATTCCTACTTCCATTTGCTGTTCTAATTCCCCCTTTTGATTTATGGGACAGGGGGCCAGCCAGCCCACTCCCTCCATGGATCACTTGTCTATAAGCCAAACCTATAAGGTTTTTTATATATTCAGAATCAGAATTATGCAAGTAGGGCTAAGGATCAAACTGCATAAAGGGCTTACAATGGACTAATTTGGAGAGAGGAGAATTACATGTTACCAGGGTAACCAGGAAGCTTCATTATAAACATAAACACCATGAGACTAAAGGACAAAACAACACAAAAATGATCGTCAGTGTAAAATAACATCAAGTCTTCTTGTATGCTAGTAACCCATTTCCAAAGTCCATTTAATCATTTCATCTTGTCTTCTGGCCCAGATGTCCCATGCAGTCATCTGGTGCCTGGAAATATCTTTTCCTGGACATTCTAGCATAGACCTCATTCTCAGCACCTCTCTGAGGGGGCCTCTGCTTCTCTGGCTCCAGATCACTTGGAGATTCCTAGATAATTCTCATAAAATCTGCAGTAATAAGATTCAATATAATTTAGTACAACCTACTACATTTGGTTTTCCAATAACTAGTCCGTGTGATGAAAAACATCTCAAGCCTTATGGAGCTAATCCTATTAACAAGAAAGCTATAAGAAGAACATCAAATTAGGAACCTGTAAGTCACCTGAGGCTTTAGAGGATTTCAGTTTTTATATACCACTTGCTCTTTTTATCTTTGCCTAAACCATGCACCTGATATAAAAATCTTTTTCTTAAACCCTTACCTTCTGTCTTAGAATGGATTCTAAGTATCTGTTGTGAGGCAGAGGAATGGTAAGGGGTAGGCAAAATGGGGTTAAGTGACTTGCCCAGCATCACACAGCCAGGAAATGTCTGAGGCCCGATTTGAACCTAGGTCCTCCTGACTCCAGGTCCAGCTTTCTATCTACATCACCACCTAGCTTCCCCAATAGAAAAATCTTTTTTCAACAAATCATGAGGTCTGACTGTAAAATGAATCTTCTGTCTTTTAAAATGACGAGCTGCTTTAAAAATTGGGAAAATGATTTCACTTTCTTTATAGTTATCAGTGCAATTTTATATGTAAAATCCTTAATCTAATTTTGAGAACTTAAGACATTTAAAGCCTGAACTTCCATGCTAGATACATATGGAAGCCAATCATATACATATGGATATAGATCTTAGAGAAAAGTCTAATCCTGAAGATTTTTCAAAATTTACTATTCCATTTAGTTAGAAAACTTCGACATTGTCTCATTACTTTGTCTAATTCTTCCTTTAGGAGGCTTTCATTTTAACATTATAATTTGACCACTTAGATTAAAATTGTAGGATTTTTCAGACTTGCCTCCTATTATAACCCACAGATGTTCTAGTATCAATACTGATGGATAGATTTAGTACTGAATTTACAAAACCTCTCCTGTTCTCTTGACCTGATTATAGAAATTTGCCATAAAAGGAAAAGGAAGGGATATAGTTATAGCAAAGTCAAGACTCATCTCCCTAAGGGCAAGGCTCACTTGACATGTATGTACCTTAACAAGAGGAAAATTCTTAATTCTATTTGATTCCAGATCCAAGTTGTTTTTTTTTAATCCTCCTCTTCTATCTTAGTATCAGTCCTAAGACAGAAGAGTAGCAAGGGCTAAGCAATTGGGGTTAAGGGATTTGCCCAGGGTCACACAGCTAGTGAGGCCAGATTTGAATCCAGGTCCTCCAGACTCCAGGCCTGGTACTCTATCCACTGTGCTACCTGGTTGCCCCCAGGAACAAGTCGACTCTGCCTGGCTGCCTCTACCAAAAACAGTTTTGATATTCTCACTGGCTCGAGGTAGCTCATCTGTAGTGGATAGAGAGCAGCTGGCAGAAAAATGTAGGTTTAATTGTTGCTCTTGATGCATATTGGCTATATGACCTGGGCCAGTTATTTGACCCTTAAGTGTAAGTTGCAGAGCAGATTCCTATTTGCATTTGCTGAAAGGAGTTCACTGTCAATTAAATAATAAGTCTGGTACCAAAAAAAGAGGAGTCTGATGGGAGAAATGCAGGGGTATATTGGCAGGCATCTCCTGGGCATACTTTGTACATATTATTAATCAACCAACAGCATTTAGTAGGTGTTTCTTTCAGGCTGTGCACCTTGCTAAGTGCTAGAGATACAGAGAAAAATTGAAAACAGTCCCTGCCCTCAAGGAGTTCACCGTCTAATGGAGAAAAACAATTATGTAAAGAGTTATATACAAGCAAGTTATATATGGGATAAGCTGGAGATAATCTCAGAGGGAAGGGACTAGGATCAGAAAAGGCTTCTTGCAGAAGTTGAGATTTTTGATTAATCCTGAAGGATGCCAGGAGGTAGAGTTAAAGTGTGAAAGGATTCTAGGCTTGGGAGACAGTCAATGAACGTGCACATTCTTATAACCTCTTCTACTGGGGAGACTGAGGCTCATGAATTGCTTGAGCATTTATTTTATTGTTATCATTTATTATTATCGAGCATATATAATAACTACAGTGGGGTAACTGATCAGATGTCCATGCTAAGTCTGGCATCAGTATGGTGAACTCCTGGGATCAAGGGGCCACCAAGCTGCTTAAAGAGGAGTGAACTGGACTAGTTCAGAAAGAGAGAAGGTCATAACTTCTGTGTTTAAATAGTAGTGGGATTTTGCCAGTGAATGATTGCTGTACTGCCATCCTGGGCAAGAGAGAGACACTCTATCTTCCTGAATAAATGAATGAATGAATGAATGAATGAATGAATGAATGAATACTTGGAATCAGGAGATGGAGTTTCTGATTCAAGAAAAAGCAAGAAGTCCAGTGTCATTGGATGAAATAATATGTGGAAGGGAGTAAGGTGAAAGACTGGAAAGGTAAAAGGAAGCCAGATTCTTAAAAGCCAGACAGAGAGCATTATATATCTGATCCTGGGGGAATAGGGAGGTTATAGGAGCCATGGAGTTTATTAAATGGGTGGAGGAATGATGTGATCAGATCTATATTTTGGTAGCCAACTGGAAGATAATTCAGAGAGGAAGAGTTGAGGCAGGAAGGCAATCTAGCAGGATATGACAGTATTTCAGGCATGAGGTGTTGAGGACTTGTATCAGGGTAATGGTAGTGTCAGAGGAGAGAAGGGACACATATGAGCGATGGTTTAAAAGTAAAATCAATAGAACTTGGCAACAGACTGGACATGGGGAGTGAGAGTGAGGATTCGAGAATGACATCCAGGTTGTGAGTCTGGGGGACTGGGAGGATGGTGGTTCACTCAACAATAATAGGAAACTTTAGAGGAAGGGAAAGAAGGGGAAGCATGGGAAGAAAGATGAGTTGTTTTAGACACATTGAGTTTCAGATATCTATTGGATGGGGCATCAGCCAAGATTGTAGAGTAGAAAAAAGAAGTACCATCTAGCTCTCTCCCACAACTCTCTGCAAAGTCTAGAAAATGTATCAGTGACAAATCCAGAGAGGCATGGAAAGATCTACATGAACTGATATAGAGTGAAGTAAGCAGAACCAAGAAAGCAGTATACTCAGTGACTGCAACAATGTAAATGGAAGGAACAAGAGCAAAGAAAAACCAAAAGTGAATATTGCAAGGGCAGCTAGCAAGTGGCTAGAGAGCCAGGCTGAAGTCAGGAAATTCTGGGTTAAAATCTGAACTCGGATACTTCCTAGTTATATGACCCCGGGCAAGTCACTTAACCTTAATTGCCCAGCCCTTACCATTTGTCTGTCTTAGAATTTAGAAAGTAAGGGTTTAAAAAAATTAATGTTGCAAAATTATAAAGAATAAGTGTGGCTTGAGGAAAGAAATATGAGAAGATACTTCCCCAACCTCAGCCCTTTCCAGAAGTGGGAAGTCCACATTTCTTCAAAAATTTTTGATGTATTGATCAGTTATGTGTTTTTCAATTTTTTTTACTACACATATTTGTTAAAAAGGCTTTTTTTAACCCCAACCTTCTGTCTTAGACTCAATACTATGTATTAATTCCAAAGTAGAAGAGTGGTACAGGCTAGGAAATAGAGGTTAAGTGATTTGCCCAGGGTCACACAGCTAGGAAGTGTCTGAGGCCAGATTTGAATCCAAGACATCTTGTGTCTAGGCCTGGTTCTCAATCCACTGAGCCACCTAGCTGCCCCCTTTTCTTTTTTTAGTAACTGGGTGAGACTGGAAGGAGAGAAGGTAGATTTTTGTTCACTGAAATAAAATAAGTTGATTTTAAAAAAAAGTTTAAAAAATGTCTATAAGACATCTGATCTGAGATGTCCAGTTGGCAGTTGGAGATGCAAAACTGGAGGTCAAGAAAGAGGTTAGGGCTGGATAAATCGATCTGAGAATTATCTGCATAGAGATAATGTCATTTCAAATGAGAGGCCCATTACAGGAGTGAAGGCGGAGTATTTTGCTTGACTGTACTTATTTATTCCAAGGGAGGGTTTCTGTTGGGTATGAGAGCATTAAGGGAAAATGACTTAGTGGTTAGCTGACAAAGGGAAAGAAAAGAGCATAAATAAAACATTTTAAAAATATACTGCTTTCTTTATTCAGTAGCATTTTGTTTATGCTCACAATATAAATTTTGCTTGAACTTGGTTATGCCATCACCAAAATATAGAATACACACAGAGTCTTAGTTCCAGAAGGGACATCTGAGGTCACCTAGTCAAACATTTTTATTTTTAAAAATGAAGAAACTGCTCTCTGATTAATTACTTAAATGTTTATGGATAAATCCTGGGAACAGAGATTTTTGGCTGTGTCCTGTCCCCCTGCCCTTCTTTGTTTCTGCTTCTTTCCTTCTAGGACTTACACCAGAGGATTGATTTGGCTCGATTCACAGAGCCTCTAGAAGACATCCGATTCCATTATGGGTTCAACTCTAACTACCTAAAGAAGGTGGTTTCTTACTGGAGGAACCAATTTGACTGGAAGAAGCAGGTGGAGATTCTCAACAAATACCCACATTTCAAAACTAAGATTGAAGGTACATTTCCAAAATATACCACTCTGCCTTCACTTCCCCGTCATCCTGTGGTGGAGTCATGATAGCAGATCCGTATTCCCTAGCCATGCTCTCAGTGGCAATTATTTAAAGTTAGGGTCTCCTGGACCTGGAGTCTCATAGAATCTTCTAGATCACATTAAGAGGTCACCATATCTGTCTTTCTCCCTCTAACAAGTCTAGCCACATTCAAACAATCTCAGAATAAGAGATTTATGGCTTCCTCCTTCCATTATTCCAAGGTTAAATGACAACACTCTTGTTAGAAAGTTTTTCTTATGCCCTAACCCTGGAAATCTTAAAAAAAACAAACAAACAAACAAAAAAACAATTTGGGCTTTTCTAGAAGTGAAGCTTTTCAGGGCTCCCTTGAAGGCTTAGGTTACCATCTATTCCAGATCACCGGGGGCCTATTTATTTCTATATATACAGATGACCTGATTCCTGGGATAATCTGACTTCTCTGCTGCCCAGCACAGATTCTCTGTCCACAGGTTTTTGGTTTGTTTGTTTGCCTAGGGTTTACTGTAATTGTGGAAAGATGTGGGTCCCCCTTAGTTTGTTTCTGTAGAGATAAGAGGGAACCCCCATCCCCATCTGCAGTAGTTTACCCATTGACCTTTCCTATTGCCAGGAACTGCCTGACCTCACACTCCACATCTCCATATTCCTCATTTCCATCCCTGGCATAACATTCATTATTCAATAAATATTTACAGAGCCATGTGCCCAGCACTGTAGCAGATGCTGGGGGGGGGGGGGAGATATAGAAATAGAAGAAAGTTCCTATCCTTAAAATGTTTAAAAGGCTCCTAGGGAGACAGGATGAGAACACATGAAACCATGACAGAAAATGCAGAGCACCAGATGATAGATAATGTGGCTGAGACGACTGGTTCTCAGAAAGCATCCTGTGGGTTGTGGTGGGCTCTCTCTGATGGGGAGCTCAGGTCCTTGCCCAAGTAGATCTGTTTGACCTCAGACCTGACCTTGCTGTTGTTCCTTCCAGGGCTCGACATCCACTTCATCCACGTGAAGCCCCCCAAACCACCAGCAGGCCACAAAGTAAAACCATTATTGATGGTGCATGGTTGGCCTGGCTCCTTCTTTGAGTTTTACAAGATCATACCTCTCCTGACCGACCCCGAGAGCCATGGTCTGAATTATAACCAGATCTTCGAAGTCATCTGCCCTTCCATTCCTGGCTATGGCTTCTCTGAGGCAGCTCACAAGCAAGGTATGAATGCTGGTTTGCTGGGCGTTGGCGTCAAGGTATTGAGACCTGACTAAATTCTCCCAATCTTCCCAGGTACTCCTCTCGGGAGATCTAAAATAGGGGTTTTTGGTCTTTAAAGCTCTAAGATGCTAGAGGAAGAGGAGGGACCATAAGGGGGGGAGGGATAAGTAGGTCTTGAAGAAACAGAAACAATACAATTAGGTATTAAGGTGGAAGAGGGGAAGGATAAGAGATACTGGGTGAAGCTTGATCAGCACTGGCCATGGGGAGGGAGGACCCCAAAGAACAGGGTGAGATTCTCAAAGCACACAATCTGTTCCTTCACCACCATGTGCACAATGAACACTTATGTATGTGCACACTCATGCATCCACTCACATTTAGTTCAATTAAATAAATTTTTATTACCTACCTACTATATCTAAGGCACTGTGCTAGATGCTAGAAACATATATTTGTGCTTCCCTTCAGGCTTCCTTCCTTTCTCTTTCTCCAGCTGGACTCATATTTTGGAGGGTTTCCATCTTTCATCAGCACATTAGAAGGCTCTGAGGACTAGGCAGCAATTGTGCTTCCTAATATCAGCCTGCCTGTGCTGGTTTAGCTGCCGCCACATTCCTACATATCCCCAGAACCTTCTTGCCTTTCTTCTTGCCACCACCACTAGCACCCGCATCCTAGAGGTGAAGAGGGGCTGTTGGACAAAAGAAGAGGAGGGAGCAGAAGGTGTAGTTGGCCAGTGATGGCAACAGAGTGAAAACTGGAGGACAGTCATCGATTCTCTCCCCTTCTCAAGTGGTCATTTGGCTTCTGAGGAGTTGGAAGGAGACATGGGCTAAAAGAACTTAGGCTGCCAGGCTTTCTTTATCCCTAGTGTAGACAGCAGGGTGAGAGGGTCAGAATGGTGGGCCTGGGGGAAGAGTTTCCTGCAGTGGTCTAGGGCTCCACATGGGGGCCTTCTGAATTCTTCTCCGGTCCTGATAACTGTGGCCCAAGAGACTGGGAAAATTGGCTAGGAACCAGAAGATGACTAGGGTTCAAAACATGATTTTTCAGATTCTGTCTTCCTCACCCTTTTCCAGGTTTGGACTCTGTGGCTGCTGCTCGGATCTTCTATAAGCTGATGAGCCGCCTGGGCTTCCAGGAATTCTACATCCAGGGTGGTGATTGGGGTTCCCTGATCTGTGTCAACATGGCCCAGATGTTGCCCTCGTGAGTGCCGTGCTCCTGTGGGTTGTGTGAATGCACAGGAGGCTATGGTGATGAGGCTGCTCTCATCTATAAAGAGAAAGAGGGGCATTCACAGTAGCAGAGGCATCTTCCTCCCCATTGCAGGGTTCAAGTCTAGCAGGTTTACCCCAATTTCCATCCCATCTCAAGTGCCTTAGTCCTGGCTAGTACCAGATATGGGCTTTGGTACTTGTTCCAGATCTCCTTTCCAACAGTACATGAAATCCCTAGATTGGCCAGAAGCTGGAATGTGTCATTCTGTTATGCTCCTTGACCTCATCTTTTTCCTCTGTCCTGGGTTTTGTCCTTTATCTTTCCTTCTCCCCATTCTTTTTGCCTTTCTTCCTGGCCCCCTTCTCCTCCTTCCTGGCCAGCTGGCCATGATCTAAATGCCTTTTCTCTGGGTTCTTAGACAGGTGAAAGGTATCCATGTGAATATGTGCTTTATTTCGAGTGGCGCCTTCTCCATGCTCATATCTCTTCTGTTGGGACGGTGGTTCCCATGGCTTTTTAACTTCCGAGAGAGAGATGTACAGCTGTTGTTCCCTGCCAAGAAGATCTTCAATTCTATATTTAGAGAATCTGGCTACATGCACATCCAGGCCACCAAGCCTGATACTGTAGGTAAGAAATCAGCCCACTGCCCTGTTCATGGAGAGGATTTTCCAGAGGTTCCAGAATTGGCAGATACCAAAAAAAAAAACCAAACAACCCTTAAAGCAAAATGCAAGGGGGCAGCTAGGTGGCTAGTGGATTAAGAAACAGGCCTAAAGGCAGGAGGTTCTGGGTCCAAATATGGCCTCAGACCCTTCCTCATCGTGTGACCCTGGGCAAGTCACTTAATCCCCATTGCCCAGTCTTCTGCCTTGGAACCAATACACAGTATTGATTCTAAGATGGAAGGGAAGGGCTTAAAAATTAAAAGTAATAAATTCTCAAGCAGCCCTTTAAGGTTATGAGCTCTCCACCACTGGAGGGATGCAAGCAAAGAGAGGTTGGCCAACTATTTCAGTAGGTGAGGCTTCTTGAATTGGGTAGGGAGCTGACCTTGATGATTTTCAAGTTCCATTCTAATTTCATGAGTCAGGTAAGGGAGGAATGATTATTTCCAGCATTTTTCAGTTAAGGAAATAGGCCCAGATGAATGAATTGACTTGCCAGAGGGAACCTGACTTTTTTTTTTTCTCCCTATACCAGGCTGTGCACTAAATAACTGCCCTGTGGGGTTGGCTGCCTACATCCTGGAGAAGTTCTCCACCTGGACCAATCCAGAATATCGATACCTGGAGGATGGAGGACTGGAGAAGTAGGTACCAATTTTCTTCTCTGGAGCTTGGGTTCACAACCATACCAGAATCAGAGAAAGCTAGACTAGCAGAAATCTTGCCTGTACTTCTTTTTCTCACCCTCCTTATCTTTATCTCTGGCTGCTTATCTCTGAGGGGCTGAAATGAGCCCTCTATTTTAGGCAGTTCACAAATTCCAAACCTATGAGGTAGGAGGGAACCATTAAGAATTATGCTCTTTTTTGTAGACTCTAAATGATCACTCTATTACAAATATTAATAATATTGAAATAGGTTTTGATCAATGGTACATGTAAAACCCAGTGGAATTGCTCGTCGGTTATGGAAGGAAGGGAGGGAAAGAATATGAAGAAAGAACATGAGCCATGCAACCATAGAAAAATATTCTAAATTAACCTAATTAATTGATAAAAACAATTAGCCCCCTTTTAGGGATGTGGAAGCTGAGGCACAAAGAGTTAATATTTTTTACCCAAAATACGTAGTCATGGATCCAGGAAAAGGAAAATCACAGAGGGCAGTGGGCAGTATGTCCAGTGACCCATAAGGGAAGGCTGTACATTTAGAGAAGAGGGAGAAAGGCAGCAAGGCATCGTTGATATACAGCTTTGACATGGAGTCAAGAAGACTTAGGTTCAAATTCCAAAGATATCCATTCATAGATATTTCAGTTATGTATGAGCCTCCGTGACTCTGGACAAGTCACTTAATCACCTCTTTTTCCTCATCTGCAAAATGGCAGGGCTGGACTCAGTGTTCTCTAAGGTTCCTTCCAGCCCTAGATTTATGAGTCTGTGATTCTTTCAATCTAGACCAGGGGTTGGCAACATATGGTTCTCGAGCCATATCTGGCTCTTTTGAGGGCCAGATATGGCTCTTTCTGCAGGAGCCATAAAGTCAATTTTTTTCAGGCGCTGTTACAGGAGCACACACTGTGAGCACTGTACGGCTCTCACGAAATTACATTTTAAAAAATGTGGCGTTTATGGCTCTCACGGCCAAAAAGGTTGCTGACCCCTGCTCTAGAGACTGAGTGGGAATTTGGCTGGTCTCTCTTGTGGGTAGGATGTCCATCTATCTGAGCAGGCAAGAGTACAAGAAAGCCATTGTCTATTTCTGTTCTCCAGAAACCAATAGTCTCCAAATGGTCAGGACTCCCAGACTTAACATGTTCAGTCATGCTCCATTAATTCCAACTCTGGACCTTATTTTCCAGTTAGTTTACTAAATATTTACTATTTCTATGAGGCTGAGGCTTATATCTTGTTTAAACTTTGTCTCCCTAGAACCTCTGTGTATACAGAAAGCACTTAAAATGGGTATTTTCAATTGAAGAGATTTATGGTATTCATTGCTTAGCCTACTAGACACTGGACCCTCAGTGATGATGGCTCATGCTCTGCTGGGGGGAAGAGGTTCTCTTCATCAGCTAAGTATATGAGTCTATCCTGGCATTCCCCACTGGGGACTATTTTCTGCTTGAATGTGTATTATTGATGGCTGAGGTTTCCAGCATGCTGACTATCAGGGCTGGTGGATAATACATGGTAATTGTCCCAGCTGCCTTTCCCCAAGGGTGGCTGAAGAGCTGCATAGGAAAGGCATCCCTGCTGCTCTCTTCCTAGAACAGCTCTTAGAGCTTTCCAGGGGCCATGGGCTGCCTTGGGTAAAAGACACCCCTTAAGAAAGATCAACTGTGTAGACCGATGTACCTGAGGTTGTTTAGAAGGCAACATTCCTTCCACATCTCTACTTTTCCAGCTCTGGGCACATTTTTCTTCACTTCCCTCAACTCACTGGTCAAGAGAGAGCAGCTCAAATACCCCTTGCACTCCATTGTCATTTCCATGTTCTCCCTCCATCACCATCATTCAGTAACATTTTCTCTGAGGTTTATTCACTCCCTATCTGCTATACCAGTGTTGGTGAAGATGTGGCATGTGTACAGAGCCACCACTCAGGGAGCTGCTCCGTTCCACGTCTTCCAAGCACCTGAGGACATTTTTGCATGTCCAGCCCCTCTATCCAGCCTGTGGAAGCAAACACTTCCTCCCTCAACTCTCTCCAGTAATATAGGGGCTCACTGACAACTTGAATTCGCCCTCTGGGCACTTGAACTCAGAAAAGATTTGCCAATGCTGTACTCTACAATCCAAATTCCAATAGTTGTGTCTGCAAATTTCAAGACACTCTCCTTAATGAGTTCCATGAGTTTCTCTCCTTCCTAGTTCTTGTCTTCATTGATATTCTACTTCTCCTCTGCCTTGTACCCCTAAACCTATTCTTTGTCCTTGCTGTGACCTCCAGTCCTTCAACTCTTCACTTCTTTCCCAGACTGTCTCCACTGCCCTAACTCCACTTTCCTTCCCCATCTTGGAACTGTCCTTTTCTCTTGAGTTTAGATCGACATGTCCTGCCCCAGCCTTGGATCATGGCATCATGGTTGAATGATTGAGGTTGGAAGCCAGACTGTACAGTTTGGCAGAAAATGAGAGGAAATGAAGAAGAAGGCATGGATTATAGGAAGAACAAATATAGAATAGAATCTAGTGAGGATAGATTTATCAATTGAGGGTTCTTGAGTCTCAGCCTTGAATCATTCCCACCATCTGCTGCCTTCATGAACTGTCAAAAAAAATCACAAAACAGTATTGACTGAGTTCACTACAAAGTTGGGTTATGGACCCTCATCTGTGTTCTTGCTGCTACGAGGCAGTTCTTTTATACCTGCCTGATTAACTCACTATGCCACTCACCACAATGTCTCTTGCCAAGCCTTTTCATTCTTCAGATCTCCCAGAGTCTGATTATGACACTGCCATATAGAAGGCATTTAATAAATGCATCTTTCCTTCCCTTCCCTTTCTCTTTTCTTTCCATCCTCTATCATTTCACATTATCAGTTGTCCTATGTTACCATCTCCTCCTTCACCCTTGTCTCACATGAAGCCTTATTCCTTACCAAGGCAAACCCCTCTACCTGCACAATTGATCTCATTCCGCCTCAACTCCTTCAACAGAATGCCTCCTCCATCATCCCCACCTCTGGTTTATCTTTAATTTTTCCTTGTCTGCTGGCTGCTTCCTGCCACTGGCTAGCATCCTCCATCCTTAAAGAGCAGCCACTTGATAAGTCTATCCTCACTAGATACTGTCCCATATCTCTTCTTCCTATAATCAATGCTTCTTCTTTTTCTCTCATTTTCTGCCTAATTCTGTAGAGTATGGCTTCTGACTTTATCATTCAACAATACTACTTTCTCCCAAGTTACCAGTGATCTCTTAATTGCCAAATCTAATAGTCTTTTCTCCATCTTCATTCCTCTTGACCTCTTTGCAGCCTTTTATACTTATGCAGCACCATTTTCTCCTTGATGCCTCCTCTGCCCAGATTCCATGGTCCTACTCTATCCTGCTTCTCCTCCTACCTGTCTGACTAGTCTTTCCCAAGCCTCCTTGGATGGATCTTCTTTCCGGTCAAGCTTGTTAAAGGTGGGTGTCCCCCAGAGCTCTGTCCTGGGCCCTCTTTTATTCTCTTTCTATTATTTCACTAGGTGATCCCATCTGCTTCCATCCATTATCACCTCTGTGCCAATGGTTCTCAGAGCTACTTATCTAGCCCTAACCTCTCTCTAAATTCCAGACTCATCTTCATAGACATATCAAACTGATATCCCCATAGACCGTTTTAAACCCGAATATGTCCAAAATGGAACTCACTACCTTTGCCTTAAAACCTTACCCCCTACTGAATTTTGCTATTATGATTGACAGCACCTGTATCCTCCCATGCACCTGGGTTCAAATCTAGGTATCACCCTGGACTCTTCACTCCCTCACCCCCCATATCCGAACTGTTTCTAAGTCCTGTCTATTTTTGACTTTAAAATATCTTTCACATATGTCCCCTTCTCTCCTCTGATACTGCCACCACCCTGTGCAGGCCCTTATTAACTTATGCCTAGACTATTACTAGCCTACTGGTGGGTCTCCCTGCTTCAAGTCTCTCCCTTCTCCAGCCCATTCTCCACTCAGCTGTCAACTCAAATCTTTCAAAAATACTTCTTAAAGACACTGAAAAATCTGGCCTTAGACACTTCCTAACTGAGTGACCCTGGGCAAGTCACTTAACTCTGATAGAATTGATACTAAGACAGAAGGTAAGGGTTTTAAAAAAAGATACAGAGGAGGTCACTCCCCTAGTCATTAGCAACTTATTTCCTCCAGGATCAAATATAAAATCCTCTGTTTGGCATTCAAAGCTCTTTTCACCTTTCTAGGCTTCTTACACCTCACCAAGTACTCTGAGATCCAAGTGACACAGGCCTCCTTGCTCTTCCTCACACAAGACATTCCATCTCCAGACTGCTCTCCCTCCTTATTTCTATCTTCCTTCTTTCTTCAGGACCCACCTAAAACCCCACCTTCTCTAGGAATCCTTTCCTGATCCTCTTTAAGGCTAGTCCTTTCCCTCCGTAGATTATCTCCCCCACCAGTCTGGGAGCTCCTTGAGGGCAGGGACTGTCTTTTGTCATTCTTTCTATCCCCAAGGCTTAGCACAGTGCCTGGCTATGAGTGAGTGAGTGAGTGAGTGAGTGTGTGTGTGTGTGTGTGTGTGTGTGTGTGTGTGTGTGTATAAATGTATATTTTAAATATATATTGTTTCTTCCCTTCCACCCAGGAAAATAGAAGTTCCTTGAAAGTAGGAATGTTTCATTTCTGTGTTTTCATTCCCATCACCTACCATAGTGCCTGATGCACAACCAGTGCTTAATTCTTATGAATGAATAAAAAATATGAATGAATGAATAAAACTATGAATGAATGGAATGAAAGAATGAATGAATATCAGTTCTCTTTAGCCACGTTTGTTCTGTCCTTTCAACTCCAAAGATCATTCGCTTTGAAAAAGACAGCCTTAAGGACTTACTTCTCCAGTGTGCCATCATAGCTTGGAGGCAACCTTGGCTTTCCATTTTTCATAGCATTCTATGTATATGATATCTCCTGAAAGAGACTCTGACTCCCCATGGCTCTCCAAGGCCTGCTCCCATCCGGGACTTTTTCTTTGATCTGTACAGGAAATATACTTTGGATGACCTGCTGACCAACATCATGATCTACTGGGTGACTGCCAGCATCATCCCTTCACAGCGATTCTACAAGGAGAATCTCGGCCAAGGCATTGGGACAAAGAAGCACGACAAGTGAGTGTTATGGCTTAAGGAGAATCCCTTTGGGATGGTGGGGGGGGTGGGGGGGATGGTGCTTTCCTTCTTACTCTGGGCTGGACTTGAGCAGTGGGGAGCCTTGTGGCCCAGGCCAAATCTTTTGTCCTGTGCTCTGCTTGCGTTTTGCCTGATCTCAATAGGGCTTTAGAGTCTAGAACAATGATAAGAACCATGAGAAACTGGGCAGCTGGGCAGTGTGATGGATGGAGTGCCAGGCCTGGAATCAGGAAGACTTTTCTTCCTGAGTTCAAATCTGGCCTCAATCATTTACTAGCTGTGTCATCTTGGGCAAGGCACTTAACTCTTTGTTTGCCTCAGTTTCCTCATCTGTAAAATGAGCTGGAGAAGGAAATGGCAAACCATTTCAGTGTACTTGCTAAGAAAACCCCAGAAAAGGGTCATGAAGAGGTGGACTCTACTAAAAATGGCTGAAAAACAACAATATGAGAAATAAAAGCAGCCTGTGAGATAGTTCATGTGACATCCTCTCCCCAAATACATGGGGAAGAGGGGGCCTGGAGCCGGGGGCCCTGATTCTGCCAGATTGAGAATGACTTCTTCACCTATTACATGAACCTCATGCCCCCAGCCTTCCTTAGAGATATCACCCTCCTTTAAGGACAAGAGCCCAGAACATGTCTAGACAGGAGAATTACTATAGCCAGGCAATTCTTAGCTTGACTTCCGAGCTTCATCCTCATTTTTCTCCACTCTCGTATGGCCACAAGGCATGACCAGCAGCCCATTGAGGCCACAATGAGAGTGGTTCCCAAACTTTTTTGGCCTACCACCCCCTTTCCAGAAAAAATATTACTTAGCCCCTTGGAAATTAATTTAAAAAAAAATTTTAATAGCAATTAATAGGAAAGATAAATGTACCTGTGGCCATCACTGCCTCCCTGGATCGCTGCAGCACCCACCAGGGGGCAGTGGCGCCCACTTTGGGAATCACTGCCTTGGACTATTTACTTCTACTGGCCCCTTGTCACTTTCTTGCCAGATGCCCTATTACTGCCAGTTTTTCACTGGCAAGGCCATTCTGCCTTTGGCTAATAAACTACTTTACAACAATATCTTTCTTGTGTGAGGCAAGATTCAAACACAGGCCTTCAAGAATTCAAGTCCAATACTCTAGCCCCTGTATCAAAATCAGAATCTGATCATAAGTCTAGAATTAGAAAGGACCTCAGAGATTATCTAGTCTACCCCCCTCATTTTACAGTTGAGGAAACCAAGGCCAAGAGAATGCTTAGCCTGGTGCCTAGAACATAGAAGCCCTCAATAAATGCTGATTGACTTGAATTCACACAAGTGGTTGAGCTGGAATTTGAACTCCTGTCCTATGACTCCAAATATTTTCTTCTATTATCACTTGGCTATTCCTTTTCTTTCGACGTTGACAATCATGCCCTCTTCTCATCTCCCAAGTCCTTGGTGCCCCTGGATGCTGAATTAAGGAGATAATTGTCCCAATATTACTATTTTGAGAACTTGGACTGTAAACCCAACTTATGGATGACATAACAAGGGAGAGGCAGGATTTGGGACTGAATCTCTTCATCGTCCTCCCTACACCCAGCCAGCCCTGTCCTCTCTTGCATTATCCTCAGTGGACTGGAGAGAACACTAATTTGGTTGGTGTTGGGGAAAGCCAACGACAGCCCTTCAGTATGAAATCTTGAATTCAACCAGATTTTCCCTGGACCCCAGTGAGTCTCAGGAGTTTTGAGTGGTTTCCCCATGAATGACTATTTAGGCCCCTCCTGGGGGATAGGGTTGGGAGTAAAGCTATGTGATCTCCAACCCCACCTCAGCTGATATCTCTTGCTTTGTAGGATGAAGGTATTTGTGCCTGCTGCCCTTGCCGCCTTTCCCGATGAGCTGTTGCACTGCCCTGAGACTTGGGCTCGGAAAAAATTCCAGAATCTCTGCTCTTATACTCATATGCCCCAAGGGGGGCACTTTGCTGCCTTTGAGGAACCTCTGCTCCTTGCCGAGGACATCCAAAAGTTTATGGGGATACTACAGAAGAAGTGAGCTACAGAACAAGAGATACTACCCTCCCACCCAACCCCAACTGATCACAGCCTAACCTCCCCATCATTTCCCAGATGCCTCTGGCTACCATTCAATACCACTTTCCCCAAATTACAGCTCCAGCATAAATCTGCCACCTATCTTGGAAACAATGATGGGAGGGGAGTGTATCAGCTCTTCCTACCTTGAATCCCAAGGTTGGTCTACTAAGCTGGGGAAACTGAACCTCATCCTTGTGGCATGCACCAGATCCTGTTATATTTCTGGGTGCCTGGCTAGCCAGAATTGCATTCTACGGTGGTGGGAAGGGTCTTAATTTGGCAGTGTGGCAATGGTTCCCCTGCCCCTTGCTATTCAAGCTTTTTCCTGTTGCTTGTTTACTTATATCGCTTATGATGACATAGCTGCCAAATGAATGATTTTGTTTCCCTTCCCTCTGGAGGCTGCAGAGAAGGAGCAGCTCTACTCTGGTAGGGGGAGTTTCCTCACCCAGGAGATCCCAACACTAACAAATTATAGGTCCAAGTCTCTACCCCATCTCTGTATGCTGGGTGGAGCCCAATACACAAATTCCATGTTCCCTACAAGTCCCAACACTTTTCTTAGGTCTTGAGGCAGTAGATTTGGCCTGGGTGGGCCTGTGGAAAGGAAAATGACTTTTGATAATAAATTCTTTTGCTTCAGAAGAGCTGTCGAGTCTTGGACTTTGGGGGCGTGGGGGGAGTTGGGGGTGGTAACAGGTAACAAGTGCTGAACATCCTGGAGAGCTCACTGCAATCCTGCCTCTTCCAAATGGAATTGAAGCAGAATATTGTCCTAGCACTCCTTTCATCACCTAGGGCCTCCCTAACCCTCTGACTCCTTGGACCTGGTTCTAGATCTCAGCCACATAGGAGGAGATGTGGCCAGGAGAGAGTGATTAAACAACTGGGCTCAGAAGCTCCAATGCTCAGAAAAAAACCAGATTTTTCTCTTCTTGCTTGCCCTTATTTCAAGCTGAGAAGCTGACGGCGAACTTCTTGCCCTTCAAGGTCAAAGAACTGAGGTCTTGTAAAATGCTGCTCTGCTGCCTGGCTCACTTCCAGAGACCACTGGGCTGGCTCCCGGAGCCCCCAGCTGCTGGGGGGAAGCTCTTCTTACCTGGGACTTCCACAAGTCATTTAACTTCTGGGACTCCCGTTTCACACGAGCATCACGGATTGAGAGGTGGGAATTCTCCCATCCAGCTAGATTATGTTCTTTGCCTGTCTCTGACAGGCTGGAGTCAAGCAACTTGAGTGTATGTCCCCAAGCCCTAGGGGCTACTCGTGGCCCCACAGGAAGGCTTATTTTACGGAGCTGTTGATAACAGCTGTCAGACCTGCTGCCGTGGAGTGGGGCCAGGTTACTGTCCTCAGGTTCACCCCCTTCTCCCTCATCAGGAAACAAAGGAAGGGGAGCCAAGGGAGGTGGAGGGGGAGAAGGCGTCTGACCACAGACTCCCATCTGCTAGAGCTACTGGGCTGCCAGGAGGGAGGAAGGGAGAGATGGGCAGAGGGAGCGACGAAAAGGATGTGGATGAGGAGGGAGGACAGAATGGAATTCTCTGCTATCTCCCGTATCCGTGGTCCGTCCCCCTGGATGAGGCAAGGAGGACAGGTGGGAAAGCTAGGGGGTTCAAAGACGATTTTGACCTCTAGAAGCCAAACAGCCTCAGGAAGGAAAAAAAGCAGCAGACATTTTTCAGCCCCTCTTGGGCCAGGGAGGCTAGCACAAGCTCTTGACCCTGACCCCGAGGAGGAGGCAGCTCCTTTTCCTCTGGAGCAGGGAGGCAGGTCTGCTGGGATGTTGATTGGGCCACATGCAAGTGTTTTGTCCATGTATATAATACAGAATGCCCCGCATTTGAACATTCACTCAGCTCCTTACAAGTGGTGTGACCATGGGAAAATCATTCCTCATCTGAGCTTCTGTTTTCTCATCTTTAAAGTGAGGGGGCTGCAGTGGAGTTGTGCGTCAGCTAAGGGGGTTTGGGGGGTTGGGGGGAGAGGGAAAGAACATGAAATATGTAACTAGGGGAAAATATTCAAAATAAAAACTTAAAAAAAAATAAAGTGAGGGGGCTGGACTAAATGATTGGCCTTCAATGTAAGGAGCCCTGACTGACCATTATATAGTAGGAAGATGGACCAAATCCCATCATCCTCAACATAAGCAATCATGCCAAAATGGACATGTGTTTTGAGTGATCACGTGCATAACTTGGATCAAATTGCTTACCATCTCAGGGAGGGAGCTGGGAGAGAGAATTTGGATCTCAACATTTGGGAAAACAGATGTTAAAAATTGTGATTACACGTAATTGGGAAAAATACTGTTTTTTTTTTTTTTTTAAAGATAACCAGTCATGGGGGTTTGTCTCAAATATGGGTTTTCTCCTCCCAGAGCTTCCTCCTTCTCTGTACAAATGCCCAACCTCACACCTGAACTGGATGTCAGCTCTTCCCAGCAGACATAATCTAACCCCCTTCTAGGGTACCCACAGGAGTTGCACAGATGCCACTGAAAAAATTCACAGTGTGCCCACAGCTGGTCCAACCAGATTAATTGTAGGCACCCCCTTGCAGGGCAGTAAACCATACTGATCTCCCTCACTTTGGCTTTGGGTGGGTGGAATAGAACTTCAAACAGGGTGCTCTGTATCGCAAATCTCATTACATTATTTTTCTCCCTCAACCTAGAGCCTTCAGAGCTTCCCTGTCACTGTTGAGGGCACTCTGGGCCTGCCAGCCATGCCAGCTATTCTCCCTCACCTCTCATAGCCAGTCAGGTGATGAATCCCATTATTTATGCCTCCACAAAATCTCATTTCTACGCCCTTTTCCCCCCTCACTGCTACCACTGTTCATTACCTCTTTTTTTTTAAACATACCATTCTTTACTTTATTATTGCCCCCATGCCTTCATTACCTCTTCCCCTTTCAAATCCATCCAATGTAACTTTCCTAAATTCCATGTTTTGCTCATTCCAGTAACTGCCCACTGACTCTCGTATCAATGTTGTTGCATCTTTGTCTCTTCCTAATTTTTATTTTTGTGTAAATTGCACAATACACATAATCATTAGTGCTTATTTGTGATGTATAAATTAGTAGGTCTACATAATGCAGGGGTATAGTAAAAAATCTTTTACTAATAGTGTGTCTGATCCAAAAACTTTGGGGACCACAGAACTCGAGGTCCCAAGTCCCTTCCAACTCTAAATATTCCACTGGCACCACCTGCAGGGCAGTGGAAAGAATGCCTCCTTTTCTGAGTCCCAACTCTGCTTCTCAGAGGAAGCTTTTAGGACAACCCTGACAGGATCATAATTCATAGATTTAGAGCTATCAGAGAGGGTAGAGGCTGCTAAGTCATTTTTTTTTCATTTTACATATGAGGAGACTGAGGCCCAGAATCAAGCTAAGTGACTTGTCTAAGGTCACAAAACTAGGTTTCCTGACAGTCTACTTCCATGTTCTCTGCAAGTCACCATCCTACCTTCTCTGGGACAAGTGGGCCCAGGGTTGATCCTGCATCTGGCAGCTTAACTTAGTACCATCTCCATTCCTTCCTCTGCCCAACCTTAACCCCAAAGCAGAAAGGCAACCTGGATTATTAGTGGTGGTAGCTCCTGCCTGACCAGTCCTCCTGGCTGGGGAAAGGTCCAGGGCTGGAAAACCAGTGGCTATCTCTTCTCTCTGGCTCTTCCAAGACAGTAACGCTGTCAACCTAGTTTCGAAGGTAAGGGGGGTGGGGCAGGTGGGTAGCTCAGTGGATTAAGAACCAGACCTAGAGACGGGAGGTCCTAGATTCAAATCTGGCCTCAGACACTTCCCAGCTGTGTGACCCTGGGCAAGTCACTTGACCCCCATTGCCTACTACCCTTATCACTCTTCTGCCTTGGAGCCAATACACAGTATTGACTCTAAGATGGAAGGTAAGAGTTTAAAAAAAAAAAAAGAAAGTAAGGCCAGGGCCATCCTTCAAAAGGGAGTGTAAAAGCAGCTTTAGTCTTTAGTATTCTTGCTCAGGAGTTGGGGAAGCAGCCCAAGTCAGGGCCAGTATGCTCAAATGAAGGCTTTTGCACTGAGAGACCCACCAAGAGAAAGAGACTGGGAGCCAGATAGTTGAAAATTTTGTTTCATTTTTGTCTTTGCACCTAGCATACAATAGATTTTTTTAAAAAACTCTTACCTTCTGTCTTAGAATCAATATGAAGATATCTAGAATCTAGAAGGTATCTAAAGCTAGATTTGAACCCAGGACTTCCCATCACCAGGCCTGGCTCTCAATCCAATGAGACACCTAACTGGCCCCAATCAACTCCTAATAAAAGTTGGTTGGTGGATAGATGCCTCACCTACAGCCACAAAAGCCCAGGAACAGCTTTTCCCTTTGGTCTGGGGGTAAGCACAGGTCTGGCCAGGCAGCAGAAACAAGCCTGGAGTGTAAGAGTTAATCCTGGGAGCAAGGTCCCATGCCAGAGGCCAAAGGTGAGTCTGGGACCAAAGCCCAGCAAACACCAGATGGACTTCTGTGGTGGCAAGAGACCAGGGAAGGCCCCCGATGCAAGCAGGGGATGGGAGGCTGCCAGGGAGAGATGCGAGATGCGCTTCGTTCACCCAAGCAGCCATGGAATCGATTTAGAACTGGAAGGGGTCCTACAGGTTATTTGTCCCAAATCCCAGTTTATAGATTTGGGGGAAACTGAGGCCCTGAGAGAGACGTGCTCCACGTCACAAAGGTAATGAGTGACAGAGTCTGGATTCAAGCCGAGGCCCTCTCACCCCGGAGCTCAAACCTCTACCTGGTGAGGAGCGGGATGGAGAGGGGAGAGTCAAAGAGAGTCTCCCCTGGCCTGGCAACCCGCACACTCTGCGTTCCACACTTTATTAAGGGACCGCCATCCTCATTCCTTGGGCAATTATCTTTTTTTTTCATGGGTGAACCGGCTGGCAGTGTCATTGCCATCGTGAGGCAACCCTAGGAAAGCGCAGGAGCCAACACAAGAAACAAGGCAGGGGGAGATGGCACTGCGGATGGAGTCAGCGTGCAATCTGAGAGCCCAACAAGAGATGGACTTGGAAGCTTCCTTCCCCTTCCTCACCTCTGGTCCCGGGGCAGCTCCTGGGAAGGTCTTGCATGGAAGGGTGGGAAGAAGACAATGGTGCAGAAGGAAGACTGGCCCCTGCCTGTGACCCAGAAACCTGCCCGGCCACCTTTGCCTTTGAAGGCTCTTTATGTGCAAAGCGGAGCGCGTGTATTTGTGTACATGCACGTTAGAGCGAGGGCCAGGATGGAAAAAATCTGCTCCATGCTCCCCGGTCCTGCTCTCTTATTCCCGGCACCTGTTCCAGTCCCTTGGATGATTTATCCAGGGCCACAGCGCTAACACGAACCCTTAATTAAAGCTCATCATTGCATGCAGACAGCCAGTTCTGCACCTTAGGGGCAGCATTGCCAGGGGACAGAGCTGGAGGGGAAAACCTCTCAGAAATCCAGAAAGCCGGGCTTGCCCCTCCTCCTGATCCACACCTTGACTGCTGTCTCAGATAGGTTTGGGGAGCCATTCTGACTTCTCTTATCCTAGGAAAATGGAGCTTGAAATGGGTTGAAAGAGAAGAAAGCTGAGGTGCTTGGAAACCAAGCTGCTGTCTGTCCAGCTTCTTCTCCTCACAGCCGGATGAAGGGCTCCACCCCATTCCTGCTCATTCTGGGTTAGGTTCATCTCAAGCATCCAAGGAAGGAGCAAAGCCTGAAAGTTTTGGGGAGTGCTGTCTGGGGACAGTCCCACTGATGTTCTGGACGGCGCCATATGTCTGCTGGTCCTGTGGGGACAGGGAGGTCCTCTCCGAGGCCAGGCTACTCAGGATTCTGGGCACATACAACTGTGGGGACAAAGAGATGGGACTTGGGTTCCATGGCTAAATCCACACCTGTCCCAGATCTCAGCACCCCATCCCAACCAACCCCTCCCAACCCTCTTCCTCTTTGGGAAGAAAAGTGAATAAGCATTTATATAGCGCCAACTATGTGCCAGGCACCTTACAAATATTATCTCGTTTGATCTTATGCGATCGGTGCTATTATTATTCTCATTTTACAGTTGTGAAAACTGAGGCAAACAGAAGATGAGTGACTTGCTCAGTCTCACACGGCTAACGTCTGAGGTCACATTTGAATTCAGATCTTTGTGACTCCAGCCCTAGTCCTGCATCCACTGCACCACTTTAGCTGCCTGTTTACTCCCAGCACCAAGTTTAGACCACTTCCAACTGTACAAAGGTTTAACCAGACGTGTGAGCAATTTAAAAACTCTGCCCTGCTCCCAGCTCTTCCCATTCCAAAACAACACCGACCCCAAGCACAGCCCCTTCTAGGGCTCTGGCTCCTGGTTCAAGGAATAAGGGATTGACATTCACAATTCATTCTGTCCTTTTTGGAGTCTCTCCCATCTTCTTTTTCTGACTCCTGACAGGTATCTTTGAGAACAGAATAGCTTTGAAATAATTTCTCTCTCATGGTTTGAATTATTTGCCCCCCTCCCTGGGTGACCTGGGGCAAGTCACTGTGGTTCAGTCATATTCAGTTCTTTGTGACCCATGGCTGATTCTGTCCATGGGGTTTTCTTGGTAAAATATACTGGGGTGGTTTGCCATTTCTTTCTCCAATGGAGTAAGGCAAAGAGAGGTTAAGTGGCTTGCCCAGGATCACACAGTTAGTGAGTATCTGAGACTAGATTTGAACTCGGGTCTTCCTGACTCCAGACCCAGTGCTCTATCCACTGAGCCATCTAGCCCCCACTGGGGCATCTGTCCCGCTGGGATGTATTCTTACGTACTCATGACTACTATGACTACATTACTAGTAAAAGCAGTGGCTTACAGCAGCTCTGGGAGGAAGGCGTCCGTCTGTTTCATTTCCTTTGTCGTTTGCCGATTCATCTGTCTATAGACGACAACAAAAATCGCAACAATAAACAAAACCGATCGTCCCGAACTGACACCCTCCAAACAAACAGTCTATTAACACCCAGAATAACAGCACCAGCTGGCACCAGACACTCATCTGAAGTACAGATAGAAAGCTGGGGGAGGGGGTGAAGAACGGGGGGCAGAGAGAAGGGGGCGTAAAGAGCACTCGATTTGGAGTTAGCTCTGAGGTCTCTAAGCTGTGTGACCTTTACCCACCCTGCTATCTCCCAAGCCTCAGTTTCCTCACCTGTAAAATGAAAGAGCTGGTGGGAACTGGGGAGGGGGGATTCACATCATACCAAATTACTCACCTGTCCCCTGCTAACTCTCCCCTTCTTTCCGATCTCCCCCCCAACTCCCTTAAGTAAAAACAGAATGAGCAGTAAAGTCGTGAACTGCGAGCATGCTCTTCCTTCTCCACGGTGGCGCCATCTCACCTTGTAATTCAGGGGGCTCAGGTGCTTGAAGCAGCCGAAGCAGGTGTAGCCTATGCAGACGGCGATGGTGAGCAGCACGGCCAGCAGGGTAAATAGGCTTGTAGGCGCCTGGAAACCTGAGGGTCAGAAACAAACCCCCCGCCCTGGAGCGTGGTCCTGACCCAAGAGGGCCGACAGGAGGGAGGAGACCCGACACCCTCCGGCTTTGAGAAACGAAGCCCTTTTCCAAATGGCGAGATGTGCTCTACCAAACCAAAGCAGAGGGAGTCCTAGTCCTCTCCCTACCTCCTCACCCCCAAATGTGGAAGTTCTAAGATACTCCAGCTCCTGGGTCATTCCCCGAGTGAAGCTTTTCCTGATGTTCCTCTTGCCCCAAAGTAGCCTTGTGTCCACTTGGAATATACTTATATACAGGAGATACTACTGTGGGGAAGTGGGAAAAGCTCTGAATTCAGAGCCGGAGGTCCTTGATTTGAATCCCAGCCCTGCCACCTTCCAGCTGTGCAAGACTGAGCAAATCATCTGAACTCTCTGGGCCTCAGTTTCTTCATCTGTAAACTGAGGCGGCTGAATGGGAGTGACCTCTAATTCCCTTCCACCTGGGAATCTATGATCCTGTGATCTTTTATCCCACATCAGCTCCAAAAGAATTAGAATTTCCCCAAGAGCAAGGATTGTTTCACTTTTGTCTCTGAATCCTTAGCGTTTCATACATTAGCTGATCAATAAATGATTGCTGATTAATTCTGAGAAGGAAATATGACACTTTTTTCTACCCTTACCTTAGCAGGCTCTAATCCCTTAACAACCCAGACAACTGATCAAGAGTGAATGATTGTGCGCCCGTGCACAAACACACACAGAGCTCTTTAGTATTTAATATATGTACATACACACATATACAGCTACCTTTGTCCAATGGAGCCCTAGGCCAATAAGTTGGGCCTTTCACATTGTGAATTGCTTCTCTATCTTGACTGGTTTACAAGTTTATTTGGCTGAAGTCCTCATCCAAGTACAGATGAGGACCACCCTTAATTCAACTATCTTCTGAGTGACCATTAACTAGTGAGAGATCTGATTGGCTGGTTCCCGAAGACAATAGTTTTCAAATTCTAGATTCTAAGGCTATAGGTTCCCCAAAGAGACCTAGGACAAGCCTGGAAGCCACTTGTCTCTTCATGTCATCCTAAAATTTGAGCTGAAAGGGACCTTAGTCAAATTCCCTCTATTTTACAGAGGAGGGAATGAGTTCTACTGCGATAAGGTGACAAACCCAATATCACCAAGACAGCAACAGAACTGGGATTGATCCCAGGTCCTGACTCCCAAATTTTCTTAATTTCTCTTTAGGGATCCTCCTTGCACCCCGATTCCACAACCCCATGGACAGCAGTGGATGGATTGACTTCAGTTGGGATAGAAGTATATGGCTCCCAGGGACACCTCAGCACCTCTCCTGCAGGGGTGTGTTCAATGAGAGCCTCAATGGCAGATCTACTTACCTAACCTCAGGAAGGAGAAAAAGTACAGCCAGAAGAGGCAGAGGATGGGTGCAGCCAGGGCCTGGTTTACAGCAGCAAAATGGATCTTCTTTTCCAGTTTGGTTGGGAGATAGGCAAAGTAGAGATTGTGTCGATCTACCATATGCTTGAGGAGGATGTAGATAAGACCTGTGGGAAGGGGAAAAGGGTGGCCCAGAGGGCAATGATCCAGAAGCAGGAGGGTTCAAGCCTGTGACCACAAGATCCTTCTGTTCAGTCCAAAATACTCTGGTGCCCCTTTCTACCACACCCAATCACATAACCCACAGTCACTCTAATTTCAACTATCGTGTCTGGAATTTCTGATGGCTACTAGGGAAAGGCAAGTGATATAGTCTCTGGGATCTATCCTCAAATTGTTCCTGGGACAAGCTCATTTCTAAACTCAAAATTGAGAATTATCTTTGGTACAAGATTTCTAAGAATATTGATGGGGGTAGTGGTAGAAGGGAGCCACTCACCAAAAGGGACGATGATGGGGCAGGTGATACTGTAGGCCATGATGACAGTGAAAACACATAGCATCCATGCATACATAGCTCCAAACTCATACTCAAATGCCTGTTGCTGGAGATCAGAAGGAAAGGAGTATTTTAGAGAGGAAAGCGGTGGGTACAGGGGAAGGTGCATTTCTAGGGCTGCCTTACCTCAAAACCCAATTACATTTATACCAAGGGGTAGTTTAAAAGGAAAAAGTGAAGAATCTATAATGAGAAATTTTAGGAAGAGGAGACAAACATCCTGACTTTGCTGCTGGCTAATTGTGTGACATTGGGGCAAGTCATTTAACCAACCTGAGCCTCCATCTTCTCTTCTGTAAAACAAGGGGGTTGGATTAGATTGTCTCTGAAGCCCTTTTCAGCTCTGAACAGAAGTCCCCTCCCCCAGCCTTCCCCCCCGCCTTCTCCAACTGCACCGTTAAAACTCGGATGTAGACAGGGTTGTGCTGAAGCCAGTGTAAACTGGCTTGGGAAGAGCCTATTGTTAAATTTTCAGGGTAAACATTTACACTCTGGAAATTGGCAAATGCTCCAAATCAGACACTTAAAATGATGAAGAAAATGTTGATAATACAGATTAAACTTAAAAGTATATTGGGCATACTATTTTTTTGAGATCTACCATACTCCTGGATGCAGACAAATTGCACATCTTAAATGTCCCAATACCAATTCACTTTAAGTACAAGTCTCTGAGGACCACATGCAACACACTCTGCAGGCATCTCCTGCAGATGTGGTCTCTTTAAAAAAACAAACCAAAAACCCTTACCCTCTGTTTTAGAATCAATACTAAGTATTGGTTCCAAGGCAGAGGAGTGGTAAGGGCTAGGCAACGGGGGTTAAGGGACTTCTCCAGGGTCACACAGCTAGGAAGTATCTGAGGTCAAATTTGAACCTAGGATCTCCCATCTCTAGATATGGCTCTCAATCCACTGAGCCACCCAGCTGCCCCTGATGTCTCCTTCTCTGAACTCAGAGCTGGAAGAGACTTTGGTGAGCATCTAAGTCAGAGAGTTGTAACTTTTGGGGGGGGGGGTAATGGTGAAGCCTAGGGAATCCTCAGGCAAATTTTTTTAAGTGAGTGAAATGAAATTCATGGAATTACAAAGGAAACAAATTATCCTGAAATACAATTATCAAAATATTTTTAACAGTAATATAACAGTAATAGCCAGCAAATATTTAGAGCTGAAAGCTCTATACTTTATTTCATTTTATCCTCACAGCCATCTTGGGAGATAGGCACTGCTATTACCCTCATTTTTATAGATGAGGAAACTGAGGCAGACAGACGTTAAGAAACCTCCCCTAGAATCATAGAGCTAATGAGTGATTGATGCTGGATTTAAACTCCCAATCCCAGGTCTGGGTGCTCTATTCACTGTGCCCCAGGTTATGAACCCTTAGTCCAAGTGACTCCCTCATTTTATAGGAGAAAAAAATGAGGTCCCCTCAAAGTTAAGTGCCTTGCCCAGTCACAGAGATAATCAATTGCAAACCCACGTCCTCTGATTCCAACGTATTGCTCTTCCCCCTTTCACCACTAACTTCCTAGAGCACTGGGAGTCAGTCAATGCCACACAGATGAGCAAGTGGGGCAATAGTGTTCAGGTGTCAAGTGCTCTGCCTGGACAAAGGGCCAGGACAGTCTGTTCTGCATCTCTCACACCTCCCAGTGTAGCCCTCCTAGGTGCTAACTGGCCAAAGAAAGGAAGAAAAGGGGAGGGGAGCGGGCACTGAGCCACTGAAAAGACAGCACCTGTTTGAGGTTCCTTCGGTCGGCGGCTGTCTTGGCCATGATCATCCGGATGGTATAGAGAATGAGGCCAGGCAGCCGCAGGAGCTCCATGCCATTGCCAATGAAGGCTGAGGCGATGACATAGTTCACAAAGAAGGCTCCTTGGTCAGGCAGGAAGACACACCTAAAGGAAAGCCTGGGTCAGCGCCAAGGAAACAGCTGGGGAAGGAGCCTGGGGGCAAGGGAAGGTCCCAATAAGACAGGAAGGGTAGGAGGGCTTGGCCACTTCCTTGGGGAATAATTTTCTTTCTTGGGGAGCTGGGAGCCAAGAACACGCGGTGGGCAGGGCAAGAGTCCTTGGAAATGATGGCACCTATGTGGGTGTGTGAGTGTGCTTACAGCATATGTCTGAGTTATTCAAGCAAACGGAAAGGGCAGCCAGTTCAGTATTATAGTTTAATTATCCTGCTGCTTCCCATCCCAAGTGTGCCCGCACCCCAAGTGGATGGGTTTCCTGTAAATAAGTTTCAGAGGCTGAATAAGGCTCTAGCTAATTGAGTTTCGTCCTCAGAAAATTAATAACATTTCCATAAGCAGAGGAAAAAGTGGGTCGGCTCACAGACACGCAAACAAAGAAGGCTCTATAGGAGCCCATCCCAAAGGTGGCTGAAATCCCAATAGGGTCCAGCAAAGCCCAAGGACTTGCTTTTTGTAGGGGGGGGGGAAGTGCTGAATGGGTAAGGGGGAGAAATATCTTCTCATGAAGCACAGCTTTCCCCCGAAAGCTTCTGCACCAGATTCCCCCT
Source organism: Gracilinanus agilis (assembly GCF_016433145.1). Taxonomy (NCBI): domain Eukaryota; kingdom Metazoa; phylum Chordata; class Mammalia; order Didelphimorphia; family Didelphidae; genus Gracilinanus; species Gracilinanus agilis. The sequence continues at coordinate 135,003,271 of NC_058133.1, forward strand.
TTATTCTTTGCAAGTCTCCATTTCTCTACGGGGTATTTGCCCTGGGGCATATACCAGGCAGGTGGGTGAAAAAGTATGGATTATGTGTGTGAGGGAAGAGAGGTTCTGTGTATCACTTACTCTAATCTGATTGAGGTTTCAGAGGAAGCCTTGTCGAATAGCCACCGGAAGAAAAAATCCAGACTGGAATAGAAATGGATCCATGAGATTATTTTCACTATCTACTCAGACACACACACACACACACACACACACACACACACACACACGCGCGCACACGCGCACACATTTTCTCTAATGCAAAATCAGGCCCACTAACAGGGGCTATATCTGTTCTCCGTAAGGAATCACAGAATGTTAAAGCTGAAAGAGACCTCAGAGATCATCTAATCTAACCCCTTTATCTTATTTCTTTTTATGGCTTTGAGGTTTTTAGTGGGTATGCTTTTAAAAAATTCTAAAAACACAAACGAAATAAGTATATATGGAAATAATTTCCATATACAAAACAGAATAGAAAAAGAAGATTGTACATGAAACTGACAGTCTTGATTATATACAGCTGGCTTTTTCCTTTTAAATAAAATAAATTCAACCTTATATTTTCAAAGCCTTCCTGTTTATCTATGTTTACTTCTCAATTTTCTTCTGTTTTCTTCTGTGCATTAAAAAATGTTTTAATGATACATTTTCTTTCCTTTTTTTTTTTTTTTTTGGTAACTCTCTTACTAGCCTCTCTCTTTTTTCAACTCTGCCTGCCCACTGGTGAAAAAAACCCTTATAATATGCAAAATCAAACAAAACAAATGTTTAAGTGGTCTGAAAATGTGTGACTCATTCTTCACTTCTTTTGTCAAGAGGTAAAATCACTTCTTTTTTATAGCTAGGGAAACTGAGGTTTATCAAGAGCATGTGACTTGTCCACGGACTTACTGGTAAGAAGTAGAGCTGGGATTCTAACCCAAGCCTTCTAACTGGAGGTTTTTGGCTTTCTCCACACATTGTATTGCCTCTCCAATGTGATTTTTATTTTATTTTTTTAGTGTGAATTTTATTATTATTTTTTTAATTTTAAACCCTTAACTTCTGTGTATTGGCTCATAGGTGGAAGAGTGGTAAGGGTGGGCAATGGGGGTCAAGTGACTTGCCCAGGGTCATACATTATCAAAGTAAAAAGGTGGGCAGGGAAGAATATTAAATTAATGTTTAATTCCCACCTGACTCCTGTAGTCAGTCTATATAGGTAACATATAACAACAAAAAATAAAAATGCTCATGGGTCACTGCCAAAGGAATTCTATATTTCGATGGGAAAGACTTGGATCTCAAAGTAGAAAGTGATACTTTATACCTGGTAAGACCCAGAGAGGGGAGGATCAGCACCATAAAGATCAGGAAAATGTACACCTTGATCATCATTATTCTGTTCTCTCCTGACCTGAAGAAAACAAGAGGTGAGTGTCCAAAAGATTTCCACCATTCCCCCCCGATTGTTCCTTTTCAGGTTACTGTCATGTGTGTTGGGCAAAAGCCATCCCCTTTAGGAGGTAAAGGCTGGGGGGATGCTGCTCACTCACTTGGTCCAGTGTGACTCCAGCAGTGTTGAGTAGTAGACTATGGAAGGCAGCAGTGCAGAGAAGGACCACAGGAGGAGCGTTGGGAAGAACTGGCTGATTATTGGGTCCTAAGGAATAAAAGCTAGAGTCAGTTTTAGCAAGGGTGGCTAGAACAGGGCTCACAAGATCCTATACCTAGGGGAAAAAAGACCTGCTGGCTTCAGCACTCAATATCTAGAGAGGGGACTTGGGGTCTGAAAAGAATAGCAGACAACTAACCAAATACCAGAATGGAATAGAAACAACATCCACAAAGATAGTGTGGATCAGAGAGAGAAATGGGTAAGTGGATATCTCAGCCAAGCCAGTTCTAGGAAAATCAATAAATATATCCTCATGCTGAAGTATGATGAAATAGGATGCAGTGAATGAATTACATACACACATTGGGATGAAACTTAAACTGGGAATCAGGGGACATGGATTCCACCAGCAGTTTTGCCACCAAGGAGTGATGTGACCCTTTCCTTATGTAAAATAAGATGGCTGAATTAGACAGGTATGACTAAGGACAATTTGCTCAATCTGATGGAGCCTCAGTGTCCTCATCTATTAAATGGGGATATGCCTACCCAACAGTGTTGATGTTTGGTTTAAATGAAAGACCGCACGGAAAATGTTTTTCAAAAGCTAAAGCCAATTATTATCATAGGATTGTAACTCTAGAGCAGGAAGAGACTTCAAAGGCCATTGAGTCCAGTCTCTTTATTTTACATTTTTTAAAAAATTTTACATATGAGGAAACTGAGGCAGAACAGAGAAGTTAAATGATTTGCTCAAGGTCTCACAGCTAGCAAGCAAGAAAGAAAAGATTTGAATTTAGGTCTTTTATCATTTTGTCCACCACGCTATCTAGCTGCCTCCTGCTTCACTACTATTATTATAATTTTATTATATAGTCTATATAAACATATATAGAATATTCTATTCTATATTATAATTCTAAGAGATTCCCAGTCTTAAGCTAGGGATTTTTCAATTTCTCTCCTCAAGATTGAAAACTACAGGAACAACATAAAGGCATGTGTGATCCCTTCATCCTTTCCATTCTCTAACCTTGTTATTTCCATTACCATACCCACCTCTTTCTCACCTTTCCTCTCCTCTCCTCCCCACTACCTCCACCCTCCAATTCCCAACAAAGTATCTGAGATCCAGCACTCACATTTAGGGCATGAATGGGTTTGGTGACATTGAACTTATCCATTGTGGAAAGAATGATCGAAGGAGTGGTCAGGAAGAACAGTACCACTGAGAGGATGAAATTGATGCCTGACCACTGGAACCACCATCGGAGACCCTGAATAGAAAGATTCTTCCTATTGAGAAAAGGAATGCAGAAAGGGAGGAGAGGCTCATTTTTAATGTTTCCTGATGACTACTTCCCATCCACCCCAGTATTTCCAGCTAGCAGTAGCCCCAGGAACAGAGACATCATCCAGCTGCAGTCCTGCTCCATGTCCAGGGACGCAGGGGTAGTAAGTTTCTCTACTCTGCCGCCATCTTAACCCGGAAAATGGGTAGTAAGTTTCTCTAGATCTTACCCAGCTAAGGCTGAGGACCATGGAGGATTCCTACTGAGGGACTCAATGCAAAAATCTGACTTTTGGACATGCAGGAGTTAGCATCAGACCCACCTCTGCACTGGCTTTCAACAGGAGGGAGGCCAAGCCACTGGATCCCTGAAGGCTTGGAGGGGAAACAAAAAGGCTAGTTCACCCTCCTTGGGTTACTCAGTGGATGACATATATGTTTACTTTGTAACCGTAACTTGGAGACAGAGCTGATGCTGTGGAAAGAGTGCCAAGCTAGGAGCCACAAGAACAAGCAGGCTCTGGTTCCTGTCTGCCCTGCAACTTCCTAGTGTGTGAGGGTTTCTCTGTCTCTGTCTCCCTCTCTCTGTCTCTCTCCCCCTCTCTCTCTCTTTCTAATTTTGTGTGTGTGTGTGTGTGTATAGATGATTTATATATGCATATTTATGTGTATAGATATGATTTGTGTCTGTATATAGATTTATAGGTATAAATTCTATATGTATAAATATAAATTATGTTGGGCAGCTAGGTAAACCAATGGATAGAGCACCCAGCCTGGAGTCAGGGAGACCTGAATTCATATTAGAACTCAGACACTCACTAGCCATGGGATTGGCCAAGTTGTTTAATTTCTATTTGTCTCAGTTTCATTATCTGTAAAATGTGGATAATAATAAGCACCTATCTTTCTGGGTCATAGAGCCTTACCTTAACCCTACCTTAGACCTACCATGAAGCAGAGGGACTGTCAACCCATGGCCTAGGGGAGGGGACCCCAAGAAGCTAAGTCTTTTGCAGCCGAACATCCACCATTTAACCAGGCCATAATGTTATTGTGGAGACAGGTCAGAAAGTGATTAATGAGATAACCAGGCAGCATTCTGCTGTACTACACCCTAGGCAGTGTGGTATAGTGGTTAGAAGTGGTGGCCTCAGAATCAGAACAGACCTGGTTTCCTATTCCATCTCAGAGAATGATTAGCTTTGTGACAATGGGAAAAATCATTTAACCTCTCTCATCTGTAAAATGGGATAATAACGTCTGCATGCTCTATCTACTTTATTGTGAGGATCTAGTGAGATAACTGATATAAAAACCTTTGCAAACTTTAAAGCACTAAATGTGGGTTATTACTATTATTTTTATTATTATTATCAACATAGTGGAGAGGAGATCACATTTTATGGTCCCCAGGAGACGTGTGCCAGACATAACTATGAAGAACAGACGCAAAGCTCTTGTCAGAACTACAAATCCTTCCCAGCAATCTCCCTCCCCAGATCCAGCCCACTGGGAGTCATGCCAGGGGCTCACCAGCAAATGTCCTCAGGATAGGTAGCAAAGGCAACGGTCCAGCTGGAAGCACAGAGTTCTTTGCTGTAGGATGACGGCTGAGGCTCACCTTTGCATCGGCATCCCTGACACTTGCAAGCATTGAAATCTTTGAGGATGCTGCCAAGACAAAAGACAGATTTGGAATATAGTGAGCATGCAGAAGGAGCTAGTTCCTACTATGGCAAAAGCCTGAGATTCAAGAAAAGACATTCTAAAAACAGGAGTGAGACAACCACCTCTGCCTTCCTATAGGGCATTCCTGTCCCTACAGTCTCTCCTGTCCATGATTATGGAGCTTATTCCAGTCTCGTAGGCTAGCGATTCTGACCATCTCTACACCTTTAGGTCCCATTTCATTTCTCTCCCCACAAATAAACTTCCCTGATACATTAGCCCCAGAATATTCCTCCTTCTAATCATAGACCTTTTCTGTTTAAGGCTCATCTTTGACTCCTCTTTGCAGCTCTGAAGCCCCTAAAAGGGAATGGCGTGATACTTAGCCAGGGACAGCACTCAAAGAGATGCTCTCTCAGTATCCAAGATATATCAGCAACATAGGAGGGGAGAGGGAACTAGTTGACCTTCAGGGTCTGAAAAGAGGAGGAAGGGAGGGAGGAAAACATGTCAGATGGCTACATTTTCCTGGGTACCAGGCTACTCCCAAGCATAGAGAAACAGAGAGGAGCCTGGCACTGTCCCTCTTTTGATATGTGTAACTCCAACTTAGAAAATAGGCTTTTGTTTGGCTAGGCTGGGAAATCATGTTTACTTTTTTTTAAACCCTTACCTTTCATTAGAGAATCAATATTGTGTATTGATTTCAAGGCAGAAGAGCGGTAAGGGCTAGGCAAATTGGAGTTAAGTGATTTGCCCAGAGTCACAGAACAAGGAAGACCAGAAATGAGTCCAGGACCTCCCATCTCTAGGGTTGGTTCTCTATCCAATAAGCTACTGAGCTGCCCCCCACATTTACTTTTATCTTGGTTCCCCTCAACCTCTTCACACTTCTATCTTTGCTTCTAACCTGATAAAACAGCCAGTTTTATTTCTGGAAATGAAGATTAGCCCATATACAAACCTAATTCCTGAGAGATCTAAAAGACTCCTTCAGGTCTGGGGGTGGCGACTTTTCTTAAAGGAGTCTCCCTGTGGCTACAAATGATTCTTGTCATCTTTGTACCTTTAATAAAGTTCTCCTAGATTGCTTATGAGCAAGGTACCCTGACAAAAGGAAGAGATTCTTCCATATGATGTCTTCTTAGGCTAGGTGAGACTTTGCTACCAATGGATCAATGATACCTTTCAGATATCCCCACAGTCATGCTTTAGAGTGTGAGTCGCAGATGGATACAGTTGGATTTGGGACTGCAAGCTCACATTATTCCCAGACTCAATGTTACTCCTGTCTTCTGACTTCAGGGAAATTTGAGGAATTCAAGTTGGAGGAAATATCACTATTTCTAACACTGATATTGCTGAGGTGGGAATGGAATGGAGCGAAAGCCTTATAAATTTGGCAAGAAGGACAAGACTTGAGCAAAACTAGGTGTCTTTAAGGTGATCCATTAGCTTGCCAGCTCAATTAGTCAAAGCCCAGTGTTAAGGAGAACAACATCAGGGGTGAACCATTAGATGAACCAGTTAGCAATCCCTAGACTGTGGTCATAAACGACTCTACCCTTAACCTGTCGGTCGTCTTACAAATGTATACATCATTTGGATCTATCATAAAAGAGTGAAACTGGAAAAGTGGGGATGGTTGATTGCAGTCCCTCACTTCTATGGCAGAAGAGAAGATCATATGTTCTAGTCATGATGAATTAATAGCATTTCCTTGGTACCTAAGAGTTAGCCTATGAAGTTCCTGAGTAAGAAGATAGGAAAAAGAGAGAGCTTTTAGGAAAGAGGGATCTGGAGCCCATTCTCAATGTGTATTCACTCACAAGTTTGCCATGGAGGGCTCCTGGAAGGTGACAAAGGCCATTCCCAAGGGGCGATCCTGAACCGTGTGTTCCTCTTGTGATAACTTTTGCAGCAGCTTGTCTTTCATCCGAGCATAGTAAATGATGGCATCTTCCTGTCGGGAAAACACTGATTCATCCCACAGCAACATGGTAAAGGGCATTGCCCAGACCCAGAAAACCAAAGGACCTTCACAATACTGCATATCCTGCCCTGGAGGAACTCAACCCACATTAAACTGATTGAGATGAAGAGAAGGGAGCTCCCAACAGTTTGTGGGAAAACACCTACTGCTACCTAACTAAAGGGGCAGCTCCTCACCTTCTCACACCCTTGGATTTCACAGAAACAGAACTGGCCACAAGGCTTGGGGTTGATGAGTGTGCGTTCGCCAGTTTTTGTCTGCAGGTTGGTGTAATAATTCAGGCTTTTCTCAGCTTTTTTCCTGCAGGTGGGGAGGAAAATTCAAGAGAAACAAAGAACATAGACAGTGTTTCCCAATGGATGAGTGTGTTCCTTGTGGCCACCAGCACAAAATGTCAATTAAATTCATACATTTAGTAAGTACCAACTATGTGCTAGGGGAGAAGGAGATAAAGACAAAAAGAAAATAGTCCCTGCCCTCGAGAAGCTTAGTCTATTGATGAAATCTTCTTCTACTTAAAACAGTTTTATTATTGAGGCAGAGGTCTCACTCTGTAGCTGAGGAGATATGACAAAGGAAAATAGAACTAGCAGAATTGCTAAATCCACAAAGTTCCCTTCTCCCAACTCTCAGAGGATCCCTTGATACCATGCATATTCTTCTAACTTACCTTTCATTACACAAATAAATTAGCTTGGCGACATCGTAGCATAGTTGGACCTCGACTACAGTACAGGTGGGATAGGCATCTCTGCAGCATGGTGAAAGGAAGAAAAAAGACAGAATAGGCATTTTGGAAAAGAACAAACCCCACTCAGAGCATAATCTTATTCATTTAAAATGGTAACCAATGGGCAAAATGGCAGGTTCTTAGGGGATATTTCTAAAAGTCAAGGAAGATATTCTTAATTAAGAAGTCATGAACTTTTTTTTTAATTTGGATAACTGATTTCCAATATAATTGATTTACTCTGTAATCTTATATATTTGTATGCATATATCTTTTCCTTTTTTTCAATCCTCACCTGCTGTTTTAGAATCAATACTAAATATCAGTTCTAAGGCAGAAGAACAGTAAGGGCTAGCCAACGGTTGGCAACCTTTTTGGCAGTGAGAGCCATAAACACCTGCTGGAGGAGGAGGATGGAGGCAGAAGGAGCTGGAATATGGGGCAGGGGCTGAAGGGCCCCCTGGGGCACATCCTGGGGCTCTGCCTGGACTGGCAGGTCAGGAGGTGGAGCAGATATGGCTTGAGAGCTATACGTTGCTGACCCATGGGCTAGGCAATGGGAGTTCAGTGACTTGCCTGAGGTCACACAGCTAGGAAGTATCTGAAGTCAAATTTGAACCAAGGTCCTCCCACCTCTAGGTCTGGCTCTTGGTTCATTGAGCCATCTAGCTGCCCCTGCATTTATTATTTTTTTCAAGTAGTACTGGCACTTCCTGATTGGCCTTGCTACCACAAGTCTCTCCCTATTCCAGTCCATCATCAGCTCAGCTAACAAAGTGATCTTCCTTAAGTGCACAACTGACCATATCTCCTCTGCCCCACTTGTTAAACTCTAGTGGCTCCCTATTCCCTCCAGATCCCAATATGTAATTCTCTCTTCACAACCTGACCCCTTATCTTTCCAGTCTTCTTGCACCTTAATGCTCCACACCATCGCCCTGTCCCCAAACATACTCTGGGTTCCAGTGACAATGTCTTCCTCACTCTTCCTAGAATAAGATACTCTATCTAGAGACTCCTGGCATTTTCCCTGTTTGTCCCCTATGCCTGGAATTTCTCCTCATTGCCGCCTGTTTTCCCTAGCTTCTGTCAAGAGCAAGCTAAAATCCCACCTTCCACAAGAAATCTTTCCCATTTTCCTCTTAATTTTAGTGCCTTTCCTTTCTTAATTACTTACCATTCATTCCTGATAGTAGGTAGCTAGTTTGTACAGAGGTATTTGAATGTTGTCTCCCTAATTAGATTGTGAGCTCCTCAAAGGCAGGGATTCTATTGCCTTTCTTTGAATCTCCAGCACTTAAAACAATTCCTGGCACATAGCAGGCACTAATAAAAGTTAATTGACTGAATGACTTTTTTCATTCCTTCTAGTCCAGCCACCCTGCCAATTTTTGTTTTCTTAGTATGCTAACAAACCTCTTGGGAGAAGAGACTTAGAGAGGTCACTCCCTAATTCCATCTCAAACCCTTATCTAGCCTGCTTGCACCCTAAAATCTTTTGGGTTTCAGTCTCCTTTGGATACTTTAGCATATAAGACAGCATGCTGACAAAACCAAACCCCACAAAAGAAAAGTATGACTGTTCAAGAAAGATATTTAATAGGAATTATCTACACACGATTACTAAAGGAAACTTCCTAGCTCAATACAAACATACAAATCTAAGTTTCTTCTTCTCAAGAATAATATTTACTCTTACTACTTACACCATCTTTGGTAAGTTACCTGAGGTATTTATATAACATAACAAACAGAGTGCATGCCCTGAAGTTCCCATTCAACCTCAGGTACTTACCAGCTGGCATTACCCTGAGCAAGTCAATTACTTGCCTCAGTTCCTCATCTGTAAAATGGGGATAATAGCACTTATTTCCCAGAGTGGCTGTGATGATCAAATGAGATAACATTTTAAAAGCATTTAGCCCAATACCTGACACATAGTAGGTGCTTAATAAATTCTTGTTCTCTTCCCTCCCTCAAAGGTTGGACTTGAACTCAGGTCTTCCTGACTCTAAGTCCAGCACTCTATCCACATTGCAGTGCTGTTTCTCTTCTTGATAGACTGGGCAAAGAAAAACTTCAGTCCAGTCCTCGTCTAAGGTCTCAAAGAATATAATCTGAATTAATGAAATGCTAAGATGCGAGACATGTTTTTCTTGTTGTCACACACTCCCTTCTCCCTCCATCCAAAGGAGACTAATTACTAAAAATCCAGAATGATCCCATAGGAGAATATTTTCCCAAATGAGGCCATCCCAAGGAAGGACCCAGAGCCAGACTTTTGTATGACTTTGGGATTATTTCCAAAGTTGACCTAAGAAATAAGGACATTTTCATACCTGCTCAGGGATTGGTCCTAGGAAGCTCCACCATTGCCCTCCTTACCTGAAGTGGCTCTCTAACACCTCTTTCCTGGTATTTTTGGGGAGTCCTGTGATAAACAGAGTACGTCTCACCTGGAGAAGGAAAAAAAATTATGCCTTACTTTTGTAAAGAACACCTCAAGTACCCAACCTTCAGGGTTGTTGCAAAGCCCGAATGAGCCTTGTATATAAAGTCTTTTGTAAACATTAATAATAAATATTAATAAATGTCAGGGTTTTTTTTCTTTCTGGAAACCATTCTCTAGTTTATCAAGTATTCTTAAATAAAAAATTTCATTCTAACCCACCGCAACCTTTTGAAGTAGATAGACCAGACAAGTGTCATTATTCCCATTTTAAAGAGGAAGAAACTGAAGTATCAAGGGACTAAACAACTTGCCCAGTGATGTTCATCCAGTATGTGGCAGAAGGGAGACTAAGATTTAGATCCTATAATGGCTATTTCTTAAGGGTTTTTGTTTTGTTCTTTCTAGAACCTCCAGATGATTTATTGGCTTTTGCTATAGGCCCTTCTGTTGCCTTAAACAGAAGTGGTTTGTTTACATTGCACTTTCTTCAGCTGCCTACGAGGCACAGAAAGCCACATTGGCGGCTTTATTTGCAAAGTGGGAAGATTAAGAAACAGGAATATAGTAAAGTGAACTGTTCTAAGCCACACAGTAATGCAGGGACCAAGCTAACCACAGAACAATTCATTCAGGGGAAGAGAGCAGCCCTCAACCATATGGGCCATGCCTGGCCACAGGAAGCAGTAAGTGGAGAGATGGTGTGGGGACCAACAAGATGGCAGATGTTGCTGGATCTTGGGAGACAACACTTCTCACTTGATGTTACTTGAAGAAAAGGTTGTGATGATGAATATGATTTTTTTTAAAAGATCTGACTCAGGAAATAAGACCCGATGCCCAATAACTGTAATGACATAAATTTTAAAATCACCAACAAAGTTGAGATATGAGTAAATGAAAGACCAATAATGACCCCAGGGAACAGATCATGAAACATATCTGGGGAGCCACACAGAGAGAATATGGTATACATTGTAAGACAAAGTTGCTGAATCTTATCTTTTTTTTTTTAAACTTCTACCTTCTGTTTCAGAATTGATACTAAGTATTGATTCTAAGACAGAAAAGCAGTAAGAGTGGGGCAATTGGGGTTTGGTGACTTGCCTAAGGTCGCACAATGTTATTTTGAAGCTCTGGGAGCAGAGAGGCTCATCCTTGATTGACGGGTGAGGACTGCTGGATCTTAGAATGTTCCCAGGGGCCATGAGGACAGGGGAGAAAGCGGTTGGCCAAGGTGGGTATAAATACCCTGGCAGCCCTGGCTTTTGGCTCCTTTCATTTCCCTGGACCTGAGATCTGTGGATCCTGGTCTTGTGAGGATTAGTGACTTGCTGGGCTCAACTTTGCAAGATCCTCCCGTCTTGTACCTGAAGAGCATTGTCAACCTGTACCCAGACCATCACTCTTCTGATTCTACTGCCCCTAGATATTTAGGAAATCAAATCATCTGTAGTTATCTAGGTATCCCAGGGCCCGGGAGGGATCCAAGAAGTGGGCAAGAGAAGAAGTGGGTGGAAAGGGGTGATACCTGAAGGCTGTATAGGCATAACATCTAGCAGAAAGAAGAAGCTGAAAGACATTAAGCAGCAGCTTGCTTACTCTGGTTTGGCTTTAGCCAGGCTGAGCCAGAGGGGCTAACTAACCAGACTCAATTACCTGCCTACAGTTCTGAGGGTTTATTATTATTAAATTAGTCAGGGTTTCCCAATTCCTCTATCCATTCCCAATATCCCATCTTTGCTAAATATAGATAAACTATTCAAGTACCTTCCTGGAGTGGCTATTTCATAGCTTCTCTGGGAAGGGAGATACGCAGTCAGATAAACCGTTACCAAGGCTAATAGAGCTCAATATCTATTATCAATCAACCCCAGGTGGGACCTGAAGGGATACCATCCATTGACCTGAAGGATCCTGCCTGGGCACTGTTATAAAGGAGGGAGGTGTTACATCATCTAGCTAGGTGACAACCCTCAGTTGATCTTGCACTAGCCACCTATCTGGACTCTACTGCTGTCACACAATTACCAGTGGTAGTATCCAGTTAGTTTACCCTCTCTCTCCATCTTTCTATCTACATCTTTATTTTTATAACAACAACTAGGAAATTTTTGAGTCCAGATTTGAACCCAGGTCCTTCTGACTCTAGTCCTAGGTCTCTCTATCCATGGTGCTACCTAGCCACTCCAGCATCGTGGTTTTTTTTGCTAAATTGTTTTTCTTTGTCACACAAAGGGGGGTTCATTTTGGACTGGAGAGGGTTGTTGTGTTTTTTTATTTTTCTTTTCCATAATAAATGTCAAAAAGACAAAAGACATTAGTAAAATGCTTTATAATATGACTTGAGAATTGGGAGGGAAATGTCAGAAATCTCATCAGAAAAGAACCAGTCAGGAAAAGGAAAAACAAAACACCTTTGTTGGTGGTCAGACCTTGAAAAAAAACAATTGAAAAGCCCAGGACAAATTCAGGGGCAAATTTGGAATCTTGGGCTCCACCAAGGCCCTCTCTGACCTCAAGCAGACACCAGGATGGATGAGGAAGTTCCTACTGTGCCTTTCCTCTTAGCACCCTTCCCATTTCTGGGAGGAGGCTCTGGCTATGTCCACTGACCAGGTTTTCCTTTTTGTACTTGATGGACTGGGTGTGGTGTCTCATGAAGCCAATGGTCAGCAGGAGGTAGACGACAGCAAAGATGGTGTGCAGCCAGAGCAAGTTATTTCTGAGGGAGAGAAAGAAGTTCAGAATTGGATTTGGGGGGCACTGAGGGAAGCATCTAGGAATTTCACATACACTTCTCTTTTTTCATTCTAATTTGTATATGAAAATGTTCGCTTCTCCTTCCCTTTCCCTTCTCCCTCTGGTATTTGAGAATGTTGGGTACATTCAAAATACATTTTTTTTGAAAGGGGACAGATCTGGATACAAGAGAAAATGTGTGACCATCTCACTACAAGTCACACACTAGGTCTGGTCTTGATTGGCTATGGCACCCCAAGTTCTCACCTCAGATTACCTTTAAGGTGATCTTCCTAAAGTGTGGTCTAATCACATCATGTTCTATCCCTCCCACCATTACTCCTGTGGCTCCCTATTACCTTCAGGATCAATTATAAAATGCTGATTTGGCCATTAAAGCCTATTATAACCTGGCCCCTATCTATCTTTCTTATTACATTTTACTTATTTCATTATGTTACCCCTTCTACATATGTTATGATCTAGCAATATCTTGTCCCCACTCACTTTTCCCCATACTGTTTTCCCTTGCCTGGAAGCTTCTTCTCTTTCACCTCCACCTCTTCAGGCTTCCTTCAAGCCTCAGTTCAAATCTCACCTTTTGCAGGAGGCTTTTCCCAATCTCTGCAGATTCTGGTCACTTCCTCTCTCCAATTACCTCTCATCTACTCTGTGTTTTGTATCTACATACTTGTCTGCAGGCTGTCTTTCCCTGTTAGATGGTGAGCTCCTTCAAGGCAAGGAGTTTTTTTTTTGTACTCCTAATGCTTATCACAGTGTCTGGGACATCCAAAACACTCAGTAAAATGCCTGTTGATCGACTGACTCCTCAGCTTTGCAGTAGCTTCTGACCCTGAGCCCATTCCTGCCACCCTTGGGCAGGGACTAGAAAAGCTCTTGCTCTATGGAAAGAGAAGGTATGGGAGGAAGGCAGAGTAGAAATTTAAACTTGATGGATGAAAAGCAATTATGGCCATAAAGGTGCCCAGAACAAGATGGACAGTGTCTACTCTCAGTTCTAAAGCAAAGATAGCAGATGCCCTTATTCCTTGTTAAGTGTGAATTATTTGTATCTCCAGTCATGACAGCTCCTCCTTTTATGAGCATCTCCTGCAAAACATGGGTTTTGTCCCTGGCAATCATGGCTCTGGCTCAGAATCATACTCACTGCCAGGGAGAGTTCGCAAATCTGCTGACACCTGATCTTCTTCTCACCTCTATCAATCAACAAATATTTAGTAAGTACCAAAGTGCCAAATAAAAACAACTCTGAGGCACCATCTCATACCTAGCTAATTGACCAATATGGCAGCAAAGGAAAGTGATAAATATTGGAGGGGATGTGGCAAAATTGGGATGTAAATGCATTGCTAGTGGAGTTGTGAATTGATCCAATCATTCTGGAAAGCAATTTGGAACTATGCCCAAAGAGCACTAAAAATCTTCCTGCCCTTTGATCAAGCCATACCACTGCTGGATTTGTACCCCAAAGAGATAATAAGGAAAAAGATTTGTACAAAAATATTTATAGCCGCACTCTTTGTGGTGGCAAAAAGTTGGAAAATGTGGGGAGGGTGTCCATCGATTGGGGAATGGCTGAACAAATTGTGGTATCTGTTGGTGATGGAATATTACTGTGCTGAAAGGAATAATGAACTGGAGGAATTCCATGTGGACTAGAATGACCTCCAGGAATTGATGCAGAGCAAAAGGAGCAGAACCAGGAGAACATTATACACAAAGACTGATACACTGTGGTAAAATTGAATGTAATGGACTTCTCTACTAGCAGCAATGCAATGATCCAGGACAATTCTGAGGGGCTTATGAGAAAGAATACTATTCACATCCAGAGAAAGAACTATGGAAGCAGAAACACAAAAGAAAAACATGACTGATCACATGGTTGGATGGGGGATATGATTAGGATTTTGATGTTAAAGGATCACTCTACTGCAAATATGAATAACATGGAAATAGGTTTTGAACAATGATACATGTATAACTGGTGGAATTGCTTGTCAGTTCCGGAAGAGGGGAGGGAAGAGAGAATATTGGAAAAATAGTCTAAATAAATTAATTGATTCTAAAAATTAAATTAAATTAAAATACCTAAATGCCAGACACCTTGCCAGGTGATGAAGACAAAAAACACAACAGTCTCTGCCCTCAAGAAATTTATATTCTAATAGAGGGGATAAGAATATTCAAATATATATATGTACATATATATGCAGCATATATTTAAAGTGAATAAATACAATTCAATACAATTTAATTAAATACAAGGAAGTTTGGAAGGGAGGGCACTAATGATTGGTGGGGAGAATAGGAGAGTCTTCATAGAAAATGGTGTTTCAATTAGGTCTTAAAGGAAGGGAGGGACTCTGAGACACCCTACTTGTTACATTCTCTCCCTTTTACAACTCACTCAACCTCATACTTTCAACTACCATCTCTAACTGCCAGAGCTGTATCTTTAGCCCTGAACTTGATTCTGAGCTGGTCCCACTGCCTACAGGTTATTTACAACTGTATATCCAAAAAGTATTTCAAACAACTTGTCCAAAACTAAACTTTGTCTCCCTTCCTAAATCCAATCCTTCTGTCTTCTGAGTTTATTATGGCCCATCCTGGCTCCCTAGTCTGACTTCCAATTAGATTCCTGAGAAAAAATACACATCAGAGCAAGGATAACCAGCCCAGCCTCCACCAGGTTCATACATTCTCCAACTCTGACACTCACCCAACCTGGAGATTTGCAATTGTGGTCCTCCCAAAATTGTAAGGATCTTTGTCTGCAGAGAAAATATAAACATACTGTCCTGAAGAACATTGGGAGGGAAAGTCAGCTTGTGTTTATAAAACTCTGGGTAAAGGGTTGAAATAAATGTCTAGCTTAGAGACCAGTGATTCTCATCTCTCGAGAAATTAGGTCATTCAATCCATGGTTCACTTTAAAACACCATTTTGACCCCCCCCCTTAATACACAGTATGTATGCATTTTTATAAGTAAAAATAAATTCATCACAACCCTTAAAATTCATCTTAGGGCATTATAAAACTAGGTTTGGGAATCTCTGCTATGGATGAAGCTTAATTACAGTATTTGAAAATGAGGTCCTTTAAGGAATACTTGGAGGAAAAAAAATCACAGAATGTAGAACTTGACTGAAGCAAGTTGTATAGTGACATGAACACTGAATTTGGAAATGAAAGACCTATGTTCAAATTTCAGGTTTATTATGTAACAGAGCTATGTGACCTTGGCTAACTCCCTTGCACTCAGATTTCTCAAGCTCGAATTCAGCCCTTACCCCTTAAGAGATCCATTTTGGATCTTGGCAATGTGCTCCCTTCCCCAAATGGGTCCCTGCTCTAGTCTCTCCCTTTTCCCATCAGAGAAATGGGTAGGGAAAGGTCTTACCCAGTAAATCACCCGAGAGATTGACAGGTAGGATGATACACAGAGACAGGAAGCTGATCACCACTAGAAGGAAGATGATATGGCGTTGGAAGGACAGGTAGTGTATGGCATCGTCTCCACACCATTCCTGGATCTGTTCATCTCTGGGGAGATGCAGACACACATGTATGCTCAGTCTCAATTAAACAGATTGGGTCAGAAATTCCTCCAGAACCTACTGCTACCCTGTCTTGTGTTGATAGCACTTCATATAACCACCTAAGTGTGTAAAAGTGTGTGTGTACGTCCAAAAGAGCTTTCTGCTTATATGAACCAATCAATAAACATTTATTATTTAATTTTATTTAACTTTTTTAAAACTTTACCTTCAATCTGAGCATCAATTCTAAGATAGAAGAGAGGCAAGGAAGTTAGACAATTGGGGTTAAATGAATTCCCTGGGGTCACATAGCAAGGAAGTGTCTGAGACCAAATTTGAACCCAGATCCTCCAGTCTCTAGGCTTGGTGTTTTATCCACTGTGTTACCTACCTGCCCCATGAGGAAACATTTATTTTTATTATTTTTGAACTCTTATTTTCCATCTTGGAATCAATACTATGTATTGGTTCCAAGGCAGAAGAGTGGTAAGGGCTAGGCAACCAGGGTTAAGTGAACTGTTCAGGGTCACACAGCAAGGAAATGTTTGAAGCCACATTGGAACTCAGGTCCTCCCAACTGTAGGCTTGGCAGTCTCTCTACTGTGATACTTAACTGCTCTCTCAACAAACATTTATTAAACACCTACTATGTGCCAGGCATTGAGCTAAGTGCAACAAAGCACTTAACCCTAAGTGCTAGGAATACAAAGATAAAAATGAAATAGCCCCTGCCGTCAAGGAGCTTACATTTTATTGGCAAGCAAAGATGCTAACAAGAGGGTTCTAAAAACTCCAATCAGTATCAGGTTGAACAACTAATAGGGAGATGGCCAAATGATCAAGAAGAAGGTTTCTGAATGGCAAATGGCATCCCTTACTATATTCCCCCTCTCCATCTCTATTTACCATGATGGAAGTCATAAATGGCAGAGATGTGCCAGAGACGCCCAGCTCTTATTCTAAAGGTTGTCCTTTCTGCCCTGACTTCTCCCTCTTCTTCTGACTTAGCCTGACTCTCAGGGCCAAAAAGAGAGATGGTTGTACTCTGTTACTTCTCCTCAACTACTTGACACCATTTTCCTAAAACCTGTGCCTTTCTGAAGGCCAGGCAATACCTGTCACCCTCTGGTCTAATTGCCTTTGAGTCCATTTCCTGACTTCAATTATTTCAGCATACCCCTCATGATTTCCCTCTCGGCCCCATCTCCTGCTATCATCCTCAGGGACTTCAATATTCATTCTGCCAGTCCCAATAAGAGCTGGACGACACAATCCCTCAAGGTCTTCCGCCCCACTTCAGCTGCATACAAGATTATATCCATCGCAGGCTTTACCATTCCTCAGAACTGTGGCTCCTCAAATACCCCAACTTCTGAAATTCTATTCTCTCACCACAGACTCCAATTCTCCCACCTCTCTCATTCACTCACATGAAAACCTACTCTTTGCCTTTATCATGACCGCCACTGACCCATCTCTATCTCCCAACTCATCCTCCTCCTATGCTGTATCTGTTCCATCCCTACCCTTGAGGATCTGACACTTTCATGTTTTACTAGCCACTATCCCAGAATCCCTTGCCCCGACCATCTGTCATCCTTATTTTGTCCATTTCATCCCTGAGCAACATCCTAAGCATCTTATTTCTCTATCTGTGATTCTCAGGCTGCTTGGTGTCTTGGGAAAAAATCATAAAAAAAGAGCTGATTTATACCAAATGGATGGTCCAAAGCTTTAGCTGAGTTCTCACTACTGTTCAATAATCTCATTTTACTCCCTAATTCTCCCCCAGAGCACCAGCCTTTCTTCCAGGGTAGATCTCAAAGCCGTCACTCTGGGAAGCAACTCCTAGAGACGGAGGCTGGCAGTTCTCTCTGCTGGTGCTGTCAGTACAGCTGCTAGAGATCGAGAGAAAAAAGTTCTTATCGCCAAAGTCCTCAGTTGCATCAAACAGTCCAACATTAGAAACTGGTATGATTTTATCAGCAGAAATGACATGAATGCAATACCATCTGCTTTGCTGCTGCTCCCTAAGGGCCATGGGAACTTTCAACCTGATTAGAAGCTGAAACCTTTTATATGTGCTATATCCCCTATCAGAACATGAGCTTCTCAAGAGCAAAGATTGTCTTTCCTTTCTAGCTGTAACTCCTGCAGTTGGCATAGTGCTTTGTATATAGTAAGTACTTCATAAATGTTTTTTTACTTATTCATTCCAGTAACCTTATTCAATCCCATACCTTCAATTACCACCTCTATGCCATCTCCCTTCGATCTTGATTATACTGTAACACATCCAAGTTTTCATCTGGTTTCTACCTAAAGGTCATAGATGAGAGGAAACTTTCTGCCTCTTAAGGCAGCCCAACTCCACTTTGGGATAATTCTAATTGTCAAGAATTAAGGGCACCTTTGATCCAGCCATACCACTGCTGAGTCTATACTCCAAAGAGATAATAGGGAAAAATACTTGTACAAAAATATTTATAGCCACACTCTTTGTGGTGGCAAAACATTGGAAAATCCCCTTTGATTGGGGAATGGCTGAACAAATTGTGGTATCTGATGGCAATGGAATACTACTGTGCTCAAAGGAATAATAAACTGGAGGGATTCCATGGAAACTGGAACGATTTCCAGGAATTGATGTAGAGTGAAAGGAGCAGAGCCAGAAGAACATTGTACACAGAGACTGATACACTGTGGTCATCGAATGTAATGGACTTCTCTGCTACTAGCAATGCAATGGTCCAGGACAATTCTGAGGGGCTTATGAGAAATAACGTTATCCACATTCAGAAAAAGAATTGTGGGAGTAGAAATATAGAAGAAAAACAATCTGATACCCTCACAGGCATCTGTTGTCAGTCATCAAGTAGAGTAGAAATACAGAAGAAAAACATGCTTGACAAGCTTGAGCACATGGCTTGATGGGGATATGATTGGGGATGTAGACTCTAAGTGATCAATCACCCTAGTGCAAATATTCATAATACAGAAATATGTTTTGATCAATGACACATGTAAAGCCAAGTGGAATTGCTCGTTGGCTATGAGAAGGGGGTGGGAGGAAGGGAGGGAAGGGACATGATTTATGTAACCATGGAAAAACACTTCAAATTAATTAATTAAATAAATGAACTAAAAAAATTTTTTTAATTACTTGTATGAATAAAAAAAAGGAATTAAGGGCAGCTACATGGTGTAGTGGATAAAATGCTGGGCCTAGAGTCAGGAAGACTCATCTTTGGGAGTTCAAATCTGGCCTCAGACACTTATTAACTATGTGACTGGGATGGGCAAGTCACTCAACCCTATTTGCCTCCGTTTCTTCATCTGTCAAATGGGCTGGAGAAGGAATGGCAAACCATTCCAATATCTTTGCCAAGAAAACCTCAAATGGGGTCATGAACAGCTGGATACAACTGACCAACAATTATTAAGAAGCTTTTCCTGACATTAAACCTAAATATGCCTCTTTGAAGCTTACATTCATTACCCCTCTTCTGATTCATATCACTGCTAGGTTTCCTTATACAGAAATCTAGTCTTGTAACTTCTCTGATCAAGTCTTTGGTGCCTCCATACTGCCTACCAAGTAAAATTCAAAGACCTCTGTCAGGTTTTCAAAACCTCTGAGATCTGGTGATGCCTCATCTTCTAATACCAAGCTGGCCTCTTTCACCACCTTGCATATTCTTTGTGCCTTTGCTCATATGGCTTCCTTTGCCTGGAAAGCCTTCTTTCTTCCTTTTGCTTGGTGAATTTCCATCTACCCCTTAAAGTTCAATATCCTCCTTTTAAGAGGTGCCCTCATAGGCATCCCTGGTTGGTCATTAACTTTCCCCCATCTCACACCTCACCTAACAAATTCTCTAATGCACTTGTGAACTACAGCTCTCTGTGTTATGCTCTTTTCCTAAATTGTTAACCCTGGGCAGACAGAAACTTTCTCATCTACATTTGTTTTCTTCTCCAATGCCTAACACATTAGGCATTTTAATGATTGTTTATTGAATTGAATTATACACTTTCATGTCTCCAAGTTCGGTTTGCTCATTTGTAAAGTGAGGCTACTGGACTAAATGACCTCTTTGGTCCTTTCCAGCTACAATGGTGAATAGAAATGAATATTACAATTCTGAAGAGTTGAATAAAACAGTATTATGCATCAGGCTTCGAAAATGACTCTCCCTATCTAGAGGCACAGTTTTTACTTCTAAACCAGAGTTCTTACTGTTATGCCTTGCACTTAATAGGTGCTCTCTAATATTTTGTTGAATGAAGGAATAAAAGTAGAAGTCATCTATTTCCTTCATCAATTTTAACTGAGATGTTTCTCTTGCCCCACAGCTCCCATCACCCTTTGCTAGGAGTAAAAAAAGGGAAAATCAGAAGAAAACCAAACCACTTGTAGCAATAATAAGACTTACTATTGGTGATTTAGAACTAATAAAGAGCTCTTCATTTCTGTTTTTATCACTGGGTAGTTTTTCATGGACTTGGCTTAGAAATGAGGAGGGAAACAAGTTTCTATTCCCATGTTTTGACAGAGTAACCTGGTCCAAGTGGAAAAAAGCCAATGACATACCCAATCTTCCCTAGAGAAAAAGCAATACACAGAGCTGTGGGCTCCAAAGAGTGGATGAATTTACATTTTGGATAATTGAGTAAAAATGAAAAAACCAAACCAAACCAAAAAAAGGGACCCCATCCAAGCCTAACATTTTTTTCTACCACAGCTGTCCTTCCAACTCTGGGAACAGTTTTTCCTGTTACTTCCGAATTTATACCTGATTGAGCTCTCTTTGTGATTCCCCTCACATTCTCAAGATGACCTCTTGCAAAGCATAAGGTCCCTCTACTCTTTAGTAACTTATGGCTCTGTTTTTGTGGGTTCTCTTCCTTTTGGGCATTTCTATTTGAAAACCAGAGTATCCCAAAAATGGGATGAAATTTATGCCTCAGCCCCAAGAAAATGCTGATGATGCCATAAAAAGCAGACCACGCCCCTATAAAATACTATCATCCCATACCCTAGTGCAACTCAGCTCTTTGCTCCCTACCACCCAAATAAATGAACTGCAACAAAGGTTTCAAGTGCCTACTCCCTCCATCACATACTTACTGCATTCGGAAAACAGCAGTTAGCCATGAACAACACCCCTGGAAATAAAGAGGAGTTTGATTAGCTTCTAAACATCTGTTGCTTTGAGGAGACAGCTGTTTTCATACTCTTTGAAATCATACAATTTCCTATTATACTGAAAGCAGTTATCTGTCCCCAATTTTGCAGGCTACCCTTTTGTCCCGTTCAAGACAGGCTCCATATGCTCCTCCAAAAAAAAAAATCACAGCCATGCACCATGTGTGTAGAACACTGGAGAAAACATTTCTTTCAAGTCTCAATAATTTGGGGGAAAAATCTTTTTAAAGCTCAAGAGAGCACAATCCAAGAACTTAAATCAACAGATGATGACATCGCAGGACAGATTTGGAGACATCGATGCAGAGCTTGTCAGTAAACATTTGGAAAGCAACTAATGGCGCCTGGGCCAGAAGTTCAGGGGGCAGAAAACAACAATTTGGGGGCAAATTTTTAGAATGAGGTTTAAGAGGAGGAAGTTATAATTTGTTTTCAGACTTTAGAAACAATCACATTTTTAAAATGTTAAAGTTCCCTAGCTCAGAAATCAGCAAACAGATAATCTACTGCATGTGGAACTCTTTCTTTTCTCTCTCCTGCCATCCTACTCCCTTCTACCTCCATCTCCTTCCTTATTGTCTTCCTGTCCTATTCCCTTGCTCTTCTCCCCCTGATTTTTTTAAAACCCTTACCTTTGGTCTTGTATTGGTTCTAAGGCAGAAGACCTGTAAGGGCTAGGCAACTGGAGTTAAGTGACTTACCCAAGGTCAACACAATTAGGAAGTGTTTGGGGCCAGATTTGAAGCCAGGTCCTCCTGACTCCAGGTTTGATGCACTATCCAGTGTCCTCCCTAGTAAGCTCTCCTTCTCTTCTTACTACATTACACCTTTAGCCTACCAAGTTGTCCTCTTAGGACTACTGGCTGACATCAGAGTTAAAGAATTACTTACCTATCTTACCTATTATCTCTATCTCCTTCACATGAATTTTTTAAATATCCCAAAATCCTATTCTAACCTATAACACTTCTTTCCATATGGTATTTTCTATATTCTCCATTGTCGTGGCTAATGACAGCACCTGCTATTATAGGTACCTTGCAATTGCTTTGATGGGCATGGACCAGACTAGCATATAATAGTATTACCTACGTGATTTTGAGAGAAGTCACAACCTCTGAACCTCTTTTTCTTCCTTTATAAAATGAAAGGTTGGACTACACGGACTTTGAGATCCCTTCTAATTCTAAATCTACGATATTAATAATTATTGCTGTTATGACTATTAATATCAGTAAAACAATTCACATTTAGGTAGCACTTCAATATTTACAAAGCTCTTTCTCTGTAACAATCCTGCAAGCTAAGTGAGTGGCACAGAAATGTTATCATCATTTTACAGCTGAGGAGCCCAATTCTCAGAGAAGTTAAATAATTTGCCTCAGATCACACAGCTTGGAAGTACAGGAGTCAGGGACTCAATCCAAGTCTCTGGAACCAGCTCTCTTTCCCCTAACCCTGCCTGCCCTCTTGTGGTATAGTTTAATGATGGAGATAAATACTAACAGTATCCCTACTCCCAAATTTCTGTTGTGAACGCCCCCACCTAATGCCACAGCCCACACTTCTCTGCCCGTTGAAATACTAACCAGATCTGATTCAAAGTCGTGATGCCCCGAGGAGGAGGAAGACAGCCTCTGGTATCTGGACTCACTGGGACACACAAAGAGAGAAAGGTAGGTAAGCCTGTGTAATCATGTCTGGGACACACTGCCCACCATCATCCCACCTTTCTAGGCTGGGATTCTGTTCCCCATCCCAAGTCCCTTCATTCCTTTAGAGCAGAATCAACCACATTCGCTTCTTTTAACACCACTTGGAGAATTATTGACTCACCTGAAAAGGAAACTCAAGTTTAAGTTCTAGCTACAGAAATTTGAAAGGCACTGTGAAATTGTCTCAAGTTACTCCATTTGCCTTTTATGAGCCTCTGATCAATACAGGGAAATCAATGCAAATAATGCAAAACTTACCAGAGTCTACCATAATCGTTTCAAAATGCACAAGATTTGAAAGACTGATAATTTCTGAGAATGAGAACTATGTGGCTCTAGGATGTTAGCAGATTGTCGGTACACAAAGATTGTGGTTTGAAAATGTCATTAACCTCAGCAGAAGGTGGTCTTAAACACGCAGGCCCTGTGTGTCATCTGTCTATATTTCCCAGGCCCAACTTTCTGCAGAAACATCGTGAGGTGGAAAATTTGACTATGGTGGTAAGCTTGCCAACTTTGTATAGGTGCTAAATGAAACATCCTAAAGACACTTTAATTATTACACAATTCTTAAACCAAATCTTTTCTGTGTGCTCCACAGAAGTACCATGAAGACTGAATATGGCTTTTAGATATGGGGATTTCTGGATTTCTTACATATGGGCAATTGGGGTTAAGTGACTTGCCCAGGATTCATTCAGCAAGGAAGTGTCTGAGGCCACATTTGAACTCAGGACCTCCTGATTCTGGGTCAGGTGCGCAGTGCCAGCTAACTGCTTCCTATTGTGACAAATTTCCCACTTGTTTTCATCAAGCCTTAGTTGCACCTCTTACTCTGTATACATTAGTATCATCATTACTTTATAGTCACACAGTGAGCAAAGAATTTCCTTGTGATCTTCCATTTATACAGTATTTTACAATAGTGGTACCAAATTCAGACTGAAAGAGATCACAGGGGACTGCATTTACTGACTTAGAAAATCACAAATTAACATTATCTGTGTTTCATGGTATTTTTATTTATTAAATGTTTCCCCAATTACATTTTACTCTGGTTCAGGCTATACTCTTGGAGTTCTGCAGGCACAAGCTGACAATTCTGCTTTACAGTTTACAAAGCATTATACTACAGTCTGGTGTAGTACAGGAGTTCTTCCACCTCCACAAAGGAGTCTATAGATAGATTTCAATAAAGTCTAAACTATATCACAATTTTTTTAACATTTATTAATATACATTTTTAACATGGTTACATGATTCACTATATCACAATTTAAAAAATATTCTGAAACTCTATATCAACATAATTTATTTATTTTGTAATTATATGTATTTTTTGCTGTGCATATGAAAACATTCTTCTTCTTAGGAATTCATGGGTTTGACCAAAGGAATCATAGACTTTACCGATGACACAAAAAAAGTTAAGAGAGTCCCTGGTGAAGTGGCTAGAAGTACTAGACCTAGAGGCAGGAAGATTTGATTCAAAACCTGCCTCTGAAACTAAGTGGCTGACCCTGGGCAAGTCATTTAATCATCTGAGTCTTGGGTAACTATCAATTCTGGACTGTTTGGTGTATTAACTGCAGAAGGAATTCCCGCATTCATTAAAATGTGGGCCTGGCACTTGCTGACAAAGTATTTCCCTGAAAACAAATCAGTGAAAAGGAAACCAAAGATCAGAGAAGTTGTGATTTGTCCAAATTCTTTCTGGTATTGAGTGTTAGAATCAGAATCAGGCTTCCCATTCCATCTTTTGCCATCTAATTTTAAGTGCAGGACCCTCACCTCACCACACAACCTCTCAATATTTTTTTTATTGAGGCTTGGTTTTTCTCCTCCACCCCCCACTTTTTGGCCCCAAAAAGCAAACAGCCTAAGACTTCCTTCAATAAAAACTAAGCAAATGATATAATGATTTTGTCCCCAGGCCCATCACCTACAAAGTTTTCACAAATGAATGCAGGGCAAAGAGATCTTTGGAGTGACCAACAATCCATGTTCCTCAGGGCTGGGCAGTTCACAGGCATCTCTCCACCCACAGAGGCCACATTTCTGCACCAGCTTAGGCTAGTGCGAAGAGAGGGAGGACACTGTAGTGAGGAATTCTCAGCTGAAGTTGTATGTGGGCTCCAGATAAGGGCCAAAGGAATTCAAGATCTACTCCTCAGTTTTCCCCACTAATATCCTACTGCTGCAGCAGATGCAACACCCAGGTTTGTATACCATCTGGCCAGATCTGGAAGTTCCAGTTGTTCAGACCTATAACTTGCCCATTACCTTTTTCCCTTTAATGTAAAATATACAAAGGGCCTCCAAAGCACAACATATCATTAAAGGGGAGAGTTTGTCTTCAAATATAGCCTTGTTGTTTTTCAATAAACTCAAAAGTTGCCCAAGAAGCTGATTTATGCCCGTTTGGCTTTTCCTGAGGCTGAAAGAAGACTACGATAGCTTGAATACTTATGGATGGCCTTTTTGCTCCAATAAGTCCTTTCCTTTTTTGGAGCTTATTAACTTCCAAAGAGCTACACTTGCAATACGCAGAGTAAATAATGAAACACTTGTCTTTCCACATTTTCCTCAATTTTGAAACATACAGGGAGTTACAGCAACTTTATTTCCTTTTTTATTTTGTGCACTTTTTATTTCAATGCCTAGGCATAGTTCTTTCCTGGGATGGACAGGGAGGGAGAGGGAGAGGAGGGGTGTTTCCAACAGAAAGAACTAAAGGTCATTTAAATGGTGATATACTAATTGGGCAGGGTTATACTATAAGCCTACACTCACTTCCTGGGCCAAGAGCCAATCACACCTCTTGAATCACCCCAAACATGTTTATCTAGATGAAAACAAGTTAAAATGAACATCCAGGGTCGCTATGAAGTTTTTAAAAAGTCAAAAATAGTCAGCTTGGAGGTGGAGTGAGAAAGGGAGGAGAATCGGCTTCAGTGACATTTGCATTATAACAACTGACTCTTATATTGGCTTTAAGGTTTGCAAAGCATTTTACATACATTTTCTCATTTGATTCTCATAATAACCTCATTAAGGTAAAAATGAGGATCTCTGAAGTGGCTCAGGGGATAGAGAACCAGGCCCAGAATCAAGAGGTCCTGAGTTCAAATCAAAACTTCTAAGCTAGGGGAAGCTGGGTAGCTCAGTGGAGTGAGAGTCAGGACTAGAGACAGGAGGTCCTAGGTTCAAACCCGGCCTCAGCCACTTCCCAGCTGTGTGACCCTGGGCAGGTCACTTGACCCCCATTGCCCACCCTTACCAATCTTCCACCTATGAGACAATACACCGAAGTACAAGGGTTTAAAAAAAAAAAAACTTCTAAGCTGTTTGACTCTGGACAAGTCACTTAACCCCCATTGCCTAACCCTAACCACTCTTCTGCCTTAGAACCATGGCACAGTATTGATTCTAAGATGGAAGGTAAGGATTAAAAAAAAACAAACAAAAAAACCTAGTATCTCTGGTCTAGCAAATATGCCTGCTGGAAGATCTATCTCCTTCTCCACCACAGGCTCCCTCTTTTGGTGTTTGCCCAGCTTGCCAACAACTGAGACCCTCCTCTCCCCCAAAACCACTCCACCCCACCCCAAAAGTAAATGGCTCCATTTATAGTGCCCAAGGGACAGTTCTGCTCCTATTACACGGAGGCAGATTTCATCCACTCACATAAATCTTGTTTTTACCTGTCTTTCTCTGACACCAGTGCGATGCGGCCATAGTCCCAAAATCTTCTTCGAATTATGGAAAACACAACTATTAAAAACTAGGAACAGGAAAGAAAAATGGTTAGGGGGAGAAAAAATTGCATCATCACTTTTTTTTCTAATTAGAAATAGATATTTCTTGGGGATGTGGGCAACATCATCTTAAATCCACTAACTCTATAGCTCAGCACCCCATGAACCTTTAGCAATGGCAATTTCCTCCCATGAGCATGGAAAGCTGGTCATCTCTCAGTATTCTACTCAGCTGGACCTTAGTAGGAAGAGAGGCTCTCTTGCAATGGAGGCTTCAGCAGGAGTTACTTTTCCTGACCTCAGTACTAACTGCAACACATCCAACGTCAACTAATATCAAAGCAAAAAGATTAAAATGTGATCCTAGGCAGCAAAACCACATTAATGTAGCAGCTCTGGAGACCAGGTTCCTTTCAATGATACACACGTATACTCACTCACACACATAAACACTCTGGGTGGTGCAGTAGATAGAATGCTGAGCCTGGAGTCAGGAAGACCTTAGTTCAAATCTGATCTCAGATGTTAGCTGTGTGACACTGGGCAGGTCATTTAACCCTGTTTGCCTCAGTTTTCCTCTTCTGTAAATGGCAAATCACTCCAGTATCTTTACCAAGAAAACCCCAAATAGGGTCACAAAGAGCCAGACCCGACAAAAACAACTGAACAACGAATACATATATTAGAATGAACAAGACTACTCATTTTTCTTTGATTGATCGATATTTCTTATTCACTCATGTTTTGTTTTCCTAAAGAGAAGTAACAGGGCCTGGCCTGATTCCAAAGGGTCTGAGCTATCACTGGGGTTTTTGCAAATAGCCAAATAGGATTTCATTTTATTTCAAATCCATTCACTACACAGCAGCCTGAGAGATATTTCTTAGGTCCAAGTCCTATTATGTCACTCCCTAGAACAATTCTCTCCAGTGGTTCCTTATTACTTTTAGAAGCAAATATAAATTCTACTATTTGGCACTGAAATCCCTTTACAACCTAGCTCCACCTTACTCTTAAAGGTTTATTATATATTACTCTCCTTCATGTACTCTGTGGTTCAGCAAAACTGGCCTTCTTGGTGTTCCTCACATTTCATCTCCCAACTCTTTGTTTTTGCACAGGCTGTCCCCCTTGCCAAGAATGCACTCCCTCCTCTCTTCTCTGAAATACAGAGACTGAATTAGGTCATCTGCTCATCACTGTCCTATATGACTTCCTGTTGGACCTCTACAAACCTCAGTTTTCTCTAACAAATTGATCTGTTCTTGCTGCCTCAAGTTCCCTCTGGGAGAAGCTCTTTCATCTTCTTGGAAATATATTCCTTCTATGTTCCTCCACATCAAGCAATACTTGGATTGATTTTGTCTATGCTTAAAGGTATACATGTTGTTTCCCCTTTGAGAATGCAAATTCCTTAAGGGAAGAGATGTTTTCAATTCTGTCTTTGTATTATGGTACCTGACACATAATAGAAGCTTAATGCATGCTAAGTGATGGACAAATTGATCTTTTAAAAAAAGTTTTTTTTCCTAATTACATGTAAAAATAATTTTTAAAATTCATTTTTTAACATTTGGAGTTCCAAATTTTCTCCCTCCCTCCTTCTTCCCACTCATTGATAAAGCAAACAATTTGATATAGCTTATAGTATACATATGCTTAACTGATAGATCTTAAAAGCACAAGCTCATCAACTGAAGTAAACCATAAGCAAATGGCATGGCCCTGGAAAGACACGAGCAAGCAACTGCGCTCATAAAACATTTTTGTTGTGCTTACATGCTCTGGTTTGAGAATTTCTCATGCTTACCACCTTCCCGGGGCACTTTGATATTCCCACTACCCTTATGAGTGTGTGTGTATGTAGGTAGATATATGTGTGTGTATGTAGTCTTCAATGATAAATATTTATATGTCTCTCTACATCAATATCTATAAATAAATTATCTTCAGAAATGTCTTCAGGATGGCCCCTTTCCTTACCTATTTCTCTCTCCTTCTAGGACACGATTAATTTCTGTTACCTCCAAACCAGCCTTCTTAAGGTCCCTACTCACAGTCCATGCTGCTCTCCCCTTTTCCAAAACAGAACAGGCTCTCTCCTTTACCCCCACAAACTCCTTAAAAGCAGGGGCCCTACATAGTTTGATCATCCTGATGTTTCCTCCTTAAACCAAAGACAAATGGGAGCATCTCACCAAAAAGCAGCTGACATCTATGAGCAGGACAGTAGGAACTCCACCAAAGGTCACTCCCTGGAGTACGGTGCTGTTGTTGGCGGTGCTGTAGCAATACGTATCATTGGGCTTATCACCAACACCCAGCCTCTCTCTGCTCCTAATCACTCCAGAGTGCCAGAGGGCCAGGGTTGAGAGATTCGTTGTGCCCTTCATTCCTGGAGGAAAAAAAAAAAAAGAGGAAAAAGGGAAACAAAGAGCAGCAGGATCAATGATAGCACAGATACTCCCTTGAAACCACACCACTGGTACCAGTATCTCTTATGCTGTGTGATGTATGGGATGGATGTTTCTTTATAAGGGCTGGTGGCTAAGCAGAGAGTCAGCTGGAAAGAAAGAGATTCAGAATTCCTATGTGCCTGGCAGCATCTCTTGAGAATAGCCCCATTGTTTTAACATTTCCAGATTGTCAGAAGGCTTGGAATAACCAGGCTTTCTCTGGGTCTCAATTATAAAACAGGTCCCCCTGAATACAATCTATCAAATGGAAATTAACGGAGGTGGGAAAGTCCAGACCAAGGGGAAACATGTAGAGGCAGCTGCTAATGTCTTAAAAGACTCCAGACCATGGGATCTACAGCCCATTAGCTTATTTCTAAAAATAACTGGATTTTAGCATAATTGATTTATTTTATAATCCTATTATTTTATGCATTTAAAATAATTTTTTTGAAAAGGGGTCCTTGGCTTCACCATACTGCTAAAGGGGAAGGCAAAGCATTCATTAAGCACCTGCTATATGCTGGGCACTATGTTAAGTACCTTCCAAATATTATCTCATTTTATCTCTATAACTACCCTGGGAGGTGAATGCTATTATAGTCCCAGTTTTACAGATGAGGAAACTGAAGCAAACAGGGTCTAAATTACTTGCTCAGGCTCACACATCTAGTAAGTGTCTGAGGTTGGATTTGAATTCAAGTCTTCTTGACTTGAGGTCCAGTGTTCTATCTACAGCACCAACTAGCAGTCAAAGAAGGTCTAGGATACAAAAAAGATTAAGGACTTCCCTAGATCACCTATAAGAGAATTTTCTTTAGCCCTAAGGCAAAAGCTAAACAATGTTTTCAGGGGCTACTGGCAAGGGCAAAAAAAAAAGGGGGGAGGAGAAGAAGAAAGGGAAAATATATTGAAAAGAAATTGATTAGCACAAAAATGGAATATTTTGTTTACAATGCGATACTGTAGTTATAGCTACCAACATGAAACAGGAGATTTCAGAAGGCACATGATAAAAAGAATCCTAGATCCACAGAATCCCAGAGCTAGAATTGGGCTTGATAACTTCTAACATGACTTTTAATGTTGTTTAGTCCAATTCCTATTTCATAAAAGAGTTATGTTGAGATAAAATGTAAGAAGACTAAAAGTTAAGCCTTACACTTGGGTTCAAAAAATTGAACTTCCTAAGAACAAAATGGTAAGGATGTTTGGAAAAGAGCTTTGGATTTTAGTGGACTTCGAGCCCAGCGAGTGAGCAGTATGGTAGTCAAAAAACCTAATGTAATCTTGGTCTGCATGAAGAGAGCCATAACATTCAAGGATAAAGAGGTAATGTCCCCACTATGCTCTTCCCTGTTTAGACTTCATTTAGAGAACTGTGCTCAATACTGGGCACCAATTTAGGAATAACACTGATAAACTGGAAAGAATCACTAGAAGAAACGGGATGGTGAAGGGACCTCAAGTCCATTTCATATTCAGATCCAATGAAGGAACTTGAAATGTTAAAAAAAAAAAAATAAAACAACAACTCGGGAAGATACAACATACAGTGATTCTCCAAATTAAAGAAGACAGGGTTCAGTACTGCAGAAGAGTTAAGAACTAGGCAGCCCACTTTTTTATTTTCCAGAATATTAAGTTTGAAGATCAAAATTTTATGGAACATATTATATGATGATGGTTCGATTAAGATTTACAAATCTGAGCTATAATCATGCTCTTTATGAAGGTAGAAAAAATTGTAGCTACACCTGTGGCTCTGGAATTATTCTTCCTGTATTGTTCTTAGACACAGAAATACTCAACCTCCTCTCTCCTTTTGTCCCTGTCCTCAAATTCCAGTTTAAATTTTAATTCCATAAATCTCGACCATTCAAACTGAGAACTTATCCAATTGTTTCGGAAACAAAGGTCTTAAGAGGAGCTAACACTTATGTAGTACCATAAGGTTTACAAAGTACTTAATATATGTTGCTATATACATGTATGCATTAGGCAAATATGAGACCAATTGAGATAATACACATGAAGTCCTTTGCAAATTCTAAAGTACTTATTACTGTTGTTATTATTTACATATCAAGAAGCAGCATGGCATAGAGGGGAGAAAGTCAGTCTCCAAGCCAAGAAGATTTGGGTTCGAATCCTATCTCTGACACATTGACTGGTAAGAACAATTTATTTACCTTCTCAGTATTCTAAGGCTCAAAGAAGATGTCAGCTTGCATTCCTCACTGGGGAATTCCCTATGCCAATGAAATTACAGGTCCAGTCCCTGTTCTAATCTCTTTTAGAGCAAGTGTCATTAACCTCATTTTACAGATAAGGAAATTAAGGCTTAGAGATAGAAACTGACTTGCCCAAGGAATAGTAAATAATATAGCTTCTAACTCTACATCCACAGTTTTCTTGAAGCACAGACAGAACAAAGAGGAAATCACACTTACCACTTTTAAGTACATAGCCCAAGGCTTTGCCCCAAACCTAGGTGCTCACACGCTTCCTGAAGATTTAATGAACGAACTTAGAAACACATTGATGTCCTTTCTGTGTGTGCATACACACACAGAAAGGACATCAACATGTTTCTAGACACACACCCAGCTTAAATTAGTTTTCTCTCTTGCATAAGATGTGAAAATGCCTGCTGAAGCAGCTTAGCAAGGGAAAATGGTTGTGGTCCTGAACTATACATGTGGATGGATGGTTTAGTGGACATTGAGCCTTGCCATCTCCTTTTACAACCTCCTGCAATGGTAGGTCCCAAACTGAACTTCCTCAAGGTCTTCCAACACTGCAAGATTAATACCCATTCCTCCCCCTCATCCTTTCACTTACTGGGTGACTGGAATCAGGAAGTGTTGTAGAGCCAGTGAAAATGTCTTCAGCCAGTGCCTTCTCAGAGGTCTGCCAAGGGAGCAAGAGAGATGCTCATTCCCTGGCTTTGGCTCACCACACCCAAGCCTCCCACACTGCTGAAAACTGGACTCAGCCAGGGCGACAACTCATTTCCTGCAGGTCTTGAAAAACCAGAGTCTTGGAGGTCATTCAGCCTTCATGGATTGCTCTAAGAAGAACAGGAAGGAATGTCAAAAAAAAAAGCCAGATCAGGTTCCTTGCTAATCTTTTCTCTGAAAGTTGTGCAAACATCTTTGAATTTAAGCCTTTGGCAGACTTTGGTTTTACCTAAGAGCCTACCAGCATCAGCTTTTCCTCAGTCTCCACTCAACTACAAAAAAAAACTGGCTTGTTTTGCTTCTTGTCCCACAGTAATAGGTAGCCCTGTTCCTTTCTCTCTCTTCAAGTACTCCAACCTACCCGCCAAAGTGAGTCCCTCCCAGAGACTCCCTTTCCCCTTTGAGCAAATTTTCCCTCTTTCCCAGGAAAAGATAGTATCTCTAGGGAGGTTGGCCCTTGAGATCAACAGGGTGCCCCCAAAGGACTCTAGATTCCAGATTCTGGGCTCTAGAGAGGATAAGGAATCAGGAAGAGGAGACAAAAGGGAAGGAAAAGAAGAAAATCTTGTGACTGAGAGTTGTCCTACATCAAAAGGCAAAGTTTTCAACTGTTTTTCTGATTGCTCAATCAACAATCAACAAAGACAACTTTGAGGGGAAACTGGAGGCATTTCCATTTTACTGGGGGGGGGGAGGCAGGGGCAGGGAATATAATGGATTCACATATATTTACCACAGTATACATGTAAATAAATGCAAAATGAGTGGGGGAAGGGAAAGAAAAGAAACTTCGGGGAGTCAGGTAAGGCCTCCTGAAAGAGATAGCACTTGAGTGGGGCCTGGAAGGGAACTAGTAGTTCCACGAGTATGAGGCAGGAGGGTATTCCTGGCATGGGAGACAGCCTGTACAAAAGCAAAAAAGTAGGAGGTAGAAAGCTGTGTACAAGGAACATCAAACAGTACAGTTTGACTGGAGTGGAGTTTATGAGAGGGAATAGTGTGTCATCAATCTTGAAAAGGCTTTACATTCCAAATAGAAAATTGTAGTTGATCTTGAAAGCAATGGAGAGCCACTCTCTGGTGCATCTTGTGGTGGTTTTAGGGGCAAAAGAAACTAAAATACTAGCAAAATTTATCTGGGAGAAGCCTTTAGTGCCAGAAAAAATGACTCAAGGAATATACTGGTAGATGGGAGGCAAGTTAAAGAAGGGAGAAGAGGAAGCTATAGTGGGTACCCCTTATCTCATAACACGGAGACATGTGAGGTTACCAACTTGAGTCATTTTTTCTGGCACTAAAGGTTTCTCCCAGATAAATTCTATAGAGGATAATGTAGACAACTAATGGATGGTATAATTCTTTCACTTTGGGATAAAGTGATGAGGCTGTGAATTCTATCAAACATTTAAAGAATGACTAATGCCAATACTATACAAATTATTTGACAAAATAAGCAAAGAAGGAGTTTTACCAAATTCTTTATATGACACAAATATAGTATTGATTCCAAAGCCAGACAGACCAAAAACAGAAAAAAAATTACAGACTAATCTCCTTAATGAATGTAGATGCAAAAATCTTAAATAAAATACTAGCAAAAAGACTCCAGCAAGTTATCACAAGGATTATCCATGTTTTCCCCAAGTATTACCATCTTCCCAACATCTGAATCTAAAAACCTGGATTGTCAGCCAAATCCAGTTGCTGACAACAACTTTACCAGAGTGATAATTGCACATTTCAGATCCTTCTGGGGTCTGCAATGGGTCCATTATGAGGTGGTATACAGTATGGACTGACAAAAAGGGCATTCACTGTATTGGGAATCAAGGGACTTGAATTTCTTTTTCAGCTCTGCCACACTCACTGCTTGACCCTGGTAAGTTATCACCTCCTCTGAATTGAAGTTTCCTCAACTGGAATTTATACCAGGATTTATACCAGGTGGGATTTGTACCAGGAATTCAGGGATGGTTTAATATTAGGAAAACCACCCACATAATTGACCATATCAAAAATCAAACTGGTATGGGACATTGTACCCCCAGATTATAGAAGTATTTCAGGCAAACTGTAAGCAGGAAAATTCCTTTGCTCCCTTACATCCTTATGACTACTAACCCAAAATATCTGATAACTTCATAAGTCCCTGAGAGGATTACCCTCCTTGGATTGTCCTTTAGATTTGAGATGGTCACAGAGATACACTATCAAGTGATGCCTTGATACTGTGGAGCTGTATCCAAGACATCTGTCCCCTAAACTATGAGGGTCACCCCCTATGTCTTCAGGCATCCTCCCCATCCCCACTCCGTGCCTCAGTGCATACCACTCTAGAGTCATATCTTCACTGTTGTAAAGAGTATAAAGACCCCAGAATTGATGACCTCTAGGAGGCAGCTTTCCATCTATGTTGTCCTCCCAGTCAAATTCATCATGAATTCTAAATAAATTTCTCTTTTTATTTCTAAGCTAAGTTATGAAGTCTTGCATTCTTGCAAAGAGTACCCTTCCTGAACCCAGGGGGTACACCTCAAGCTCCCCACAACAAAACCAACAAACATCTCATGATTATCTCAATAGATGCAGAAAAAGCCTTTGACAAAATACAATACCCATAACTATTGAAAACACTAGGAAGTATAGGAATAGAAGGGCCTTTTCTCAAAATAATAAACAGTATATATTTAAAACCATCAGCAAGTATCATCTTCAATGGGGACAAGTTAGAAGTATTCCCAATAAGATCAGGAGTGAAGCAAGGATGCCCATTATCACCTCTATTATTTAACATTGTACTAGAAACACTAGCAGGAGCAATTAGAGAAGAAAAAGAAATTGAAGGTATTAAAATAGGCAGTGAGAAGACCAAGCTATCACTCTGCAGATGAGATGATGGTCTACTTAAAAAATCCTAGAAAATCAACTAAAAGACTAGTGGAAATAATTAACAACTTCAGCAAAGTTGCAGGGTACAAGACAAACCCACATAAATTATCAGCATTTCTATATATTTCCAACAAAATTCAGCAGCAGGAGTTAGAAAGAAACTCCATTTAAAATCACTCTAAACAATATAAAATATTTGGGAATTTATCTACCAAAACAAATACAGAAATCATATGAAAGCATTAATTGCTTATGGGTTGGACAAGCTAACATAATAAAAATGACAGTCCTACCCAAATTAATCTACTTATTCAATACCATATCTATCAAACTTCCAAATTCACTTAATCCATTATATGTATCCTGCCCTAGGGCATTCTTCACATCCAATTCAGTCCCTATCACCAGGAAAGCAGGGCCTGTACCATTTTCAGGCACTAGCAACCCAGGCTACTTTTTCCCCTCTTGTACTAGAAACAATGATCAAATCATTGCTAACTTTTCTACATGGCCCTGTGGTTCCACTCACTCTCCCTTCAAATCTCCAGACCAAAACTCCCTTCCCAGATCACTTCTCTACCTGTGTTGTCTCTCCATTAGAGTGTAAATTCCTTGAGGGCAGGGATTCAATCTTCCCAATTTTCAATGTTCTACTCAATCTTCTGCTTTGTATACTCAGCACTTAATATCTAGTTGTCATTTAACACTTAGCTGGTGCTTAATTAACATCCATTCCTTCCTTCCTTCAGGTCCTTAGCACCTTATATGGTACCTGGGATATATCAGGCACTTAATAAATACTTAATTGATTGAGTATTGAAAACCTCAAGCCAATGGGACTTAGCAGTGAATCCCCACCTACCAGGTGGCTGTGGACAGAGGTGTGATGTTGATGACCATTAGTTTTGACATAGAGATCAAGAGCACTAAGAAACTAACCAGGCAGGTACTTATTACTGAGAAGTATTTTAAGAGGACATTCAGATTCGTCTCAGACTCTAGGAAATGACTAGATAGTTCAATAAATAAATAATAAAACAGCATAGGATGGTGAAAAGTGATGGATTTGGAGTCAGGGAATCTGGGTTTGAATCCCAGCTTGGCCATTACTATTTGGGTCTCTTTAAGAGTCACTTAATCTCTAGAAGCCCGTTTCCTCATCTGTAAAATGAGGGCATTGAAGGAAAGCTAGGTAGCACAGTGGATAAAGTATCAGACCTGCAGTCAGGAAGACCTGGGTTAAAATCTAGCCTCAGCCACTTCCTTGCTGTGTGACCCTGGGCAAGTCACTTAATCCCAAATGCCTAGCCCTTACCACACTTCTGCCTTAGAATGGATACTTAGTATTTCTTCTAAAAGAGAAGGTACAGGGTTTTTTTTTTTTGTTTTGTTTTGTTTTTTTTAATGATGGCATTGGACTGAATGATCTCTAAGGTTCCTTTTGGCTTTAAATCTATAATATCTTTGTTCTACTGTACCTAGAAATATAATTTTTTAAATAGTTAGAGCAATGTTTTTCATAGGTTTCCATTTGATCTCCACAATATTCTCACATGAATGATCTCTGAGGAATTGAATTTAAGTAGTTTGCCCCACATCACAATGAAAAAGTAGAATTGATGCAAGATCCCTGCTGGCTCGATTCAATGTTTTTCCTAAGTATTACCATCTTCCCAACATCTGAATCTAAAAACCTGGATTGTCAGCCAAATCCAGTTGCTGACAACTTTACCACAGTGATAATCGCACATTTCAGATCCTTCTGGGGTCTGTAATGGGTCCATTATGAGGTGGTATACAGTATGGATTGAAGAAAAGGGCACTGTATTGGGAATCAAGAGACCTGAATTTCTTTTTCAGCTCTGCCAGACTCACTGCTTGACCCTGGTAAGTCATCACCTCCTCTGACTCGAAGTTTCCTCAACTAAAATAGAACCAGTAACCCTTGTTATATTCCTTCCCAGAAAAGCTAAATAGGGAGATATAGTTCAGAAGAGAGGTATCATAGAAACACAAAAGCATTTTCCCCTACATCCCCACCAAATTTAAAGATGATGTTTTAAGAGAACAATTAACTCCAAGCAGCTCAGACTTCTCCGGAGTGCTTGGGTACTATCTTCCTTGAAATCCTGTGACAGGGGACCTCTGGCTTTATCACTTACAGAAACCTCAGTGGATTTTTTTGTTTGTTTCTTTACAAAAACTTCTCCAAGGGGGGCAGCTGGGTAGCTCAGTGGATGGAGAACCAGGCCTAGAGACGGGAGGTCCTAGGTTCAAATCTGGTCTCAGACACTTCCCAGCCGTGTGACCCTGGGCAAGTCACTTGACCCCCATTGCCTACCCTTACCACTCTTCGGCCTTGGAGCCAATACACAGTATTGACTAAAAGACAGAAGGTAAGGGTTTAAAAAAAAAAATAAAAAAACTTCTCCAAGGAAGATCCCTTGAGGAGCAGATAGTCAGACTTCTGAAAGCACCTACTAAAACAACCATCAATTGAGTGGTGCACCTACTAAAACAACCATCAATTGAGTGGTATGCAAACAGGAGCTGGGTCACCTGGTGTGCTTTTCAAATTTATGGGCAGCTAGTAAGGGGGGAGAGGGGAACTTTAAAAAGATCGTTACCTCAAGCTAGAAACACTCAAGCAATGTCCATTCCATAGGATCAGTTCATGCTTGTGTTTTCTTCCATTCTTTCGCATATGAACTACCTGATCCCCAAACCAAACTTGTTGGGGTGTGCAATGGTACTTCCAAGAGAAATGAGGATGTAATTTCTGTTCTTGCCAATACCCACTCTTTGAAAAATTTCTGCAGAAGTGGGGTTACTCCATCCAAGAGGCCCAATGAATTTCCTGTGCTGGGAAAGCCATTTTCATGAGCTGTTTTCTAAACAAGAATGACTCCCTTTGGCTGTACTTTTGGAATCCTTCTCTATCTCACTGATGCTTACCAACAAATTTCTGGTCACCCCAAGGAAAGACAGATATTGATTATGGAGAGTCTTTCAGCAGTCTGAGGCCTGAATCAGAACCTCCCCACCTCCATCCACTATTTAATCCCTACTTAAGACCTGAAGTAGAAAGTCTGTAGTGGGCACCACTACTACCTTGTCCTTAAGACTGAAATCACCAAAGTCACCTTAAGCTCTCTGATAACTTCAGCTTATCAGGTTCAGAAACCTCGGTAGATTTTGTTTCTCCACAAAAGCTTTCTTAGCCCCATTCCTCCCCTCCCCCCTACCTCCAGCTTTTAGGACCTAAAAGTGGTTTGGGCTGCTCAAGCAGCCAAATAGGTAACAGGTGGTTCAAATTCAGGTAACTTCTTCCTCCCTTCGTATGGCCCTTCTAATCTCCCAAAAGTCTTCATGCAAATTTAAGCAGTAAGAAGGCTTTGGGAGCATATTCTCTGTCTAAGCCTGTGAGGCTGAGCTCCACTGGTGAGCTCAGGTCTCTCAGTAAGCAGAAATCAGACATTTATTAAATTAAGTCCTTACCCTGTGCCAGACACAGTACTAAACTCTAGAGATAAAAATAAAAAACACCAACAGCCCTAAAGGGGCTTACCTTTTAAGGGGGCGGAGGGAAGAGGAGAGAAATAACGTGAATAAATAGGTAACTAAAAGATATGGAATAGATGACAGTTAACCTTGAAAGGGAGGGCTATAAGTGTAGGTAGGAAATGCCAATTGCAGCAGCTCCAGGATAGGCCAGGGGAGATTTCAGACGCCAGCCCACAGGGAACTGGGAGGGAAAGGAGTACAGTCACGGAGCTGGGAAGAATAATGAGGGGGAAAGGGGAAGAGGAGGGATTAAGGAAAGATTAAGGGCGAAAGAAAGGAGGGAGCGAGTTTTAGGGAAGAGAGTACTTGTCGAGGTGTAAGGAAGCCCAGAAGAAGGGAAGAGAAGGGAGTTGGTCTGCGCTGTCCCGAGTTTTTAGTCACACTTCCTCTAGGGAGGCGCCTCCTTTGTCCCTTTCTTTAGTTGCTGGGGGCTGTGGAGACCCTCCCTGCCCACCCCCCCCAACACACACACACACACCGGCAGGACCACAGCAGAAGGCCTGGACATGCCACGCCCGCCCCGGAACAGGACACTTGACGTGGCAGGGCTGGGGGACAGTGCCCCCTTGCCTGTCCAGCTCATCCCATCGCACCCCGGGGCAGGCAGGCGTCCAGCCGAGGGGACAGCGGCGGCGGTGGTGCCTCCCGGTTCCTGTTCCCCTTTACCTGTAGCAGTGGCTCTGGATTCGGCCCCAGCCCTAGCCCAGAGAGGTTGTAGAGCCTCACCTGGGCCGGCCCAGAGATAGTCTGACCACTTAAAAGTTACAAAGTGAAACTCAAGCGCTTCCAGTGCACATGCGCAGAGACTCCACCTCTTGCCCAATTTGGACTCAGCAAGCCTCTAGCAGACTCCGCTCTAGCGGGGCTCCGAAGTTCAACTCACGCACCCACCTGCGCCCCTCAATTGAAGGTACAGATTTTGCTCGTCCTGCTGCCACCTCCCTTCCTCAAACCCAACAGCTGAGGGCTTTGCTCCTCACTAGGTATGTCCGAGCTATAAAGAACCTTAGAGAAATCATCTCGTCCAACGAGCTCGGTTTACAGATGGGGAAACTGAAGCTCCCAGACGAGAAGCGACTTGTTCTAGGTAACAGAGGAAGTGTGCTAGGACCCAGGCTGCTCTTAGCCAGGAAACTCACACATGGTTCAGGGAACAGGAAATAAACTCACTTTATTCTCAATCCTAGACCAAGTTTTCGGGGGGGGGGGGGGGGGTAGAAAAAGGCAGGCACCTGGATGTGAGGCCTGGATCAGGCATGGGGAGGGGCATCTCCCATCTGTTCTTTTATAATCATCCTATAAATCCCTGGAAAAATTATTGCCAAATAAAGTGAGAGTATGGTGGAAGATGGAAGCCAAGGCAGAGACGTTGATGCATCGATAATATCAGGGTGGGAGGGGTCTCAGTAGAAGCTAAAGTGCCCCATGCGCTATATTGCTGTTATGACTCAAATTGCAATTGGTCCTAGAAGCACTGATAAAGCTTGTTACCCACCTGCTGATAGAGAAACCATGGTACAAAGAAATGTGACATTTTTGGACATGACCAATGAGAGGATTTGTTTTGCTTGAACATGCATATTTGTAACAAGGGCTTAGTTTTTCTTTTTCAGTAGAAGGAAAATGAGAGAAAATCAATGCTTGGTCCTAGTGATCTGATGGACTCCAATCTTCCAAAGCCTTGGGGTCAAAAAGTCCTGAAAACAATCTTTCCTTTTAGTCCCACAGACTATGATTATAGATAAATCATTTAGGTGGGGGAAGGAGAAGGAATTATAGAGGCACTTTAGAAATATTAACTCATTTAATCCTCACAACAACTCTTAGACAAGTGCTATTATTATCCCCATTTTACATTTGGGGAAACTAAAGAAAACAGAAGCTAAATGACTTGCCTACTTTCAGCTAGTATGTGTCTGAGGTCAAATTTGAATATAGGACAGATCTAGAACTGAAATATTCTCTACTTCAACCTGATTTTCAGTTACTGAAAGCTGCTAATCAATATCTTGGAGTAATAAAGAAGCAAGAATGTCTTCTCCAAACTAAATAAATACTATGACTCACACACATGTATGTATGACTGTTTTTCAAATATTTGCAGGTTCTAAAATAAAATATCATTTCATTTAAGAGCACCACTGAGTTCTTTACTATCATATGACATATCTTAATGGTATAGCCACTAGGTTTTTAATGTTGTCTTTTTTAACATTTATTAATATTTATTTTTTAGAAAAGTTAACATGGTTACAAAATTCATGCTCTTGCTTTCCCCTTCACCCTCCCCAACTCCCCCCCCCCATGGCTGATGTATATTTTCACTGGTTTGATATGTGTCATTGATCAAGACCTATTTCCAAATTGTTGATAGTTGCACTGGTGTGGTAGTTTCGAGTCTACAACCCCAATCATGTCCGCCTCAACCCATGTGTTCAAGCAATTGTTTTTGTTCTGTTTCCACTCTTATAGTTCTTCCTCTGAATGTGGGTAGCGTTCTTTTCCATAAGTCCCTTAGAATAATGTTGTCTTTTTTTACATAAAAACAGTTACTTCTACTTGAAACTTCCAAGAAACAATGGCTTATACTTTCCCCTATCTAGAAGGGACTTCCTCTTTCCCATCTCTGCTTAAGTTCTTCTCTTCTTTGAAGTTCAACTCAAGTACCATTCATTCCATTAATTTACTTGACCTCTGGAAGTGACTTCTCCCTCCTCAAGTTTCTTCAACTTTTGCTCATACTTCTTTTCACTTATCTCACTCTCCTTTGTATATCTGTTTTTTGTGTACATTTCTTATCCTTATGGAAGCTGAATTACAACCTCAATTAGTTGTTAAGATCCTTGAGACCTGTTCTGAATTTTCTCTATCTTTGCATCCCTAGCACCTGGACAGTGCTTACTCTATTGTAAGTATTAAATAAATGTTTTGTTGAATTGAATAAAATTGAAGTTGAGGATGTGAAATCTGTCTATCAAGGGCTGAGACAGTTGCCAGACTTTTAAACACTTCATGTTTATTATACCACCTTTCTTCCTCAGAGGTTAAAGTGCCCTCTAGGGCTTAAATGTGATAGGTAAAAGGAAAGAGAACTGGCCAGGGAATAAGCCAGCATGGAGGAGTGGATAAAAATATTGCTATATTTCCTTAGAGCCAGAAGTCTGGAACTCACAGAGGCTACATGTCTCTGGGTCAAATCACTTAACCTCTAAGTACTCTAGGCTACTCTCTAAGACTACTTGCAGAGAAGGTACTGACCTATATTGGCAGAGGGAGTTTCCTCATCTAGGAATTCTACATATTGATTAAATAAATCTAGTCAGTCTCTCTCTCTCTCTCTCTCTCTCTCTCTCTCTCTCTCTCTCTCTCTCTCTCTCTCTCTGTCTGTCTGTCTCTCTCTCTCTCTCCATCTCCATATATACATATATTTTAAATTTATATGCAAAAATACATATACATATGTTTGTATATGCATGTATACACAGAGAACAGGGTATAGAAAGGGAACTGTATTGATGGGAGTTTCCTCTACACCAGTGAAATCAGAGGTCTAGATCAAATAAATATACAGAAGACTTAGAGAACTAGGTTTTGGGAGGAAGTAAGTTTCTGTAAAGATAACATTATTTTTAACTAACTGCTTTCTTTCCTTATTGATGGGTGAAAGGTTTCAGTAAATGACGAATCATGAAGATATTAAATATGTATTCAAAAACTGACTAATGAGCAAAGTGTTCATGGTTCAGAATTATGGATATATTTATAATATTTCACATGATTGATTTCTGAATCTTTAAATTGGATTGGGTTAAAATTGTGTGGAACTTAAAAATTAAGCCTCAATTATTATCTGCAGTCTGAAAGCTGGCAGAAAAGTTGTAAAGGTCTTTTGGAATGTCAAAGACTTACACTTAACATCTGAAAAAGTGGTCAGACTTTGAAAAAGGTTTTGACCAGGGTTCCAGGGAAGACACATTTTTTCACTAGTCAGGAAAAACTTGCAAATTACTCTTCCTGGACACCTGGCTGTATAATTGTGTTACTACTCATTTCTTTATCTTTGTAATTGGATACTAATATTATGTTAAAACCTTTTCTGTTTCCTTTGTTCAGTGGACATCCAGAAAACCTCCAATACTAAAAAGGTATAATAAACAGTTCAGTGGGGGGCACAATCTCTCTCTCTCTCTCTGACTTGCCTCGCTGACACCATGCTGCAAATCTCTCTGTGTCTCTTGTCTGTTATTTTACTCTATTCTTCTCCACTCTTAAATCCCTTCCCATTTGTTTTCCCAGTCTTTGGCTCCCCTCCTAGGCGAAAGAATCCATGCAAGATTTTTGGAGAGGCTGGACCTCTTCACTGGGGGCAAACAGTGGGCTGTGAGGGGTAGTAATAGGAACAAGACTCATACTCTGAAATCTTGTATTTCTTACCAGTTAGCACTAGTTAGACATCAACTGAAAATCTACAGTTTTAGCATTAATCAAGCAGGAATTCGAATCGGTATT
Source organism: Gracilinanus agilis (assembly GCF_016433145.1). Taxonomy (NCBI): domain Eukaryota; kingdom Metazoa; phylum Chordata; class Mammalia; order Didelphimorphia; family Didelphidae; genus Gracilinanus; species Gracilinanus agilis. The sequence goes on from NC_058133.1 coordinate 135,046,413, forward strand.
GTTGATCAGTTCATCAATCACCTATCCTGGATCTGCAGTGTTTTATACTGGTTACCAGCTTTGTGCCTAATCTGTTTTTATCAGTCTCTCATATTGTTCAATATTTAATTTAGTTCAGAACTGTAAGACATAATTAGTTACCTCTAGTGGCTCTCCAATGTACTGCATTCCCTCCCCACCCCCCAATATTCTCATTCCAGAAGGTCAGTGAAACCTCTCCCACATTGATAAATGATAACAAGATGGACAATGGGGAAAAAAGGATCAGCACATTAGGGACTCTGGTGCTCCAGAAGAATCCCCCAAACCTGTGCATGCTTCTTCTCTATAACATTTGTATTAAGCCCCAAAACACACCTCCAATTGAATTTGGCCATTCCCATTTCCCAGGGTTTTCAAGAGCGGCGAAAATTTCTCTGGAATGGGACCCTAATAAATATGCCAACCCTGATCTACAGAGAGCAGAATTTGACTCCTCTACAGCTGGAACTGCTACTCCACACATAAAGCCAGGGCTGCTGCTCCATTACCTGTTGGGCTACTCTATCACCTTGATTGCTGCTACTCCATCAGCTCAAGGTTATGGAGCTGCTATTCCACACTTGGAGAGCTACTCCCCACCTAGAGAATTGCAATTCCATCAGCTTCAGACAGGCTACTCTTTTAGCCCTTGGGTTTATCCATCAACACTAAGGCTAGCCAATTAGCTCCCAGACTATTCCACCAGCTATCAGGCTATTATTATATCACCAAAAACCATTTCTTCAAATAAAATTATTTTCTTACTTCTGGATTGAACAGTTTGAATCTCCCAATCTACTACAAACTTCAGTGTGTTTCTCCCACAACATTTATTTTCCATTATCAGTAGAAAGAAATGGCTACTGTTTCAACAGGAGGTAGCATATATTTCGTAAATGAAACATGGAGTCATCTATGTGTCCTGGACTGCTTACCAATATTTCAGAGTTGTGATCTCATTGACACAGGTTTGTTTCCTTCAGTGGTGCAAGCCACACGCCATGCATAGCTTCTTATTTAATGGGGCTCTTGTTCCTGTTATACAGTTGTTTTTTTCCATCAGGGTCCACTCAACATGTTGCAAAACTTACTCTAGTTCTCTTGACATTGCATAGCTACCAATGGAGCAAGTGGTCTTGTCCAATGATTTTTTCTTGCTCTTGCCAAATGAGCAGCCCAGCTCCTAAAGACATCCTTCATGCTACTTTTCTTATGCAATTTTGGGTTGTTAAAATGTCCTGGGCAGTTTCATAAAACAGAATCTTTAATCAGTCAACCAATCAGCATTTATCAGGTGCCTAGGGTCCAGGCTGTTCTAAGTGCTGAGGATACAAAGAAAGCCCCTCCTACCCCACCAAAGTCCTTGCTCTCAAGATTCTCACAGTCTAATGAGAGGACACAACATGCACACAAGTATGTAGAAACAAGATATATAAAGAAAAAAATTGGAGTAGTCTCAGAAGGAAGGCACTAAGATTGAAGACAACTAGAAAAGGCTTCTTGCAGAAGGTGGGACTTAAAAGGAGGCTTGAAGGATGGAGGAACAGCATATAATCCCTTTTCAAAAATCAATGGCTCCGGGGCAGCTGGGTAGCTCAGTGGATTGAAAGCCAGGCCTAGAGACAGGAGGTCCTAGGTTCAAATCCGGCCTCAGACACTGCCCAGCTGTGTGACCCTGGGCAAGTCACTTGACCCCCATTGCCCACCTTTACCACTCTTCCACCAAGGAGCCAATACACAGAAGTTAAGGGTTTTAAAAAAAATCAATGGCTCCCCATTGCCTATAGGAAAACTCTCCATCTTCTGGCTCCAACTTATCTTTCCAGTCTTATTTCATTTTATCCTCTTTTGTACAATCTTCATTTCAGCCAAACTAGATGGCTAAAGCCATTTCACAATCTTATCCTGAACTGTCCACTCTATATCTTATTATAGGGGTTCCCACTGTGCAGTGAGACAAGACAGCTGATTGGTGGGACCAAAATAATGTAGTGTAGTTACTGCCAATGTCTAAGGTAAGGACTCAGCCACTTGCCTCACGTATACCCTGAGAATGCCTTATAGGTATCATAGAAAAAAGCAAGCCAGTATTTGTAGTTCAATGTGCTTCAGTAAGCCAAGGCAGCTTTAGACTTGGAATATGGTATGACCAGGCTTTATAGGAACTCAGTTGAACTGTGATTTTAACCCTCTTTCTTCTCCAGAGATTGGAGTAGAATAAAGGGAGATTATGCCCCATAGGTGTTGGGGAGAGATATGTATATGTTTGTTCTTGCTATACCTTTGAAGTAAATATTCCTTTGTAAAAATGAACCTGACTGCTAAGTAATTAAATGGGACTTGGGTGCTGGGAACCCCTAGAATTGGGGGAACTCAACTGGTAAGAGCTTGAGCCAATGGTAGAGACTAAACACTATCTATCTAACACTCTTTAAGAATCTCAGACTGGGGCAGAAGTAGGTGGTCCAGTGGATAGAGTGCCAGGCCTGGAATCAGGAAGATCTGGGTTCAAATTTGAGTTTAGATACTTCCTAGCTGTATGAGCCTGGACAGATCATTTAACCCCAACCTCCTAGTCCTTGACGCTCTTCTGTCTAAAAATTAATACTAAGACAGAAGGTAAGTATTTTAAAAAAAAGACTTTCATGAACTAATGCAGAGCAAAATAAGCAAAACTGGGAAAACACTGTATGCAGTAACAGCAATATTGTACCATGATCAACTGTGAATAATTTAGCTATTCTCAGTAATACAATGATCTGGGACAATTCTGAAAGACTTAGAACAAAAAATGCTATTCACCTCCAGAGAAAGAACTGTTGGAGTCAGAAACAGATCAAACCATACTAACCTTAACATTAGTTTATTTGTGGTTTTATTTGGAGGTTTTGGTTATAACAATCACCAATATGGAAGTATGCTTTGCATGAAAATACATGTATAACCCAGATCAAATTGCTTACCATCTCTGAGAGGGGGGAAGGAAGGAAGAGAGGGAGGGACACAATTTAGATTTTATAATTGCAGAAAACCTATGTTGAAAATTTTTATTACATATAATTGAGAAAGTAGAATATTTTTGAATTAATTATTTTTTTTAAGAGTCCCAGCCCTGATAGGCCTCTTGGTTGATTTGACATTCTTACTAGAGCTTGCCTTAGTGGGACATTCATCCAGGATGTGAGAGAAATCCTTACAAAATTTGCCAAACTTCTTAAGTGCTTCCCAGTTCTGTTGGAGATAAATGATGTGGTCAGAAAGAAGTTAGGAAGCATTGTTACCCATGATGAACTCCTGGGCATAAAACTGATAACCTTCCGAGCCCAGGAGGCAGTCTTCTAATGCTGCCAATGAATGATAAGTGCTTCAGACAAGAAAGTCAGAATCAGGAAGGGAGTGGGGCACAGCTCCTTAATAAGATAATGTCTGAAAATGGGGTTTGGAATGCTTGAGCACAATTTAAAACCTGGATTGCCAAGCTTTTGGCTGGTGGGAGGCAGTGCAGCCAAAATACATTAGCTGCTAAAATACATTTTGAATGGAGTCTAGTCTAATGCAATGACTTTTCACTGAAAAAGAAGGCAGATTGGTGCATACTTTCCAAGCTAGATATCATAGGATGGGGCTCTTAACCTTTTTTTGGGGTGTGTGTTCAGGGTCTCTTTGGTAGAGAGGTAACAACCATATATTCTTCTCAGGAAAGTGTTTTAAATAAAGACAATACTAAATTTTGTTTTGAGGTAAGTAAAAATAAAAAGGATTTTTTCCCCAACCAAATTTATGGATCCCCTAAAATTTATTCACAGACTCACTTGAGAATCTGTGGCTGCTAGGTTAAGTGTTGTCATAGGGAAGAGTTAAAACATAGCTAGAATGGTAATAGAAATGCCTAGTAATTCAAAAGAAGAGATAAAAATCCAAGAAAGGAGACAGAAATAAAAATCATGACCACAAAAAAATCAATTAATCAAATAAACAAACAAACAAACAAACAAATAAATAAATAAAAAGAGTCCCTGAGGACCCTGACAGGGGTGAAATATAATGTGCCTGACTTTCAGGTATTAGGGGCAGAGTAATCACTGTCACACTGATTTTATACACTGATAATTCCCATGGATAATCTAAGACATCCTGTCAGCTAGTTAGCTGATATAACATTCCTCTGGGGAACAGATAGGTGAGTCCTGAATATACAATTCTTTGCTTTCTTTTCTTTTTTTTTCTTTTCTCTTCTTTTTTTTTGGGTAATATTTCACAATTATTTGCCTTCTTAGTACCACTTCTGGGGTGGGTGCCAATGATTAGTGAGATGGCACCTCAGGGAGAAAAAGGAGATGGATGAGGCTCTAGATAACTCCCACTTTGTAGATAGCCCATACTCTGGCTAATCAGTCTCTGAATAATAGAAGTGACTGTGCACAACACCCCGTATCATGATACCAGAGGCAAAGCCGATGTCTAGTTTAAAAACCCTGTCCTTGAAACCAAAATACTATGCTCTAGGTAACATCCTTTTTTAAACCTTGTTTTCTGCAATTAGTAAAAGGATAATACCATCAACTAACCACATGATTATACATAGCTGTATCAGTGTAGATGGAGTCAGGACCAGAGTACTCTCTAAGTTGATTGTTACCCAGTGTTTCTAGATAGCTCTCTCTATTAATTCAACCCTTCCAAAAGGCTCTATGCTCTTAAGGTTGCTTTCCCAGATGCTGGGGTGGTCCTACCTGGTAACCTATGTATCTTGTAGAACCGTGGTTGTGAAAGTATTCATTTTAAACCTTTTTTTTAAAACTAAAAATATTTTAAAATATCTTTTTCTCTAAGTAATTTCCAAAATCCTTGCAATTTGGGAGAATTCCCTTGGAAAGGTGAATGGTAGCTTAAGAACAAAAAGGGCTTTATTATGGAATTTGATTAAGGGTAGTACTCTATCTCTTTTTTTTTAAGCAATGAAGTAGTTTTTAAAAATTTTATTTGCCCAGCTACATGTAATGACAGTTTTCAACATACATTTTCTGAAATTATAAGATCCAAATTGTAGCCCATCCTCTTCTGTCCTGGAGATGGTAAGTAATTTGAACTGGGTTATACATGTATTATAATGCAAAACATATTGGTCATTGTTGTAAGATAATACTCTTATAAAGCCAAAACCACAAAATAAAAACACAAAAAAACTAAATTGAAAAATAATGTTTTGATTTGCATTCTGACTCCAACAGTTCTTTCTCTGGAGGTGTGTAGTATGCAATTTTTTTTTAAGGAATATCTTATCTTTTTCACTCTACTGTTTCCTCACTTTGTCCAAGTGTTACTGGTGTCCTTGCTATTCCTTGAAAAAGAGACTCCATTCCCCAACTCTGCCCATTTTCACTGCCTGTCCCTTATGCCTAGAATTCTCTCCATCTTCATATCTGCCTCCTGGCTTCCCTGGCTTCCTTCAAGTCCCAGATAAAAATTCTTCTGTTGATTACTGCCAATTTATACTGTATATATCTTGTTTGTATTTAGATATTTGTGTTTTATCTCCCCTCAGTTGATATCATTTGTCTTTCTTTTTTACCTCTCAATGTTTAGCACATAGTACAGTGCTAGTGCTAAGGTCTTTAATAAATTTGGCTGAGTGGCATTAGGACCTACAATTCTAGATAAGAAAGGATGTGGATGGAAGGGAGGAGGTTCCTTTGTTTGCTAGAGGAGTGAGAGAAATTGTTCAGGTGACTTTGGTGACTCTGTGACTCTATACTTGAGTATTAACCCAGATAGTATTTTAATATATCTTTTCCTCATTTGAGATCCTATAATTGTTACACTAAATCGTTTTGGTGTAGAGTCATGTCAGAGGGTAGAGCTTTTTTTCCTTTTGTTTGTTTTTTCAGTTTGCACATCTCTGTCTCTAGCCTAGAAATGGCTAAGATAGATTAATGATAAGTGAAATTCTTTCTAGTAGATTTGAACCTAAAAATGCAGAGTACAGTATTAATATTCTCATCAATACTATGAAGGTGAGCCTTTTGTATAACTGAGATATGGATGTTGGCCAAGTTCTGACATTAAACCCCATCAGACAATTCCAGGAATAGAGTTTTCATCCACCTTGCTTCTCATCATTATCGCCAACGATGCTAACTGTTACTTCTGTGCAGTTTCAGGCTCTTTAGGAAAAAGAATGAATCCAGAAAGATTAATCCCAACCTAATCCCCTCCAAATCCAGTTCATTGAAAATAATTGAAACTAGAGGCAAGAAACTGGAAACTAGAGGCAAGACCCCATCACACTGTCCTGGACATTTCTGTGAAGGGCATTTATGTCCTTTATTTGTCATGAGGCATTGAACAAGACACCTAACATGTTTGGGCCTTAGTTTCTTCATTTGTCAGATAAGGGGTTTAGAGTAGGTGATCTCTGAGGTCCTCTATAGCTAGAATAATCTATAATTATGATATTCAGCATATAGACCAGAAACTTCATCTATATAACTGCTCAGTCTCACTCACTCTTTACTTCTCTGAATCTTGAAGATCTCACCCACAAAGATAAGAAAATCTTAGTTAAGAGTTGAAAGATCTTGAAAGAGTTTGAAAGATCAGAGATGTGGGCTTCTGTAGCCTTGGCAGGAGGCTGAGGCAGTAGATGTTTTCCCCTGAAATCCATAGGTTCCTCCTTAAGGTACAGAGAGAGAAATGGGATTCTAAGAAAGCAAATGTTCCCACTTCTAAGTCCTCAGGAACTCTAGTGGAAATTCTTAGTCATGCACTACCTAGAGCAGCAAGCTCTGTGCCTCTGACCTTATCATGTATTTATTTATAGGGCACTTCCTTCCTTGGTATTTTAGCTCCTTAGGGAAGAGAAAGGACCTTCAAAGGTCACTTAGTCCATTTCTGTGTTTCTCTGCACCTCAAACATCCCTAGCAGATAGATGATTGTTTAACTTAATGGTGTCTAATAATTCTCCACTAGACTTTGTAACTACTTCATAACAGCTATCCAAGCTGAGGTCTTACACACAAGGATTAGAACAGCAGGGCCTTGCAACACCCCAAACTTAGACTCAGTCTTGCCCAGGCCAAAGTCTCAAACTCCATTCCCCCTACCCTTAACCATGTGCAGGATATCTTCTGGATGTTCCTTACCCCTCCCTCTCTCTAAGGATTAAGCTATGAAGCTGGGACAGTGTGTGAGCCCCTGAGACCCCAATCTTCATATAGTTACTGATCCAGATGACCAACTCCAATGGCCCACTGCCTCCACTCTCAGATCTCTAATGTTTAAACATCTAGTCCCAAAATGACTTTCCTCACACAACCCAAGAGAAAGGAAATCTCAATGAACTTCTCATGTTCTCTGCCTAGCAAATTCACACCTCCCTCTTTCCTAATCTTTCCAAGTCGAAAGTCTTTTTTTTTTTTTTTGAGTCATTTCCTTCTGTGGCAAAAACACTTTGGTGTCCAGATCAACCCTGCTTCTCCCAGTCTCTTTCTTCTTCCTTTCTCTTTTATGCAGCTGAAAAATTTATTATCATTAAATCCAGATCTTATCAGGTGACTTTTCTACTCAGTAAATTTTAGTGGTTATCTATTGCACTAGATTAAAATATAATTTCCTCTTTTGGCTTTTAAAGCCTTCTACAGTCTAGTCCCTATTACACATTTTTTTTGTGGGGGGCTACTTTTGCTCACTAGAATCCAGCCAAATTGGCCTTGCTTTTTTCACATTGACCTCACACATCTCAATTTCTTAAAATCTATCATTTCCTTCAAGACTCAGCTAAAGTACTCTTCAACATGAAACCTTTCCTAATTCTCACATTCACCAGCCCCTCCCTGCCCTCCTCCCACAATTTGCTTGTATTTATTTTGTATAGACACACTCACATACACACACACACATATGTTGTCCTTTTCAGCTAGCTTGTAAGCTCTTTGAGGGCAAGAGCTATTTTACTAATTTGCCTTTTGTATTCTCAGAACCTAGCAAAGTGACTGGCATATAGTAGGTACTTAATAAATGGTTATTGATTGATTTTATTGTACCCTCTCCATTCTGTAAGACTATATATTTCTTTTCATCTTTTTGTGCCCCTTCCCCCCCCCCAAAAAAAGCCTGGACCTTCTAGAGTTATTGACTCCTTGGTTACCCTCTCTAATACTGGTGGCTTAGTCTTTCATGCCCTGTGCCACCTGACACCTGTCACCTCTGACATACCAGGTTAGAAGTTAACATCTTCTTTGCTCCCCACTGCTTTGCAGATTCTCTTTCTGTCATTATCATATGGCATCTCTTTCTCTCTTTCTCTCTCTCTCAAGAGAAAGAAAGAGATGCCATATATATATATATATATAAATAAATGTATATATATATATACACACACACACAAATGTATATATAAATGTGTGAATATATGTGTATATATATATATATACACACATAAATATTCTATACACACAGATAACCTGGTATGGAACAAATTATATGCTGATTCCCACCTTTATATGTATGTATATATTTATGTAGATGTATGTGCATGCACATATATTTCAATTGTTGTTGTTGTTTATCCTTCATTTTATTTTATTTTTATTTTTTTTAAACTCTTACCTTTTTTAAACTCTTACCATAATACTATGTATTAGTTCTAAGGCAGAAGAGTGGTAAGGGTAAGGCAATGGGGATTAAGTGACTTGCCCAGATCACCCAGGTAGGAAGAATCTGAAGCCAAATTTGAACCCAGGATCTCCCGTCTCTAGTCCTGGCTCTCAATCCACTGAGCCACCTAGCTATCCCCTATCCTTCATTTTCTAAGAGAACCAGTGACATCAGGGGTGATATCTTGACTCATGCATGAATTGGATTTAAGTGAGGCAGAGTTGCCCAAGGTCTTCAGCCCCACTCTCTCTTCCAGATTCATTGAAGCCTAGAGGCAAACGTCAGGACAACTAGTGATGACTTGGGATCCAGTGGATGACTTTGCCTTCTTTATCATCTGACCAAGCTCTAAGTTTTTCACAGTGCCTGATTCAGCCATCTTCATGGCCATTGGAACAAATTACTTTCATCCACCACTTCAACCAGGGGAAGCCTTCACATGCTTGGAGTAAATATCCTGTAGTATGCACAGTTTTGTCATGCTTTGTTTGGTAAATCATCTTGGCAAATGGGTAAACCATGTTGAGAGCAACTGGTTGGCCACATTATATATATTACATATACACATATACAGGTTGTCCCAAAAGTCTTAGTTTTAAACTTTAAAAGTGTAAGCACTGGGGGCAGCTGAGTGGCTCAGTGGATTGAGAGTCAGGCCCAGAGAAGGGAGGTCCTGAGTTCAAATCTAGCCTCAGACACTTCCTACCTGTGTAACCCTGGGCAAGTCCCTTAACCTCCATTACCACTCTTCTGTCTTGGAACCAATACACAGTATTGATTCTAAGATGGAAGGTAAGGGTTTAAAATAAATAAACAAATAAATAAATGAACAAATAAACAAACAAACAAATAAATGAATGAATAAAAGTGTAAGCACTAATATTTTGGAATATCTTGTATATTACCTGGTAGAAATCCTTCTTGTAATCTACTAGTTTCCATATCAACCTCTCTCCATTCTCTTGGCTCAGTCTTCCTCCTCTCTGCCCTTGACCCTTCCCTCATACTGCAAGCAACAGTATATACACTGACATCCTAATTCATCAACTTCTGCATCTTCTGATGTGGGAAGAACACACCCAAGTTTGTAGCAGGGTCTCACCCTAAGAATGGGAGACTCACACTCCATTCAGTCCAGAAGTAAGAAAAGAATTTTATTTGAAGAAGTGGTGGTTTTTGGTGGCATGATAGCTGAATAGCTGGTGGAATAGTGTAGGGGCTAATCAGGGAGCTTTAGGCCTGATGGACAAGCCCAGAGGCTGGTAGAATAGGCTCTTTGGAGCTTATTATAGCAGCTCCTCTGTGGAGTGATAGCTTCCACCAAGGAGTAGCAGTTTCCACTGTGGAGTGGCAGTTTCTACACTCTGTGGATCAGAGTTGGCATATTTATTGGGGTCTGGTCACTTAGCATCTCCCTTTCCAAACTCAGGTGGAGGTATGTTTGGGGGAATAAGGAGCCATGGGGAATAAGGAGCATGCACAAGATTGGGGGATTCTTCTGGGATGCCAGAGTCCCCAGTGTGCAGATTCCATGTTCCTCCATTGTTCACCTTGTCATCATTGGTCAGGGAGAGGTCTTGATGCCCTTCCAGAATGGGAACATGGGAAGGGGATATGGTACATTGGAGGACCACTATAGGTAATTAATTATTTCTAAGAACAATATAAGCAAATAAAACAGAATGGGTACAAAGCTGATGCCTCGCATAGAATGTTACCAATCCTAGTACACAGTGGATAATTGAACAATCTACAATTCATGCTTGACTAATGCTGAAACTACAGGTGTTGAAATTGATATTTACCTAGTGCTAACTAGTGAGAAATGCAAGATTTCAGAGTATGAGGGTCCTGTTGCTGTTACTACCCCTTACTGCCCACTGCCAAGCCATATCTTTATCCCTCCTCTGATGTCCAGAGAATGGTTATCCCTTAGATTCCATCATTGCCATAACTATGTTACCTCCACTAATCTTGAATTCTGAAATTCCTCTCTCTAAACATAATATCCTGTCCTTTCATCTTTAATTCTGCTTTATTCCTCCTAAACCCAGTCTTTCCTTACCACAATCACCCAGGCCTCCACTCTCTGCTCCATTTAACTAGTTTATCACTTCTGCTTTGACAATTTCCTCTCTACATAGTCTTAGCTGTACAGCTGACTAATTCCATTATATTCAATTATTCATCATTCCCCACCTTTAACTCCTTTTCCCTATTGTTTTTCCTGCCACTTCTTTTTTAATCCTGGATCACCTCCCCACTCCCCACTGTCTGATTTCTTTACTTTTACTGCCTTTCTGCCTAATGCAGCAGTCATGAAAGCCTATTGATTAGATTCATGACAAATTCATATTATTGAATCTCAAATGGGTTGCTGCACAATGGTCCTTTTATTCTTCCTTTATTGACTCTATCCTATTCCCCTCAGTGAATCCCTCCAACGTGCCCCTTAATCCCTCTCTGACATTACTCCTATAAGTAGTATATATCTTTGTCTTCTTTCTACTTTATGAAAGCATATTTTCATCCACTCTCTTTGCTTTTATTCCTCTCTTTGGAAAAGATGAGGCTCCTCTTTGCCAAAGCCAACTCTTCTATCCTATCCCTTCCATTTTTCATTTTTTCTCTCTCTGTCTCTGTCTCTCTCATCTTCAATATATTTCCCTATTTAGTGGGTCTTTGCTTTCTGCCTACTAACATGCTCAGGTCATAGGATCATAGATTTAGAGCTGGCCAACACCTTTGAAGTCAGCTACTCCAAATTCCTTCATTTTACAGATAATTTAATTGAAATCAGAGAGGTTGTAAGAGGACCAATATTCACCTAAACTAAAGCAACCTCTTTCCTTCCACTTCACAAAATAGGAAGACTTTGCTTAAAAGAAGACAAAGCTGAAAATGGCAGAGTAAAAGTAAGGAAAGCTGGAACCACTCTGAGAATCATCTCCAACCAATGCTTCAAATAATGAATGCTTCAAAATTAATACTGGAGTGAAAGAACTAATACAGGGATGGAATGAAGCATTTTTCCTGTAGAAAACAACTTGAAAGATCGGTCTGGTTCACTGGAGTGAGAGGAGAGTGTAGCCCACAGCAAGGCCTCATCAAAGAGTACTGACACAAGTGAACAGCAAGTCCTGCATCCCCACATCTACTGTTCCAGGTTCTGAACCTAGACCCAAACCAATGTGGAGATCCTGAGACCCTGGCTAAGCCAACAGCAGTGCAACCCCACAAATACTCCTTAAAGTTCCAAGCCCAAACCAAAACCCCAAGCCCCAGTGCAAAGTAGTTAGCAAGGTGCCCAGCTGGTACAAACCCAAGGAGAAGCCTAAAACCCGCACCCAAGCCTTCGGTGAGGTTCTGGATACAAGAACAAGGCAGTTAGTGCCATAGGCCTGGTCTGGGTAAGCCCAGAGTGAGGTCCAAGAGCCTCAGAGCAAGGCAGTTCACGGTATGCCTAGCCTGACCTGACCAAGCCCGGGGTGAGACCTAAAACCCCTGCCTGAGCCTGAGGCTAGACCCTGAGCCCTAGCACAGGGTAGCTCACAGTGCTCTGACCTCTCCAAGCCACCAGCTGTCCCAGGGAATGATTGAATTATCAGTTGGAGGTCACTTTCAGAGCTTCTAGCCCACAGGCTATCATACTACCTTAGAAGAACTAAAGCTTGCAGAAACCCAGAAACAGAGCTAAGAGTAGCAGCAAAGAAAACTGAAGTTTAAGAGTGCCTCCTTTACCCTGAAAATAAAATCTATCCTTAAGATAAAAATAAAAAGGCTGGGGAAACGAGCAAATATTAAAAATAAACAAGCAACCAACCACACCTAGCCATAGAAAATTTTTATGGAGCAAAGAAAAGCAAGGCACAAACTCAGAAGGAGACTATGAAAACATAGCTTCAAAATGTCAAAGAAAAATGTTAATTTTTCTCAGGCTCTGGAAAAGCTTAAAAAGAATTTCAAAAATCAATTAAAAGAGGCAGGGGCAAAATGGGGAAGAGAAATGAAAGTAATGCAAATCAAATTTGACCAAAAGGAAAAAGAGGTACAAAAATCTCATGAAAAAAAAAGAGTTGGGCAGCTGGGTAGCTCAGTGGATTGAGAGCCAGGCCTAGAGATGAGAGGTCCTTGGTTCAAATCTGACCTCAGATGCTTCCCAGCTATGTAAACCTGAGCAAGTCACTTAATCCCCATTGCCTAACCCTTACCACTCTTCTGCCTTGGAGTCAATACACAGGATTGACTCCAAGACAGAAAGTAAGGGTTTTAATTTTTTAAAAAAATGTAGAATTGACTGAATAGAAAGGGGGGGGGGGGTTCAAAAGTTCATGGAAGAAAATCACTCCTTAAAAATTACAATTGGGTAACTAGAAGCTAATGACTTCATGTGACATTAAGAAATAATAAAACAAAATCAAAAGAATGAAAAACAAAAAACAGAATAAAATATGAAATTTCTCAATTAAAAAAAACTGACCTGGAAAATAGATCCAAGAGAGATAATTTAATAATTATTGGATTACCTGAAAGCCATGATAAAAAAAATCTATACATCATATTACAAGAAAATATCAAAGAAAATTGCCCTGATATTATCAAAGAGGGTAAAATAGAAATTGAAAGAATCTATAGCTCACCTCCCAAAATAAATCCCTAAATAACATCTTTCATGAATATTATAGCTAAATTCAAAAGCCCCTAAGCCAATACTTTGAGTAGCCAGAAAGAAAGAACTCACACACCATGGAGCTACAGTCAGGATTACACGGGATTTAGCAGTCTCTACATTAAAAAGGATTGGAAGGCTTGGAATATAATATGCCAAAAGGCAAAAGAACTTGGTTTACCATCCAAAAATACCTACCCAGCAAAACTGAGTATAAATTTTTGTCAGGGAGAATGGTTTTTTGATAAAAGAGATTTCCAAGTATTCCTGATGAAAAGACCAGACCTAAACAGAAAATTTGATGTCCAAATATAAGATTCAGGAGAAGTATAAAAATAAATAAGAAAGAGAAAATTTAAGGAATTTGATATGGTTGAATTGCTTATATTCCTATGTGGAAAGATGACATTTGTAATTCTTAAAACTTTTATCAGTATCAGAGCAGTTAGAAGGAATATACATAAACAAAGGATGTGGTATAAAATGATTAGGATGGGAAAAAAAATCAAGGATTGAAAAAGTGGATTGCACCTAGAGAAAAGGGAAGGGAGAGGTGGGATAGGGTAAATTATCTCACCAAAAGAGGCAAAAAAAATTATTACAGTGGAGGAGAGGATGAGGGTGGTGACAGGCAATGTTTAAACCTTACTTTCATCATAATTGATACAAAGAGGGGATAGCAACCATATTCATTTGAGAATAGAATCCTGCCTTACCCTGCAGAGAAGTAGGAGGAGAAAAAGTCAAGGGAGGGTAATAGAAAGGAGAGGGAAGTATGGAAAGTTTTAAAAAGCAAAGCACTGGGGCAGCTGGGTAGTTCAGTGGATTGAGAGTCAGGCCTAGAGACAGGAGGTCCTAGGTTCAAAGCCGGCCTCAGATACTTCCCAGCTGTGTGACCCTGGGCAAATCACTTGACCCCCATTCCCCACCCTTACCACTCTTCCACCTAGGAGCCAATACACAGAAGTTAAGGGTTTAAAAAAAAAAAAGTAAAGCACTTGTGAGTAGGAACAGGGTGAAAATATAGAAAAAAGAGCAGGATCAAAAGGTTTTCAGTTTTCACCTTTTGATAAGATGGAGGGGAATGCACAGTTGGTAATCATAACTATGAATGTGAACAAGATGAACTCACCCACAAAATGGAAGCAGATAGCAGAATGGATTAAAAACCAGAATCCTATGATATTTTTAAAAATTTATTTATTTAATTAATTTAGAAAAGTTTTCCATGGTTACATGATTCATATTCTTTCCCACCTTTCCTCCCTCCTCCTTCCTGTAGCCAATGAGCAATTCAACTGAGTTTTACATGTATTATTGGTCAAGATCTGTTTCCATATTATTAATATTAACAATAGAGTGATCATTTAGAGTCTACATCCCCAATCATGTCCCCATCAAACCATGTGATGAAGGAAATGTTTTTCTTCCGTGTTTCTATTCTCACTGTTCTTTCTCTGGATGTGGATAGCATTCTTTCTCATAAGTCCCTAAGAATTGTCTTGTATCTTTGCATTGTTGCTAGTAGAGAAGTCCATTGTGTTTGATTGTCCACAGTATATCAGTCTCTGTGTACAATATTCTCCTGGTTCTGCTTCTTTCGCTCTGCATCAATTCCTATAGGTCATTCCAGTTCACGTGGAATTCCTCTAGTTCATTATTCCATTTAGCACAATAGTATTCCATCACCAACAGATACCACAATTTGTTCAGCCATTCCCCAATCAAAGGTCATCTCCTTATTTTCCAATTTTTTGCCACCACAAAGATCATGGCTATAAATATTTTTGTACACATATTTTTCCCTATAATCTCTTTGGGGTAAAAACCTAACAGTGGTATGGCCGGATCAAAGGGCAGGCAGTCATTTAAAGCTCTTTGGGCATAATTTCAAATTGCTTTCCAGAATGGTTGGATCAATTCACAACTCTACCAGCAATACATTAGTGTCCCAATTTTGCCCCATCCTCTCCAACATTTATTACTTTCCTTTGCTGTCTTATTAGTCAATCTGCTAGGTGTGAGGTGGTGCCTCAAAGTTGTTTTGATGTGCATTTCTCTAATTATAAGAGATTTGGAACACTTTTTTTCATGTGCTTATTGATAGTTTTGATTTCTTTATCTGAAAACTGCCTATTCATATCCCTTGCCAATTTCTCAATTGTGAAATGACTGGATTTTTTGTACAATTAATTTAGTTCCTTATATATTTGAGAAATTAGACCTTTGTCAGAGGTTTTTTGTCATAAAGATTTTTTCCCAATTTGTTGCTTCCCTTCTAATTTTGTATGCATTGGTTTTGTTTGTAAAAACCTTTTTAGTTTAATGTAATCAAACTTATTCATTTTACATTTTATGATATTCTCTATTTCTTGCTTGGTCTTAAATTCTTTTCGTTCCCATAGATCTGACAGGTATACTATTCTGTGTTCACCTAATTTACTTATAGTTTTCTTCTTTATATTTAAGTTGTTTATCCATTCTGAATTTATCTTGGTATAGGATGTGAGATGTTGATCTAGACCTAATCTCTCCCAAACTGTTTTCTAATTTTCCCAGCAATTTTTGTCAAACAGTGGGTTCATGTCCCAAAAGTTGGGATCTTTGGGTATATTGTATACGCTCTTGCTGATGACATTTACCCAAAGTCTATTCCATTGATCCTCCCTTCTGTCTCTTAACCAGTACCATATTGTTTTGATGACCACTGCTTTATAGTACAGTTTAAGATCTGGTACTGTGATAGGTTGCTTACAAGAAACACATCTGAGTCAGGGAGACACACACAGAATAAACGTAAAGGGCTGAAGCAGAATTTATTGTTTACCATCTGAAGTAAAAAAAAGCAGGAGTAGCAATCATGATCTCAGACAAAGCTAAAGCAAAAATAGGACTAATTAAAAGTGATAAGGAAGGAAATTACATCTTGCTAAAAGGTACCATAGACAATGAAGTAATATCAATATTAAACATATATGTACTAAGTGGTATAGTCTCCAAATTTTTAAAGAAGAAATTAAATGAGTTCTAGGAGGAAATAGTAAACTTTTTCCTTTCAAATCTAGATAATCAAACCAAAAAAATAAACAAGAAAGGAGTGAGGGAAGTGAATGAAATTTTAGAAAAGTTAGAACAAATGGATCTCATTAGAAAATTGAATGAGAATAGAAAGAATAGAAATATCTTCTTTTCAGTAGTACATGGTACCTATACAAGAAGTGACCATGTATTAGGGCATAAAAGCTTCACAACTAAACGCAGAAAAGGAGAAATAACAAATGGATCCTTTTCAGATCATAATATAATAAAAATTATAATCAATAAGGGTCCATGGAAATACAAAAAATTAATTGGAAACTTAATAACCTAATGCTAAAAAGGAGGTGGGTCAAAGAACAAATTATAGAAATAATCAATAATTTCATTAAAGAGAATAACAATGAGGAGACAACATTTCAAAATTTATTGGATACTGCCTAAGCAGTACTTAAGGGAAAATTTTTATCTCTTAAAGAGTTACATCAATAAGATAGAGAAAAAGTAGATCAATTAAATGGGCATGCAACTAAAAAAAAATAGAAAGAGAACAAATTAAAAATCCCCAAACACATGAATTATTTATTTATTTATTTGTTTGTTTGTTTGTTTTAAACCCTTACCTTCCCTCTTGGAGTCAATACTATGTATTGGCTCCAAGGCAGAAGAGTGGTAAGGGCTAGGCAATGGGAGTTAAGTGACTTGCCCAGGGTCACAAAGCTAGGAAGTGTCTGAGGCCAGATTTGAACCTAGGACCTCCCATCTCTAGGCCTGGTTCTCAATCCACTGAGTCACTCAGCTGTCCCCAGGAATTATTTATGAATACAGTTGCAAAACACTTTTCACACAAATAAAGTCAGATCTGAACAAGTAGAAAAAAATATTGTTTATGGGTAGGCCAAGGTATGATAAAATGACAATTCCGCCTAAATTAATTGACTTGTTCAGTGCCATACCAATTAAATTTCCAAATAGTTGTTTTATAGAACTAGAAAAAAAATAATAAAATTCATCTGGAAGAACAAAAGATCAAGACTCTCAAGGGAATTAATGAAAAAAAAATGTGAAGGAAGGTGGCCTAGCAGTAGCAGACCTCAAACTCTACTATAAAGCAGGAATCATCAAAACAGTCTGGTTAAGACTAAGAAATAGAATGGTAGATCAATGAAATAGATTAAATACACAATATACAGAGGTAAATAAACTTAGAAACCTAGAATTTTATATACCCAAAGACTCCAGCTTTGGGGATAAGAACTCACTATTTGACAAAAAATACTGGGGAAACTGGAAAAGAATATGGTATAAACTAGGTATAAACCAATATATCACATCCTATGCGAAGATAAAATCAAATGGGTATATGATTTAGATATAAAAAGTGATACCCATATATAAATTAGGGGAGCACTGAATAGTTTACTTGGCAGATCTATGGGAAAGGGAAGAATTTATTACCAAACAAGCGATAGAGAGAAATATAAAAAATAAAATGAATAATCTTAATTATATTAAATTAAAAAGCTTTTACACCAACAAAACCAATGTAACCAATATTAGAAGGGAAATAAGAAACTGGGAAAATTTATATAACAAATTTCTCTGATAAAGGTCTAATTTCTCAAATCTATAGAGAATTAAGTGAATTGTATAAGAATACAAGCCATTCCTCAATTGACAAATGGTCAAAGGATATGAATGAGCAATCTTCAGATGAAGAAATCAAACCTATCAATAATCATGTGAGAAAATTTCATAAACCACTCTTGATTAGAGAAATGCAAATTAAAATAACTCTGAGGGAAGAACTGTGGGAGGAGAAACAAAGAAGAAAAACAACTGCTTGAACACATGGGCTGATGGAGATATTATTGGGGATGTAGACACTAAACAACTCTAGTCCAACTATCAATATTACGGAATTAGGTCTTAATGATACATGTAAAACCCAGTGGAACTGTGCATCGGTTAAGGGGGGGGTGCGGTTAGGGGGGTTTGGGGGAGAGGGAAAGAACACGAAACAAGTAACTACGGGAAAATATTCAAAATAAAAGTGTAAAAAAATAAAAAATAAAATAAAATAAAATAACTGAGGTACTATCTCACACCTATCAGATTGGCCAATATAACAGTAAAAGAAAGTGACAAATATTGGAGAGGATGTGGCAAAATTCAGACACCAATGCATTACTGGTGGAGTTGTGAATTGCTCTAACCATTCTGGAGGATGATTTTGATTCTTTTCATATTCCCTATAATCTAATCAAACAGCCCTTTTATTGTCACATATTGCAATCCATTTCCTATCTTAGTGGCATCTCCATTACTTTGTATATATTTTATATATACCCTTATTTGTACATATACTCTCCCCAATAGGAAATTAGCTCCTTAAGGGTAGAAACTGTTTCATTTCTGACTTTGTATCTCTAGTCCTTAATACAATGTCTTTTTTTTTTAACCCTTCCCTTCTGTCTTAGAAATGATACTGTATATTGGCTCTAAGGCAGAAGAATAGTAAGGGCTATACAATTGGGTTTAAGCGACATACCCAGGGTCACTCAGATAGGATGTGTTTTGAGATCACATTTGAACCCAGAACTTCCTGTCTTTAGGCTTGGCTCTCTATCTATTGCATCTAGCACAATGTCTTGATAAATACCTATTATTTGATGAACATTCACAAATGTATTTTTAAAAAGACTTAAGACAGTGAATCTAGTTCAAAGTAAAAGATATTTAATTAAGCATTATAGCAAAATAAGTGACAAAAAGATTGCATCCATAGACACAATGATATGCTCTCCCACACATTATTGGAGATGGAGATGAAAGACCCTTGGTTGGAGAATGCACAAGTGGAGTGAACACATTTAGAGCAGGCCCACAACTAGCAAGGCCACTAATAGAGCTGAACTAGCCAAAACCATTAATATTCCGAAGGAGATATTTCCCCTGAAAGAATTCTCTGCTACCAATGCTACTTCTAGCTTCCTGGGTGAACTATTGTCTCAGCTGAGTTAAGGACCTCTGCTTAAGTTGTCTTCTCTGACAAGCTTCTCTCTGCTGACATCTTCTGGCCTTAAGCTATATGTACCTTTTGCTCTTGCAAGGGGGGAAGAGTTCTATTCAGCTCTTTTTAGCTCATGGTTGGTCCCAGGACTTTTTCAGTTCTTTTGTGATGAGTACCCCAGCCTGTGTCACCCACGCAGCTATTGAAAGAAACCATTAGTCATTCAAGTCTATTTCTTAATTCTTTTGTTCTACCTCTGGTTGCCACCCTGAGTTGCCTAGTCTTTAACTCAAGAGTGAGAAAATTCTACTCAATTCCTTTCCATTCCCATGATGCTAATTGTGGCCCATGCAAATTGCACCTTAGAAGCAAGTCTGAAAGAAACAACAAAAAAAACAGCACTGTCATTGATAAAATTTTTATCATTCTTATATGCTAATTGTCTAAATAATAATAACAATGGCTAACATTTTATAGCACTTAGGTGTACAAGTCACTATGCTAAAGCACTTTAGACACACAACTCTCTAGCATGTTATAAGCTCCTTGATAACAAAGACTGTTTTATTTCCATCCTAGTAGATGCCTAATAAACGTTTGATTTTAAAATATAAAGTTCCTGGGTAGTGCAATAGAAATGGTGGGTGGAGGGAAAGGGAACAAGGTGAGAGGAATAGAAAGCAATAGGTGAAGAGTCATGTATGAAGTAGAAAGAAGCAAAGATTCATTTATTTATGGGCAGAATTGAATTAAAGGTATAGTCTACAATCTTATTTGTATTCAGTGCTATCTGAATCAGATGTTTGCTTTCTCTACCCAGCCCCCACCTAATGTCCCAATCTTATTACACATGGTTTGGATTTGAAGATATTTCAAAGGTCAAAAAATTCTGGATGGGATATTTTTAAAAATTCAGAAGAAATTTTGAGTTTAATAATTTTTTTACTCAATCTTCAGAAGTCCTTATCCCATCCCACAGTTCATATTCTTTATTGCCTAAAATAAAAAGGAAAAAGTCCACATTCTTCTCTTCCCTCTCCACACTGTCAACCCCCTCAGATTCTCCCTGTAAAATGGCAGCTCTTTCCTAAGGAATATTTGATAAGTGTCTCTGCTAGTCATTAGCTGGAAACATTTGTGCCTTTCAGCCAGCTGAAAAGGTACAGAACTGTTAGATATAGAGCAGATTCAGCACTTGCGACTGTCAGTCTTTGAAAACTGACTCAGTCATATAATCTCATAAATATTAAACAACCAATCCATATGGTAAGAGGCAAACTAACAGTTGTCACTATCTACCTGATAAAGTGGAAGGACCATGGGTGTCACAATAGGACACAGTTTCTGAGATCCTCAATTGTCTCCTGCTTTTTCCAGAGACACCCCTTCCAAAAGACATTCCCTCCAGTTCCCCAAAGTTTCTATGTGTCTGTCTACATGCTGATAGAGGTTCCTGGCCCAGATTTCAAAGTGAACTCCTTCAACATCTTGACAAGGTTTTGAAGAGGGAAACAGTGAAAGTAACTTCCCCTTTTATCCAAGCTAAGCCATATATACCTTATTTCTGTGGTATTTGCTGAATTGGACAATGCCCAGGCTTGGCTGAGATGCCTAGGAGGCATGGAGGTGGCATGGAAGGTTCTCCCTTGGGATTGAAAATACTAATCAATTTTATTAAAAGGGAATATTTCTTAAAAGGGGGTAAAATGGAGGAAGATTCTTTCTCTTCTTGGGTTTCTAGCCTGTGCTACTGTTAAATCTGTTAAAGAGCAAGTTTTTCTGCAGAAACCCTACTGCTTCTTGTGTCAGGATAAAAATAATAATGATAACAATAGGTAGCATCTATATAACACTTTAAGCCTTGTGAAGTGCTTTACAAATATTATATCCTATTTTATTCTCACAACAATCCTGGATATGTGCTGTTATTATGTCCATTTTACAGATGAGAAAACATGGGACAGACAGAGATTGACTTACCCAGGGCTCAGCTATTACATATCTGGGAACAGATTTGAACCAATGTCTTCCTAATTCCAGGTCCAGCAATCCATCCACTTAGCTGCAATTTCGCTTTCTCTAGTTAGATCTGTCTCATAGGGAACAGAATTGTCATAGGATTATCCCATTAATACTATCTTTTCTGTCTTCTAAAGGTAGTATATAGAACTAGGGGAGATTCTGTTTGAGGACATCATTAAGAGACAATGATGGGGGCAGCTGGGTAGCTCAGTGGAGTGAGAGTCAGGCCTAGAGACAGGAGGTCCTAGGTTCAAACCCGGCCTCAGCTGCTTCCCAGCTGTGTGACCCTGGGCAAGTCACTTGACCCCCATTGCCCACCCTTACCAATCTCCCACCTATGAGACAATACACCGAAGTACAAGGGTTTAAAAAAAAAAGAGACAATGATGGGGGGCAATTGGGTAGCTCAGTGGATTGAGAGCCAGGCCTAGAGCCTGGAAGTCCTGGCTTCAAGTCTGGCCTCAGACACTTCCTAGCTGTGTGACCCTGGAAAAGCCACTTAACCCCCATTGCCTAGCCCTTACCACTCTTCTGCCTTGGAACCAATACACAATATTGATTCTAAGATGACAAGTAAGAGTTTTTTAAAAAGAAGCACAATGATAGAGTTCCGACTAAAAGCTTGGCAAGATTTCCCAAGAATCCATCTCCAATCTTGGGGGAAAATTTAGGAACCAAGAGACTATCTACCACCTTAATGACGACTGGTCCACCTGTTGCCCTGCAGGGCAATGAAGATCTGTGGTGGCTGGAACTGTCCAGCATCCAGCATTTTGAGGGAATAGGACATTGAGGGCCATTTTCATATAGCTGGGCATAAAATCTAGCATGTACCTACTCTTTTCTGAACTCTTATAACTTATTTGTCTTAGCATAAAACTCCTAAAACTAGATCCCAACCCACACTTCTCTGCTCACCCTTTTGAACTTTGTCACAGATTCTGGTATTGCTTTTGCTCTGGATCCTATTTTCTGCTTCTAGCAACCAGAACTTTGACTAGGATGATATCAGTTTGCCTCTGGTTGCCAGAATTTAGAAGGTCCTAACAATACTTGCACTATTTAAGCTAGTAGAAACAACTGAGCTCAGCACCTAGCTAGCAATAATTAATTAAAATGTGAGGTACTGTGATATAGTCATACATGGTGAGCTAGCTATCCTTAGAGCCATGAAGACCTGGGTTATAGTCCAGCCTTTGGCACCTAGTGGCTATGTGACCCTGGGCAAGTCCCTATCCCCTCAGAGCCCTGGGCAGCTCAGTAAGGCTTTCAGTTGCAGAGCAAGTGCACAGCTATTTGGGTAGAGGGAACTTTCTCACTGAGAATTTTCTATGCCATAGATTTGTCTTTGCTTCCTTCCCTCAAAGAAAAATTGCTAAAATAGAATGCTACCAGATGCCATGCTTCCTCCCCTTGTGAGCTCTTCCTAGGTTTAGCTAGATGGTCTTCTTCCTCCATCACCCCTCACCTCTGGCAAAAGAAGTAGATTCACAGTGTCCAAAGTTCTCTCCCCAAATGGGTCTCTTTTCTTTTCCCCAGCTCAATTTAATCAGACTTCAAAAGTTCAGTCATTTAAGGATATCTTTCACGTCACTCAACTGGAAACATTTTATGATGCTTGTCTTACGTGCCATGATTGTCTATTTTGGTTCTTCCTCTGGTCCCCCAGCTCAATTACCTGTATCCCCATACTTATCCTAGCTTATCCCATGATGCTTTGGTGTCCAAATTGACCAAGAATTTCCCACCCAAAGCTTTCTCTTATTTCCCAGACATGGAGGCTTTAACCTAGAACATGAATTCCATCCAACCTCAGTCCATGAAATATCCTATTTCTGGCTCCACCTGAGAAGGCCAGTGGAACAAGTAGGATCTTTTCTTTCTTCTTCATTCAGGGTGTGGCTGTTTCTGAAATAGACTGCAAGTCTGGAGAAATGGAAAATTGGAAAAA
Organism: Gracilinanus agilis; assembly: GCF_016433145.1. NCBI lineage: Eukaryota > Metazoa > Chordata > Mammalia > Didelphimorphia > Didelphidae > Gracilinanus > Gracilinanus agilis. The sequence goes on from NC_058133.1 coordinate 135,069,781, forward strand.
GATTTTCTGTCACCTAGGAGAGATGGAGAGAATTGTCTCAAGGTTGATATAGCAGGGGGTGTAGTATTATTGTTTGCTGGTAGGAAGGGGAGTCATGAGACAGAGACAGAGCAGGCCCCTCAGACCATCATCTTTCATGAAGGGCTTTTTCCTTCCTCCCCACAACAAGTGTGGATTCCAAGCAATTGAAAGAGCTATGATGAGGAAATATAATTATAGGCCTGACCACATAACATTACTCCCACCCCAAACAATCTTAATTTTGCAATAACATCATTAATGCATTATAATAAAACTTTACTATCATGTTCTTCCAAATGGTGGGTGGTAACTGCCTCCCTGTCTGTATCTACTGTGACCCTCTTCTCCCTCTGGTAAAGAATAGTAAGTTTAGTCAACTAGAAAATAGCTGTTGACTGCCCAAGGGTAATCATAATGGAAAACTTTTTAACAATTAGAATTATCCTAAATGGGAAATTCTGCCTCAGGAGGTAGAATGTGGACGGATAATGATACATGTTAGGATTACTGTAGATAGAATCCCTTGACTGTTTATGGATTGGATTAGATAACTTCAGAAGTCCCTTCCACCTCTGCTCTAGGGAACTGAGAAGAGAAAGAAGGAGAGAAAAGAAAAAAGAAAGGAAAAACTAAAGAAGAGAGAAAGAAAGGGGAAGGAGAAGGGAAGAGAGGAAGAGAGGGGAAGGAAAGGGACTGGAGAGGAAAGAAAAGGAAAAGAGAGAAGGGAGGGGAAAGGAGAAGAGAGGAAGAAGGAAGAGAAACCGAGAAAGGAGAGAAAGACAGAAAGGGAGAAGGAGGGGAGAAGGGAAAAGAAAATGTTTCTAGTCTGGTAGGATTTCATCTTATCTCATCTCACCCTAACCTACCTCCTATTTTAAGCATTTAGATTGGAATTTTGATGGCCATGCTAGAGGATGTCTCCCACTTATAACATTGTTGCTATGGAAATAACTGCCCCCTATAACATTATTTCACCTAACAGTGTTTCCTTGAGCTTTTATGAAACCAATTAAGGATATCATTGAGCACACAGGCAGTGGTGAGAAGTGAGTCACTGACCAAAGGGGGGTGGGAATGGGGAGAGGAAATAATTGATTGGGAGCATTTTTTTCCAAAGGGACTTTATTATTTCTTCTGTCAGCAGCCTTTTTATATACTGCCATAGTGAATGGGAGACATTAGAGGCCAGCATGAGCTGATCATAGCTGGGAAGGGGGAAGGTGGAAATTTCCACACACCTCAGCTCAGAAATCAACAGTGTGCTATGCTCAACAATTGTGACAAATTGAAAGAAAGGTTTTGCTATTCAGCTCAGATCCCTTTCTGACTTTTGTTGACCCCTGCTTGATTCCCGACTGCTAATTCCCTGAGTTCCTTTGGATTCTGCTGACTGTATATGGACACTACCTATAAATGGACACTCCCTTTAATCTGACAATTTCCAGGGCTCCTACATTAAGTAGTAAGAAAGTTCAAGAAAGAAGACAATAACAAGACCATGCTTATAACTATTTGAAACACTTATTACATGCCTTTTATTTTCCTGGGAGATTTAAAAATATCATGTATAAAAAGTGTTTAAGGTAAGGTTTTTACATAATCCATAATAATTACATAGTGGATTACTGGTCCTATCTCTCACAGAAGATGTGGTCAGTTGGAGGGGAGGGGAGCCTGGAAAGGGAAAAAGGTAACATTCCCTTTGGGCACACTCTAGTTAAGAGTAGAGCCAAGATTGAGATCCTCTACTAGTAGGGAAAATTTCACTGCTTTTGTCCTAGCTTTATCTGCTTCAGGATAAATAAGGGAAAAGGTATATCTCCCATATAGCCTTCCTTTTAACTCTAAGAAAGCATTCTGGAGCCTGCATGCCAAACCCCTGGGTGACTGGATCCAGTATGTAATGTATTGTATGTATTGTATGGGGACCAACAAACCAAATACTCAAGAATATGAATAGATTGGACCAGTTATACCTCAGAGTTATCGCTCTGAATAGCTAATATCCCAGCATAAATTGCAGCTAGAAGGGGACCTGCCTACCTTGCCTTTCTAGGGGAAGGTAACACCCATATTATGCCCATTTAGGTTTTTCGATAACAATGGACAAATACGTGGGCAAGTATATAATTGCCTATATTCTTATAGCTTCCTGTTGGGCCTATCTCCCAGCCCACAGTACTCAGTTCACCTCCTTACTGCCCACAGAGAAAGACAGAAGAATGAATTCTATTCTTGCAAATTCACTCCAACTTAGGCCACCAAGCATCTGGTTGGGAAGCAGCACCAGGAACTAGTGCCAAAGCAACACAATCATAGAGAGGGCTGGTTCAGCCACCAGGCAGAAATAGTAATTCCCTTTTTATTTCTTTTCTCCTCCAGTCTCCTTATAGAAACATTGGATTCATTTCCAGTACATTTTACTCCCTGGAAGCCCTTTACCTTTTTAGCTCTGTAACTCATATAAAACTCTAAAGATCCTTGTCTCAACTCCCACTTTCGTAAATGAGTCTCATTTGGCTACATCTTCCCTTTAGGGTGCTAGGGATACCCCCAGCTTCCCTAGTACTATCAGCTTGAGGCTCCACCAATATTTTCTTCCCTATCCTCTCACCCCATTATCATCCAGTGATTTCCAAAAATCTCACATTAAGGTTTTTGATAAATTGATTGAGATTTGTTCTTATTGATAAATATATCAGGGTTAAAATGGATTAAGGTGGTTTTTAAAATAAGAAATGGCTCAATGGGGCAGGGAAGCAAAGCAGGGAGGAATAGAGGATAAATCTAGGCAATGTAAAAACAAACTCAATCAATTAAAAAAATCTATTTTTTAGGGGGCAGCTGGGTATCTCAGTGGAGTGAGAGTCAGGCCTAGAGACAGGAGGTCCTAGGTTCAAACCCGGCCTCAGCCACTTCCCAGCTGTGTGACCCTGGGCAAGTCACTTGACCCCCATTGCCCACCCTTACCACTCTTCCACCTATGAGACAATACACCGAAGTACAAGGGTTTAAAAAAAAATCTATTTTTTAAAAAAGACCAGGAAAAGCATATTCAATGTCATTGCTTTCACTAAAATGATAGAACAAAAGGTTTTATGATGTCATTAATAAATATTTAATTCTTTTTTTTTTAATTATATTTTTCATGGTCTTTAACTTCCCCTTTCTTCACTCCCTCATAAGTATTAGACCCGATCCTAGTACTATTTGAATCCCTGATAGCCCCAGCATGACATTTGAGATGAACCCTGTGCTACTTCTGCCTTGTCATATATTAGCATGGCAAGGGACTGAAGTGAAACCCAAGACTCCTTCCCTTTGAGGGGACAGCACAGGGACTGCCTTACAGCTAGAGGGATAATCAAATCTTTCTCCTGGGGAAGAGGCACAACTAGAACATTGTAGGTAAAGTCTTGGTCTTTCTCTTTGTTCTGGGGCATTGACTCACCCTGCTAGTGATGGGCTTAGTATACACTAACTCTCTGTTATCCAGACTTCATTTGGGGCAGAGAAAGTCTTTGGGACTTCCAAGGGGAATCTCAGATAATTGGAGGAGAAATGATCTTTAAAGATAGTTTTGGCAAAGGAGCCTAGGATGGAGGTGGGGATGGTGATCAATGAATAGAACACTAGCCAAGGACTTCCTAGAATTTCCCAGATCTAATCTTGATCCTTTGTTTTTTTTTTGTTTTTGTTTTTGTTTTTGTTTTGCCCCTTGCCTTTTATTTTTTTTAAATATTTATTTATTTAAAATATTTTTCCATAGTTCATGTTCTCTCCCTCCCTTCTTTCTTCCCCCTTCTAGAAGCTGACAAGCAATTCCACTGGGTTATTCATGTATTATATCATTGATCCTTTGTGAGACCTTTGGGATATTGTTTAACCTCTCTGTCATTTTTTCCAACTGTAAAATGGGGATTATTTTACATTTCAAATTAGATTTCCTAGATGGATCTCAAATTCAATATATCCAATATAGAATACATTCTTTTTCTCTTCAACCCACCCCTCTTCTAAACTTCCTCATTTCAGTTGAGGACACCACCATCTTCTTTGTTATTCAATTTTGAAACCTAAGTGGCATTCTCATCTCTACATTATCATCTGTGTCCAATCAATTACTAAATTTTACTAATCCCTGCCCCAGCTTCCCCCCTTGTCTTATTTCCATCTCTTCTCTACTCACATAGCAACCAGCTCAGCTCCTCGTCACCTCTTGCCCAGACTATTGAGATAGACTCCTAAATGGTGTCTATCATCCTCACAGTTGCCAAATGATTTTTCTAAAATGTAGGTTAGATTATATCACTCTCTACTCAGTAAACTTCAATAACTCCTTCTTACTTGTAGGACTAATATAAAATTCTCTGTTGGACATTTAAACCTTTCCAATCTGGCCTCAAACTACCTTTCCTGCCTCTTTACAAGTGTTATATTTAAAGGAAGTCACTTGTATCTATTTGAGATAGTAGAAATGATGTACAGAGAGGATAAGATGGCACTTCTCCTTTATAACAGTTGCCCAGGCAGGATCCTTCAGGTCAAAGAGGTTTATCCCTTCAGGACCCACCTGGGGTTAATTGATATATTAATTGGGCTCTTCAGCTGGGATAACATTGATATTCTGACTACATTGACTCCCTTCCCAAATGAGCTTTGGAAACCAATTTAGGAAGGTACTTTAAACTTTATATATTTAACAAGAAGGATAAGGGTAAAGGACTGAGGTATTGGAGACCCTACTTTAATTGTTACTAATGAAACTCTCACTGTTGGCAAATGAAGAATCAATGTTAGCTTCCCTCTGGTTCAGCCTGGCCAGGGCTAACCAGAGTAGGTAAACTGCTGGGAAATCTTCAGCTTCTTCTTCTGTAGATCTTAGCCTTAACAGTTGAGATATATCCACCCTTTCCACCCTCTTCTTCGTCTCCTGCCCACTTCCCGGATCCCTCCCGGGCCCTGGGAAACCTAGATAGCTAGATGATGAAACTCCTAATATCTAGGGGCAGTAGACACCGAAGTGATGGTCAAGTACAGGTTGATAACGGTATATGAAGGACATGAAGAGCTTGCAGAGTAGTGTTTGCACTCTCTTACTCCAAGACCAGGATCCACCAATCTCTAGCCTCAGGTCAGGTAAAAGACCCAGAACTTCTGCTCAGGGTTCTCAACTGCCCCTCCTGACTCTCACATGCCTCCCTGGGAACATTCTATCCAACTGACTTATCTGTCAATCATTGAATGAACTTCAAGCTCCCAGAGATTCAATACAACACAAGGTACTTCACTTCACTGCCCATTCCTGTTCAAACAAACTTGGCTGCTTCCTGCTTCTCCCTCAGCTGCTAGTATCTTCATCTCAGAATTTATCTTGTATCTACTTTGAATTTTTTTTTTACCTGGATTTGAAATTTCACTGGCATTAGGAGCTCCTGGTAAGTAACTTCTACCTCTAGATTAGCACCTGCTCTGAAACGTAGCCTTAGAGAGATTTATTTACCTAGAGTCACTAAGGGACTTGCCTAGAGTTTCTAGCCAATATATGTCAAGGCCATGACTTGAAGAGAGGTCTTCCTGAGTCTGAGGCCCTCTCTGTCTACTATGCCACATTGTCTCTCATCTATTTTGCTTGAATATGTATATGTATATATTGTCTCCCCTGATATGCTAGAAGAGGCTGGAGGGCAAGGACAATTTCCCCTTTACCTTTTCATCCCCAGTGACTAATATAGCATCTTACTATATTGTTTATGGGCTGATAATGTTTCTTTATCTATGTTTAAAAGAAATGTTGTGAGGATAAAATATAATAATATACATGATAGTACTTTCAAAAGTGTGGAGAGAATATAATTATACAAAAGCAAGGTATCAGTATAGTCCTCCACTTTTTAAAAATTCAATTTTATTTTATTTTCATTTTCAAGTTCTCTCTCACCTTCATCTTCATCCACTGAGAAAGCACAAACACAACACAACAAAACAAAAACCCTGCTACAAATATGTAAAATCAAAGAAAAAACTCACATATTAGCCATGTCCAAAAAATATACTTTAGTTTTTACTCTAAGTCCACCTCTGTATCTGAAGGTGGATAGCATATTTCATTCTGAGTCCTGTGAGGTTGGTCCTTTTGGTTCCTCAGTCTTTCCAAGTTATTTGCCTTTAAACTATTGTTATTGTATAATATTTTTTCTTGGTTCTGCTAACTTCACTCTGTATCAGTTCATACAAAGTCTTTGCAGGTCTCTTTGAAACCCCTTCACGGTAGTATTCCTTTGGATTCATATACTATAACTTTGTTCAATCATTCACTCACTGATGGCCCTCTCTTTAGTTTCCAAATCTTTGCCATTATAAAAAAAAACTTCTATAAGTATTTCTGTTTATATGAGTCCTTTTATTCTTTTTTTGTTCTTTTAGGTATAGACCTAGTAGTGTTATTTTTGGGTTATTGTTCGTATACCCAGTTTAAAAGCTTTTTAATCATAATTTCAAATTGCTTTCCAGAATGAGTGGACCAGTTCACAGCTCCACAATAATACATTAATGTGGGGGCAGCTGGGTAGCTCAGTGGATTGAGAGCCAGGCCTAGAGACGGGAGGTCCTAGGTTCAAATGTGACCTCAGACACTTCCTAGCTGTGTGACCCTGAGCAAGTCACTTGACCCCCATTGCCTACCCTTACCACTCTTCTGCCTTGGAGCCAATACACAGTATTGACTCCAAGATGGAAGGTAAGGGTTTTAAAATAATAATAATAATAATAATAATACATTAATGTATCTGTTTCCCACCATCTCTCCAGCATTCATTTTCCTTTTTTGTCATCTTTGCCAATCTGGTCAGTATAAGGTGGTACCTCAGAATTGTTTTAATTTGTATTTCTTCAGTAATTGGTGACAGCATATTTTTAATATGGTTCATATTCTTTTGGTTTATTTAGGAGTTATAGAAAGCAGCCCTGGAATTATTGGTCCATTCAGAGGCTGAAAACATGGAAATGTGTGTTGTGATAGTAAGTTGTAGTGCAGAGGACAAAATAGAGTATTAGTAGGCTGATTTGGAAAGTGAGGGAGTAGTGCCCTTTAAAGATTAAATTCGCCGTGAAGTTGGTTCCAGTGGCTGTATATGAGAGAAAAAGTAAGTGATTCAATGTATGCCAGGGCAAAAGAATAATGCTCTGAAGTCCTGAATATGAAATGGAACTGGGTGCCATAGACTATGGGAGTAGGTAGGTCCATGACCTTATTTCCTGTGCTTCCCTTTCACTGTTGAATAAATCAGATGATTAAGCTGTAATTAAAAGGTTAGATTTTCTAAAGTGACTTCTGAGATCCTCATAGTTTTCAGTAGTAACTTTTCAATAGTAACAATAATAGCTAGCACTTATATACTCTTTAAAGTTTTCAAAATGCTTTACATATGTTATCACCTTTGATTCTCACAACAACCTTATGAGGCAGATGTTATCTCCACTTTACAGATGAAGAAATTGAAGCTCAGAGAGATTAAATGATTTACTTGTGAACACAGAGCTAAGTGTCTGGGGCAGAATTTTAATTAAGATCTTCTTAATTCCAAGTCTAATGCTAAGGCATCTGAGCTCTCTTCAGACTCTAAATATATGATCCCAAATCCAGCCTCAGACACTTCCTAGCTATGTAAAATCACTAAAACCTCAGGTGGCCTCAGTTTCACCAACTGTAAAAGGAGGATATTAATTGCACAGACCTTTCAGGTTTGTTATGAGGTTCAAAAAATGAGATATTTGAAAAGCACTTAACACAGTGCCTGGCACATTAACAAATGCTTGTTTCCTTCCTTAATAACTTAGAGATAAATAGTGCATGTAGTCTTATCTTCCTTTTCTGTTGCATTCAAACAGGCAGTAGGAAACTACAGTATGGTTCCTATCTTTGGGAGTAGGGTGAAACTGTCTCTTTGTCTTAGGGATGGGGACTTTGATTGTCCCCATCTTCCTCTCCCATATTTTCCCTTCTCACTCTACCTTTCTATACTTCTAGAACAAGAATGGTCTTGGCTTTTTTACTGTTTTACTACATCTCCAAATTTTCATTGATTCATTCTTTCTGGTTCCTCTGAGATCAGTGAGATATTGCAAGTTTTATTGTTATTTTAATTGTTCATTTATCTGTTTTTTTTTTTTTGTTAACACTTTTTCTTTCTCTCTCTCTTTTATTTTTACTGTAGACATTCTTTTTTTTTTTTTTTAAACCCTTGTACTTCGGTGTATTGTCTCATAGGTGGAAGAGTGGTAAGGGTGGGCATTGGGGGTCAAGTGACTTGCCCAGGGTCACACAGCTGGGAAGTGGCTGAGGCCGGGTTTGAACCTAGGACCTCCCATCTCTAGGCCTGGTTCTCAATCCACTGAGCTACCCAGCTGCCCCCTACTGTAGACATTCTTATTAGTAGCCATGGTTTAGTAAAGAAAGGGTTGGAGTAAATGTCTTCTAAAGTCATGTGATCCTATTCTTGGCTTGATTGAGACTAAAGGAATGGGAGCTAAATTATAGTCAACTGGGAGCTGTTTAATTACCATTGACATGAATAGGTGTTCTTTTAAAAGTTATTTCATAGGATTAGAACTCAGGTTGCCTGTCTCCCAGAACAATTAATTTCTGTCATCATCAAGCAGTCTCTGTTCTCCATTCCTGTAGATCTAAATCATTCTCTCTCCTTAACTCTTTTAAAGTTCTCTTCATACTTCTCCTTTTGAGGAATTTGGACCTAAATATCTAATCAGAGTTTCAAAAAAATTAAGTACTTAATGTGTGTTGAACTGTTTGTTGTTGTTCATCTTTCATCTTGAAGAGGACTAATAATGTCATAGGGTGATATCTTGACTTTCAAGTAAATTGGATTTAAGTGAGGCACCTCTAAGTCATCAGCTTTATTTTTAATTCCCAAGTCATTGAAGTCCAGTGGCAAGACAAAAGTCAGGATGACTGGCAAAGGCCTGGGATGCAATAGACTACCCTGACTTCTTCAATATCTGACCAAGCTCTAAGTATTCCACAGTGCCTGCTTTAGCCACCTTCAACCTGATTTATCTCCTATCTCCCGTTTCCTCCATGGTGATGAAGAAAGTACTTTATATCCCATAAAACACTAAGTAAATGTAAATTATTAGCCCAATTCTAGTGTCTTTCTTCCTCTGCTATAGAGAGGGAGAAGAGGGTTAGGAAAAGTAAAGCTTATTGGAGTTATCTCTAATCATTTCAGAGAATAGACTGTTGTCTGGATGGGGTTAGGGAAATGGGAATCAATCCTACTCCTCCCCATAAAACTCTTTCCCATATAGGATTCAGTGACTATTTCCCCTGAAGACAATTATGGCCTTGGATGCACTGACAGATGGTGTGGTTAAATGGGTTTCTCGAGGCAGCTGGTAGCCCATCTGGGTACACAGAACTAATTGGTCAATAGTAAAATAAATCCACCAAGCATTTATTGAGCATATAGCAGAAAGCACACTGGCTTTGGAATCAGAAAACCCAGGTTTGACCTATGTGACATTGGTTTTTTGGTTTTGTTTTGTTTGAGAACTCAAGGTAGTTTTCTGTGTGAGAAGTTTTGTAATTTATTTGAATCCTCCTTCCTCCTGCTATAGGAACTCAAGATGCTCCTGGATTCTGAGTAACTCAAAGTCAATCGATGTCCACTTCCTGGGGTATCATTCATGACTTAAACTTCTCAAAAATTTGTGGTTTTCAAAGCTTTTCATCTTATCAGGTTGATGAACTCCATTCATTTCAGTCATTTTTCAATCAACTACAATACTGTGATCACATTTATGGTTTTCTTAGAAAAGATATATAGATATATATGTATATATTAACTTTGGCATTTCCTTCTTCAGCTCATTTTATAGATGATAACCTGAGGAAAACAGGATTAAGTGACTTGCCCAGGGCACTCAGCTAGTAAGTGTTTGAGGTCAAATTTGAACTCAGAAAGATGAGTCTTGCTGACTTTGGACCTATCACTCTATCCACTGTGCCATATATAGCTATCCTTTAAATTCATAAGATCATAGATTTAGAACTGGGTGTGTGAAGGGAATCTCTTCCCAGAATCTAGCATTTGGGTCTGACCTGCATCCCTGCCCTCCATCATGAGTCATGGGACAGTGACCTTGGCACATGACCCAGAAAGGATCAGGTTGTGGATTTGGAGTAAAGGAGAAGATATAAAAGAGGGGATTCCAGGAAGGGGGTCTCTTTCTATTTGCTCAGGCAGGCAGTGAAAGATGGCTGAGAGAGCCATGTGGAGAAGCACTCATGTAGCTAGTTAGAAATAAGCTTTTCTCTATATCTGTCTGCCTTCTCTTATTCAAGTAAATGTTAATAAACTGTATGGAAATTAAAGACTGGAGTTTAACTTAGCTTTAACCCTGGGAGAATCATAGCAGTAATCAAGCCCAATTCTTTCATTTTACAAATGGGGAAATCGAGATCTAGAGAAGGGAAATGGCTTATGTAGGTCATATAAGTATTTGGTGAGAGCAGGTATTCAAATTCATATCGTTTGAAGCCAAATTCAATACTTTCTACCATACCACACTGCCTCTGTTCATAGCAGTGTGGCCAAACCCTATTTTTCTCCATCAACAGACATGACTTCTTGTCTTCATCAATAGATACATAGTGATGACAAAAACAGTCTCTGCTCTCCAGGATATTTCTATCTCTGGCTCTGATTTGGGAGAGTAAGAGCTAGAGCTATTAGTTGAAATATTTATCATATAACTGCTAGAACCAATGGAGAACATACACCTTTGGGACATAGTGTATTTCAAAGAGCACTGGATTTTAAGTCAGAAAACTGGAATTTGAATCATGGATATTATTTATCAGTGCCTGAATAATTCCAGACAAAGAGCCTCTCTAGGTTTCAGTTTCCTTAACTATAAAACAAGGGAACTGAATTATGACATTTAAGGTACTTTCCCAATCATTTCATTCTTCTATCATTTTGCAAATTCTGATCTTGATGCTCCCTGAAGTAACATGAAAATGGACAGACTACGTATAGTCTGTTCTCCCTCTCCCCATTACACTCGTTTGAATGAAACTGTTTCTCCAGGCCTGAGGGTTGGAATGGAGAGGAAAAGCTGAGACTATATTTTCAGTTCTCTTTCTACTAAGACAAATAATCAAAGACTTAGGAATTTAAGATATGGGACTATGAATTATATTAACTACTCCAGAAGGCTAAAAGGATTGTGCTTTTAAAAAGTAGCTAGTGTTCATTTGCTTTGATCCAGAGATCCTACTGCTTGGCCAAAACCCTAAAGAGATTCAAAGATAGAAAGAAAGGTTGTATAAATGAATTATAAAACATCTTAAATACTAGGAGTATGTGCCAAGCATTGGAGATACAAATACAAAAAGTCAAGCCAATCTCCTTAACCTCAAGGAGTTTACATTCTAGTAGGAAAGAAAATACATAAAGAAGAGCTCAGTAGTTTGTATTGTTGGTCCTGAAGTTTTGAAGAGGATAAATTGCATCACAGAGTGATGTCTTGATTTTTAAGTTAATTGGATTTAAGGGGGCAGAATGCACAGTCATCAGCTTCATTCTCTCTTCCAGTCAATGAAATTCAGTGGCAAGACAAAAGTCAGATCAACAGGCAACGACCCAGTGACTTTGGCTTCTTCAATGTCTGACCAAGCTCTAAGAACTCCATAGTTCCTGCTTCAGCCATCTTCAACTTGGCTTAACCAATATGCTGAGGAGGTTTTACCAGAGTGTAGCTGCTGCTCATGCCACAGTTTCTTGGAGCCATAAAAGAGAGTTGGGTGAAAGGTGGACACCAAAGGTAAATGAGCTCTAAAAAGGGGATCAGCAAGTCCTTGAACCAGATGTTCTAGTTATCTCTGAACATCCTATAGTAGTAATAGTAGAGAGGATAGCAAGGCCCATCAGTGGTATGACATATGGAAAGCCTATAAATCAAAGAACTACTTTCTTTTTTTAAATTTATTTTCATTTTCATTTTTATTTTTTTAAGTTTATTTATTTAATTAATTTAGAAAATTTTCCCATAGTTACATGAATCATGTTCTTTCCCTCTCTCCTCCCAACCCCCTCCCATAGCCAACAATCAGTTCCACTCAAGATCAAGACCTATTTCCATATTATTAATATTTGAACTAGGGTGATTATTTAGAGTCTACATCCTCAATCATATCCCCATTGAACCATGTGATCAAGCAGTTGTTTTTCTTCTGTGTTTCTACTCCCACAGTTCTTTCTCTGAATGTGGATAGTGTTCTTTCTCAAAAGTCCCTCAGAATTGTCCTGGATCATTGCATTGCTGTTAGTAGAGAAGTCTATTATATTTAATTGTGCTACAGTGTATCCGTCTCTATGTATAAAGTTCTCCTGGTTCTGCCCCTTTCCCTCTGCATCAATTCCTGGAGGTCATTCTAGTTCACATGGAATTCCTCCAGTTCATTATTCCTTTTAGCACAATAGTATTCCATCACCAACAGATACCACAATTTGTTCAGCCATTCCCCAATCAAAGGCATCCCTTCATTTTCCAGTTTTTTGCCATCACAAAGAGTGCGGCTATAAATATTTTTGTACAAGTCTTTTTCTTCATTATCTCTTTGGAGTATAGACCCAGCTTTGAGAACCACTTTCTATGGTAACAAAAAACTATAAATAAAGTAGATACCCACTAATTGGGGATTGGCTAAATAAATTATGATACACAAATGCAATATTATATTACTACTCTGTAAGAAATAATGAATATAAAGAATTCAAGAGTCATGAGAAGAAAGATGAACTGATGCTAGGGAAAAAGCATAACCAGAAAAAAAAACTACACATAACTATAGCACCATAAGTGGAAAACATATAAAAATGAAACAGAATACTATGTAAAATAATAATGACTAAACTTGGCCCAAGTGTAGAAAAAAAACTCATATGTTTCTTTCTTTGCTAAGGAAGAGAACTATTTCTGTGAATCACTGCATATACTGTCAGATTCAATTGATGGGTTAATTTTGATGAACTTTTTTCTTTTGCTGATAGGTGGCATAAAGGGTAGAGCACTGAGCCTGGAGTCAGGAAGACCTGAGTCCAACGTCTGTGTCAAATACTCTCTGGCTATGTGGTCTTGGCCAAATCACTTACCCTGTTTGCCTCAGTTTCCTCAAATGTAAAATGAAGATAATAAGAGCATCTATGTCACAGGGCTGTTGTGAGAATAATAATAATAATAATAATAATAATAATAATCAGATAATATTTGTAAAGTGCTTAGTACAGTACTTAGGACATAATAAGCATTATATATTAGCTAGTATTATTGGTTCATACAAGGAATGGTTGGGAAAGTTAAGAAATATATTTAGAAATAAAGATGATATAAAAAAGTTTTTTTAAGTGGGAAAAATCATGTTCTTTTAAAAAATGTATGGAGACTTTAATTTTATGAAGATTAGGAGGGAGGTCATTCTGTTCTTCAGCAGAAGTCAAGGAGAAACTACCTGCCCTACACCATTCTATCTTCATTTCATAGAAGTCAGTTAGCATTGAGGCTTTCCTTTTCCCCTAAACAGGAAAGTTCTAGGTTGATACTCAAAAATTTTGGTATGCTGTCTCCTTGTCATTCTCTTTAGTGAAATTTTGATTGTTTCTATGCTCTTTGATCTACTTATTCTTTAAGGTTTCCAAATAATTTTTCTACAGCCCTTTGTTGAGTATAATTTTTATAACATTATTGTTTGAAAAGGATGAATTTAATATTTCTGCTTTTCTGCATTTGTGAAACTTTTATATCTTATTATATAGCCAGTTTTTGTGAAGGTATCATATACGGTTAAGAAAAAGGTATATTCCTTTCTATTCTCAAACAATTTTTTCCAGAGGTCTATCAAATCTAGCTTTTCTAAAATTCTATTCAGCTCCTTAATCTCATTTTTTGGTTTATCTAGTTCTGAGAGGCAAAGGTTGCAGTCCTTCACTAATATAGTTTTATTGTCTGTTTCCTCTTGTAATTCATGTAACTTCTATAGATGCTAGGTCATTTGGTACATATATGCTTAGTATTTATATTATTTCATTTTCTATTGGTGCCTTTTATCAAGATATAATTTCTTTATCTCTTTTAATTAGATCGACCCACTTTCTCTTATCTTGCTCCACTCCGCCTCTTTGTTGGGGAAGACCCCAACAAATCATAATCCTTGCAGCAAATATGTATAGTATAGCAAAATCTGTCTAGCATTAGTCATTTTCAACATTTACCCTGAATCCATCATCTTTCAGCCAGGGGATGGGCTTCCCTGATCCTTTCCAGGAGATGGATGGATTTGGGGTCAGAGGATCTAGGTTCAAACCAAAAGAATGACTTATTATCTGTGAGGTCTTAAGTTACTTCATGTCTCTAGGTTGCAGTTTCTTCATCTGTAAATGAAGTTGGACTCCACGCTCTGAAGAAGAGAATCCACATATATAGTATAGATAGTATAATACAGTAGATTGCTTTTTTTTTTTTTTTTTTTTTCCTTTAAGCAAAGAACTCCCAGTCAGAAAGGGTCAGGTGGCAGCGGACTCTACTTGACAAACAGCCCGGGCTGGGGGAGATTCGCTAACAAAGGAAGCGCAGAGTGAATCTAGAAGACACGGAAGGTGCCTCACACCTTTCACTCCTAACTCCTTCCCTTCTTCTTTCCCTCTCTCTCAGGCTGCCTTCCTGCTGCTCTCGCGGAATCACAAGGGGACGAGAAACTCAGCGAGACTTTAGCTAAGCGTAGACCAGGGAACTGCTCGAGGGCAAACTGCGCAGTCGCGAGGCGCCCCAGAGTCCGTTAGGGTGGGGCGTTCGTTGTTTTTTTTTTTGCGCGTGCGCGCGCAAGCGTACTTTAGAGCATGCGACTTTCGCGGCGGTTGTGAACTGTACGAGATTTTTTTTTTTTTTTTTTATCTTGGGAACGCTCTACGTTTGTTCGCGAGGGCCTGGGACGTCGAGGGAACCGGATTTGTCTAGTTTCTACCCTAACGGGGTGAAAGCAACCTGGCTACCGAGTGAGAGGGTCTCTGGCTTGGGGGGAGGACAGGTATCCTTGTGGGTTTGGGCGGAGAGAGGAGGGAAGAAGATCCCCGCAAAGGTAGCTCTGGAATGAACCCTATTGAAATGAAGTCTCTAAACCATACGTAGGGATCCCGCATTGTAACTTAGTTGGATGTCTTGTCTACAAGAGAGATTTCCAGGGCTAATCCCTGGTCCAGTGTCTCCTAGGGCAGTATTTTTTATCTCTTACTGTGAAAAGGTTGGTGGAGGTGTGGGGTTTCCATAATTGTTACAACCCTTGGGGAGGAGGGAAGTGAGTTGTGATATATAAAGCCATGATATCAGTGATAAGGTGGAGGGAAAGGCCTTACTGAAGAAAGTTTGCAGCATGAGGTGGCATTGACTAGAGAGAATTTTGCTAGGATTAGTGGAAATGCAAGCTTTTTGTGGAATTAGGGAATTTACCTATGGAATTCGCCAGAAGTGGTTTATTATTATTAGACCTGATTATTATTATTAGCAGCAAAATATAGGTCATATAGTATTCAGGGAGTTAGTGTGAGGCTCAAATGAGATGGTACTTATACTCGGCACAGTGCCTGGGGACACGTGGATTATCCACCACCTCCACAAGCCATGTACTGTACTAAGTGCTTTACATATATCTCATTTGATCCTGAAGCTGAAAGATGACCTACCAATTTACCTTTTAGCCTAGGATTTTAAGACTATAACTCATCAGTGCTTTTAAAAGGAATTTCTGACAGTGTTTTCTTGTGTTCAATTAGGTGATAAACCAGTTACAATGAAAATATCACTACAAAGAAGCACAGAATACCTATGAAAATACTGATTTTCTGAGTTTAGTTTCAACTATCATCAATTCAAAATGCGTGTTACATCTGTAGAAACAACACCAAAAACAACTCAAGAAATACTAAGAGCAACTAGTTTGGATTCTAGGTATTCTAAATAATATAAAGAAAGATGTGATCTCAGTTAAAGAAACTAGTGAGGAAATAAGGGGAAGTTATACAGAAATGAACATTGTCATGGATAAAATATTGCTGGAAACAGCAAAAATGAGAAATGAACTAGTACAGAAAATTGATAGGCAGAACAAAGAACAAGTCCAGGATATAACAGAACTAGAAAACCCAATTGTTAGTGACCAATCTTGAAGATAGATGCAAACAATCAACCTCAGAAAAATTGGTATCTCAGAGGTGTTGTGAGGAAGATTAGATTAGTTAGTAATTAAGAATTAAGGTGTACCTAGCAGGAAGGAACACAAAGGGATGACACCATGGCCACTAGCCTGGGAGGAACTGGACCTGAATTCCATTCCCACATACCATATGTTAAAGCAGGCACGAAAGTCCCTTATACAAATCCTAGAAAAACATGTAAAGCGTCCAAATTCCTGGAGTAAATTTGAAAAAATAAGGCAGACAGCATTAGAGACCCCAGCTACATTTCTTGACAGGATTGTTGAGGCAGCTGAAATGTATTTACATATGAACATACTGGAAGATGCCACTGTGGACCATGTGAAAAGGATTTTTGTTAGAAATTCTGTTCCACAGGTAAAGAAGTTCTTCATGGATAATTACCTAGATTGGGAACTGTTGAGCCTAGATGAGTTGAAGCAAAAAGCAACATATGTGTTAACATACGAGATAAGTGAAATTAAGGTAGTTGCAGCATTAAGGGCAGCAGAAAAGAGGAATAATAATAATTATTATTATTATAAGACCAGCGGAAATGCAAACATGAGAAATCAGAGGCAACAATCTTGCTATGTTTGTGGACGTATTGGACACTTTGCAAGGGATTGTAACAAAGGGATCATATGGGCAGAGAGAGACAACAATAATAACAATGGAAATAATCGGTATAATAATAATTATGGATACAGGAGAAATAACTGGAATGATGGTTTTAGTCATGGAAATGGACAACAAAATGTCTTCCAATGCCAGAATGCATATTGTCAAGGTGCACAAGCTCAGAGGTGTTGTGAGGAAGATTAGATTAGTTAGTAATTAAGAATTTAAGGTGTACCTAGCAGGAAGGAGCTAGAGCTGGGAATTCCTGGATGGAATGAAGGAGCAGGAAGAAGTGACTTGTGCTCTGAGTGGGACTCCATTAGGGGTTAACAAAAACTGTGGTTAGCCCTGGGAGAACTCAGAGTAAAAGGACACACCCTGCATCTTGATTTTCCCCTGGGATCCTCTGTGGTGGTGCCATCTAGCAAAGAGACAAGATCAACAGTGCTGTGCTAAGGGAAGAGGAGAAGTTTGAGATCTGGTGGACAGCGTTTCAAGCAAACCCTTGGTACCTGAGACCACCTTGGCTCTTGGCATCCAGAGATCATCAGTGGATTGCAGTGAGAATCCCAAAGCCACATCAGCCCCTAGCTGTGCTGCTCAAGTCTGGCAGGTCCAGATCTGAGGCAGTCACCCAGAGACTCCATTACATCTCCTTGGGCCCTGTCTGTTTAGATCACTAAGTTAGTGTAGGAATAAGTCCTCCCCTTTCCCTGTGGGTTTTGTCATTAGGTTTTAAGGGTTTAGAGTAGACATCCCTATCCCACCTTTTAGTTATTCATAATTAAAACCAATTATATCTTGTTACGTTGTCTGTTGGATTCAAAGCCTCTGGCCCAGGATGACAGTTGGTCAACTGTCCCTTTGTCAGGAGCAGCTTGGCTGTTAGGTCTTCATGTCCAGGTCTAGTCTCTCATAAATCCCAGTGTGTTTACCCACAAATCACTTCGTTTTATTATAATATCCCTGGTGTCTCCATTACCCTTACTTATCTATTCTACAGTTGGCACTGAAAAAGAAAATAATCTGAATCTTTATAACCTGAAGAATTAATTTGAAAGAATTTCCCCTAATCGATATACTGAAATCAGAAAAATATTCACTTCAAACAAGAAGAAACTCAAAATTTAAGTCTCCAAGGTACATTCTCAACAGATTCTAAAACTCAAGCCAGAATCTAAGCCTCAAGATGGAAGAAATCATATATCAGAAAGCACTAATGTATATTTTATCAATACTTTTCAGTTAAAGCCATGGAAAAAGTAATGACATTGGCATAGAATATAAAACTAAAGGATAGGGGACTTGGATTCTAGAGTGATTTTTATGGTAAACCTATGAAATCTTTTTGAAGGCAGAAGAATGATATTTAAAAAACAAGCCTTAGAAAAATTTCTTTATAAAAATAACTGAAAAGTGTTTTATGAGCAAAGGGGGAACCAGCACTCCCTTAGGGTAGATTAAGTAGTTAAGGTATTCAACAAAGGATTCCTAAAGAATGTTTTTAAGTATATTTGGGATTTTATAAAGTAGAATTTACAAACTTTTAAAAAGATGTAAAACGTAACAGTATTGTGTTAGCTCCAGTTAAATAAAAAACAAACTGTTTAGAATACTAATTACTGGGTAAAATACAAGGTTTCAGTTGTAGAGATTATAATCTAATAAGATTGTTATATAATATTGAAAATAAGGAAAATTAAATGGATGGCATTTTAAAAGAAAGTGGGGAAGAGAGCAAATTATTCCACAATGAAACTTACCTTGACTAAATTAGAAGGTTGAAGAAAGGATAAAATCTTTATTGTAAGACTAAATATTATGGATTTGAAAATAGTTTGTGTACAGGAGACATGTTTGATGCAAAAAGATATTAGGAAGACATGATCTTAGGAAAGAAAATGATCATTCATTGGCAAGCAGGTGATAAAAGAATATTTAATGAAAAGATTTAAGTCAGTTAATCCCTTCCTGTTTGGATTTAATTTTAAGTGAGATAGGACTATTAATGGTAGAAATAACAGTAAAAACCATATTAAGATTTTTACACTCCTAACAACATGGCAATTGGGGTAAAAACAATATTTAGGAGAACAATTCAAAATCGTGCCCCTACCATATATTTATTTTGGTATTTTTAATAATTTTTTCCCATAATTATATGTAAAAACAATTTTTCACATTCATTTGAAAAAAATTTGAGCCTAATTCTCTGCTCCCTTCTCTCTCCTCCTCCCACCTCCCTGATATAAATAATCCGATAATAGATTTTACATATGCAATAATGTAAAACTTTTCCCATACAAGCCATTTTATGGAAGAGAACACAGAACAAAAAATATTCTTGATAACAAGAGTAAAAAAATACATTATTAAGTTACTTATTATAGATCAAGGAAAACAGGTAAATTGTAAAATCAGACTGAATGGATTAAATTCTAGTGAGATATAAGAAAAAATGGGAAAAAATTTTTAAATGTTTTTCCAAGTATACAGTAATTTTTACAAAACTACTTTCTTACAGAGGGGGCTCAAGTAAATCTAGAAAGCTGAATTCTACATTTTTTATTTTCAAACCAAAACATTACAAACATGATTAAATGGTAGACTGTTTGCATGTAAAATAAGCAGATTGATTCAAAGAAGGAAAAAGGAAAATATAGAATAAACATAGCAGAATCTATATTAGTGAAAGATTTGTGGAATTAAGTACTTACATTAATAACAAAAATTTAACTTTTAAAGACATTTTTAAATTTAAAGTAGCAAAAAAGGCCTTTTTTAAAAAGATCAATCAGAAAAAGTTCTTTCATGAATTTGCGATTTCATTACTTTGTTAGTCTTGTTCATATCACATCTATGCCTTCTCATGTACAAAAAAACCCACATTGTCTATATTCTCCCAAAAAATCTATCAAAGGATATCTTAGAAATGAATTTTCCAACCTTCTAGGTCTTAATGTTATGTAGGTAGCAAAGTTGTAAGTGGCCTGTCCATTAGTTATTGTTTGCTCTTGATGTTTTGCCTTTGTCATAAACCTCTAATAAGATCTTTTACACTTGTGTGCAGTTCTTCATTGTAATATACTGTAGCTTAACCTTACAGGTGTTGCTTGTCTTTTGAGTGACCTGTTATTTTGAGTCCAGGAGTTTTTCTATACCATAAAGAAGGATGACTTTTCATCTTGCTTTTCAAAAAGCCTGATAATTGAAAAACCACGAATATTTTTTATAAAGACTAAAACTGATAAAACAGTTTAAAAAAAGAAAAACATTTCCAAAATGTGAGATGGAAATTTTTGAGGGAACATTGTATATATTCTGTATATATGAACTGTATGTCATAGTTTTGTTTACCCAGCTATATAGAGTAATAGTTAAAAGTGGTAAAAAATGGCAGTGACGTCCAAATTGATTTATAAATGTGATTAACAATAGCAGTGAAACTATGTTAGACAAAAATAACTATATTGAACAAATAGGTAAGGAGATTAAGGAATACCTTGATAAAAGCAGTTGAAATGGTACTTGAACTTTCAAACTCGGAAATGAATTTAACAGCAATTGTCAAAAACGATCTGATCAGACCAAAAATTGATCAATAAAAAGGAATAGAGATTCTAGAAATAGTACTATTTGTAAAGGCTGATGTTTAATAACAGCATGTTATTATTTACAAGATATTTTTCTCATAACTTTTTTTTAAGCCCTTTCCTTCCATCTTGGAGTCAATACTGTGTATTGGCTCTAAGGCAGAAGAGTGGTAAGGGTAGGCAATGGGGGTCAAGTGACTTTCCTAGGGTCACACAGCTAGGAAGTGTCTGTGGTCAAATTTGAACCTAGGACCTTCCGTCTCTAAGCCTGACTCTCGATCCACTGAGCTACCCAGCTGCCCCCTCTCATAATAACTCTTGATAAAACATAGGAATAGGTTTTATGGGAGATATTTATGTTGAATACTAAAATGTATTCCTCCATGGGTAGCCCATCTGATTATTCCTTCAAATTGTATGCTTGACAGATCCTATAAAATATAATAAGCTAACATTTGATAACTGGCGTTTATATAGTGCCTTAAGGTTTAGAAAGTATAATTGTCAAGTGGAAGTCTTCAATTGGAGTTAGGTAGAGCCAGTATTTTCTCCAACATATAGAGAAACATTTAATGACTCATTCCTGGTCACATAGCTAGTAAGTACTGGACGGATTTCAAACTGGGATCTTCTGACTCCAGATCCAGTACTCTTTCCACTATCCCCCACTTTAAGAATCTTGGTAAGATGGCAAAGTAGAAATTAAATAAGTAATTTCTAGTCAAATTCCTTCAATGAAAAAATGTCTCACCTCTGCCTGCTTAACCACCAAAAAGCCTGGGGAGGTGGGGAGAAAAACTGAATCTGTTGAGATAACTTGCTGCAACTACAGCTCCCTCATTGTCATAGAGCCCACACTGATCTTGCCATCTCCAGCCACAGCACCTACACCCCACCCCTCAACCTTAGAAAATTTAGAGTAATATCTACTACCTCCCATTTCAGAGTTGTAGGGCCAGGAACTGCTGTCCCTTGACTGTGCTAAGGCTAATTAGGTTTATAACTACCTCAGTGGTACCATATTCAGTCTTCCTACTGCTGGTTAGTAAGTCCTTCCCTCAACTACCTCCTTGTTCAACAGAATCTGTAGAATGCCTCTTATTTCCCCTATTTCAGTTCCATGCCTGAGCCAAGGGGAGAAACCCCTATTACTCCCAAGGTCTTACCACTACCTCTGGTCCTGGGGAAATCCCTTCTGTTACCCCTCCCCAGCACCTGGTCAGAGCAGCTATTATCTTTTTCCTCCAAGCTGAGGGGACTTCCTCCATTCCAACTAACTCTCAATCTCAGCCGATTCAGAGGTGCAAAGATTTCCCTGCTTCCTGTTGAAAGTTGAGAAGATTCCTCTCGCACAAAAGGCAAAGGAGGAGTATTCACTTGGTCCGCTGCCTCCTATATTGGATGCAGGGCTGGAGGGTGGGTTCCCTTCTACCAGACATGGGACTCAGTTTCCTAATCTTGACTGAACTTTGAGTAGACCTCCCCTATCACTGTCATCCTAACAACTGACCAACACTTAAGCTTCAATGTTAATAGTCGTTGAGACAATCCAGTTTTTACTGCTATAGCATTTCATAGTTTGAGAGGTCTGGTCCAGAATTTATTTTTACTGAGGAGGAAACTGAGTATAAGGTGAAATCTCAAGGTCAAGCCGGTAGTAAATGGCCCAGCCAGGATCTGTAGGTCTGATGGCTCCAAATCCGATGTTCTTTCCAGTGCCCCATACTATCAAGCTTTACACTTCTTTTAACACTCTTCTTACTGGTCTCCCTGTCTCCATTCTCACCCTTGTGATTACTTCCTTCAAATACCTGACGAAATAAATTTCCTAGGACAGAGTCCTAATATGGGCAGCAATATTCAGGTCTTGTTCAAAGAGTTGACAGCTCAGGAAATCTCCGTGTTGAATAAGCTTTATCGTTTTTTACGGAGGGATAGTGGTGGTTTGGCCATGGGTGATAGACTGTCCTGATGTAAAGGGCTCGGAACATTTCAGGAATGCTTTTTATCCTGCTTGGTCCACAGGGAAGGAGTCAGTTGTTTGGGCTGGTTGCAGCCTTGCCTCACCCAAGGAACTGAAATCACTTTCCCCAGTCCCCAGTTTATCTGTGGGAGCCTGGTCTTGAAAACCACAGTGCAAATGAGTTGCTAATTATAAACACCCTGGGGCACCTGCCAATTTCTGGCTAGTTCTGGGAAGCCTCCAAAGAAGGAAAGTCCCTAGTCCTTTGTGCCATCCATTTGAAAATGTTCTTTCCCTTCTCAAATATTCCCCAAACACTTCTTAAATATCTCATTTGCTTCCATCATTATATGGTATGTTGATCTGTGTATATGCTTATTCATAGAATCAAGGAACTTGAGAGAAGGGGCCTCAGTGACCATCTACTTCAACTATACCTAACTGAAATTACATACCTGACAAGTAGTTATCCAGCCTTTCCTTGAAGACTTTCAAGGACACATTGCACCACCTCTTGAGGCAGCCTGTTCCTTTTCTGAACTTTTCTAATTGTCAGGAAGGTTTTCTTGGCACCTAACTTGAATTTGCCTCTGCAATTTCTATCTCTTACCTGTTATTCTCTCTCATAACAAAAAAAGAAAAAGGCTTTCATATGACAGCCTTTCAAATACTTGAATACAACTATCATGACCCCTATAAATCTTTTCTCCAGGCCTAAATGTCCCCAGTTACTTCAGCCTAACCTCATATCCATAGATGCAAGGTCCTCCTCATTTTAGTTCTGTAATTTCAGATAAATCATTTAACTTTGTTTAATAGCATTTATCCCCCAGGTGTTTGAGAGGATAAAATAAGATCCTCTCAAGAGGATATGATAAAATATTTTTAAAAAAAGATAAGTGCTTTGTAAATCTTAAAATGCTATATAAATGCTTGCTGGTATATTAAAGTGATATTAAAATTTTACATTTATCACTATTGAATTTCATTTTCTTAAGATTCAGGTGGCACAGTAAATAGAGTGCTGGATCTGAAGATTCATCTTGAGTTCGAGTCTGGCCTCAGACACTTACTAGCTGTGAGACCCCAAGCAAATCACTTCACCCTGTTTGCCTCAGTTCCTCGTCATTATCGTTTCTATATATTTTTTAATTTTTAATTTATTTTCCCATGGTTACATGATTCATATTCTTTCCCTTCACCTTATCCCTCCCCCCTCCCACAGCCAACAAGAAATTCAGCTAGGTTTTACATATATCATCAATCAAGACCTATTATTATTAATATTTGCAGTAGAGTGATCATTTAGAGTCTACATCCTCAATCATATCCCTATCAAACCATGTGATCAAGGAAATGTCTTTCTTCTGTGTTTCTGCTCCCACAGTTCTTTCTCTGAATGTGGGCAGTTTTCTTTCTCATAAGTCCCTCAGAACTGTCCCGGATCATTGCATTGTTGCTAGTAGAGAAGTCCATTATGTTCAGTTGTGCCACAGTGTATCTATCTATCTCTGTGTACAATGTTCTCCTGGTTCTGTTCCTTTCATCACTTCCTGGAAGTCGTTCCAGTGTTTCCAAATTTTTAAATGAACAAATGTTTAAATTTTTTAAAATGAATTATCAGGTTTAATTTCTAATATGACAAACATTGATAGATATAACCCACCTAAACCAAAGCTCTTTGGGGTCATTAATACCTTTTAAGAATGTAAAGGGGTCCTGAGTTTAAGGAACACCGATGTAGTCTACATTTCTCCATTTTCTCCAGCAGGAAATACTTTATAAAAAGCTTTGCTGAAATCTAGGTAAATTATATCTATATTATTCCTCTTAGCTTCAGTTTAGTATCTCTATCAAAAAAGGAAATTAGGTTGGTCTAATATAACCTATTGTTGATAATTCCTTGCTAACCCTTTGTTGTCAGTGCTTTCCTTTCTGGAAAAGATTTTGACAAATGGCTTTACTGCTGTTACCTTAAAACATTCTGTGGGAGCTCAGAAGTGAATAGAACTATCTTGTTTAGATTTTTTTCCTCCAAGCTACAAGTTGTTCAAATAGTTTTACAGGGTAATTTCTTGTAAACCACAATCTTTTGAGTAACTTTAGCATTCTCAGTCCAGTGGTATAGTTAGTTTTTTTACAAGGAATGTTCACCAACCATCTTTTTAATGATCTGTTCTAAAATTTTCTGAGAAATTGAAATTAAGTTCACTGACTGCAGCTTCTGTTCCCTGTTTTGAAAATTAAGGTACTGGTTCTTCACCAGTTTAATGGTATCTCTTCCATTTTTCCATGATATTTCAAATATTGACAGTAGATTAACAGTCAAATCTGCTCCTTTTTTTTTTTTGATACTTATAAATTTTGTTCATTTGAGCCAGTGACTTGAATTCATCAAGGGCAACCAGGATCTCCCTTATTATCTTTTTATTTGTCTATCAACTTTCTGTTAGCCTTTTTTATTCTGTCCTTTTCAGTATAAAAAGGCATGAAAAAAAGGCATGAAATAAAAACTGAGCAGTTTAGTGTTTTCTCTACTCAGTTTTCAGTTTACTTCGAAGCAAAGCTCCTCTCCTTTCTTTAATTTTGCTTTCTTTCCCACACCCCATATATAAAGGTATAAAGGTTTTTTGTCCTTAACTTTTCTCATTAATCTTAGTTAATTTTATGCTTTAGAAATCCCTATCCTTTTTTAAAAATAGAACCATGCTATGATCTTATATTCACCAAACATTTTTAAAAATATAAATTGGTTAATAAGTTCCCTCTGCATTCACATTGGTTTTATCTGACACCTCATTTTTCTTTCTCATTAGAATTATGTCTCTTTGTGTCTAAAGAATTTCATTCTTGTGCAAGAATCTCCTATGCTTAGTGGACTGACTTCTGTTGAATTTTAGCCTGTGGCATCCTTCCAATCCTTCTGAACTCTTTCAAATTTGTTTCCCTCAAATCTAAAAGTACATATTAGACTATGCCTGGATTTCCTCTCTTCTATCACAAACTCAAGGAGAGAGTAGTCACTTTCTTCTGGGGTTTTCTCAGAAACTAGCCTCCTCATTGGTGAGAATGAATTCTATAATATAATTTATTCAGACATATTCCTCCAGCTTTTAAAAGGATACAGTTATCATTAAGAAAAGTAAAAATGGCATTAATTTCTCTGCTTTTGGTTGAGAGTTCCAGTAGGTGTCTGGATAATTTAAATCCCCCATTACTACTATATCATGCCCCTATGACAAGTTCATGATATATTTCCCAAGGGCCTTATCTAGTTCCACTTTCTAGTAAATCCATAAACATTTATTAAGCACTTATTATATGCCAGGAACTGTACCAAGTGCTCAAATATAAAGATACAAAGAAAGGCAGAGGACAATCCTTGCCCTTGACTAGTTCACAATTTAATAGGGGAGACAACATACAAGCAACTATGAACAAACAAGCTAATTAATGGTAATCAATAGAAGGAATGCACCATGAGTAGTAGGGATGGGAAAGGTGTCCTTTGGAAAATGTCCAGAGTTGGGAGATGAAGCATCTTGTCCAAGAAAGAGCAAGAAGTCCAGTGTCACTGGGTCAAAGAATATGTGGAAGGGTGTAAAGAGAGATTATGAGATTAAAATACTTGGGAAATATATGACAGGAAGGAAACTCATGTTCATTAACAGCACCATGCCCATGAAACTGAGAGAAAAGAACAACTTTGCACAATTACTTTAGCAATCGTTGTTGCTGTTGTGGTATGGGAAATGTGGGGAGAAAAACCAAACCTGGATATTTATTGTTGCATAGCACTCTCTAGTGGAAAGAGAAAGCTTTTCTCCATCCTCAGGCACCGCTTTACAGCACAGATAATTGATAAGGAAAATTAAAGTTCACATTTAGTAGCACTATAATGCTTACAAGGTGCTTTCCTCAAAACAGCCTTGTAAGGTAGAATAATGCAAATAATATTATCCACATTTTACATATGAGGAATCAACATCATTATAAATCCATTTAGCACTGAAATTTTTACAATTATGTTTAAAAGGGTTCACGTATCCGTTTTACAAAATGAGGCTTAATACTAGGCATAGCATTATGGGAAATGCAAAGATGTATAAGACATGGTCGCTGTCCTCTGGAAGCTTATAAATTGAATTGATGAGATAAGGCAGACAAAATGAGTTAATATAAAGTCATAGGAGTGTATATATGTACATGTCTCAAAAAATGATATTTTGAGTCATTTTTAAAGTAAATTTTAGATGTCAGTTTTAAAAGTATTTAATTTCATTGATGAGTAAAAATGCCATTTGTGACTAAATTTTCAATAAACATTTGCCTTTTGAAAGATTTAAAATAAGATTTCCTTGGAGTACACTCAGAGGTTATGTTCAGAGCATAGATAATTATGGAGAAGGAAGAACTCATCACTTTATAATATTCAAGTCAGAAGGAATCTTGAAAATGTCCAGGAGGAGGAGGACACGTTTGGCAGTGTTCAGTGATTCAGAGGTCACGAAGGAGAAGGCCTGGGAAAGGGCGACCCTGGGGACTTTGGACACAGCAGCTTAAGTTTGGAAGCCAGATGGCTAGCGTTTGAGATGCGAGAAGGAAGGTGGAGGCGCCCAGTGTGGATGGCTTTCTGTAACACAAGGTTTCTTGGTGGGGCCCAGTGACCTGTGGACTGATTTCAGGGGACCTGTGAACTTGGATGGTTAAGAAAAAAATTGCATTTTTATTTTCACCAGCTTCAAAGTGCAATTTAACATTTCTTTCCATAATAAATGTCAGTAGGGAAGCTGGAGGCACTATGGAGAGAACATTAAGTCTGGAGCCAGGAGGTCCTGGGTTCAAATGTAGCTTCAGACACCTAGCTGTATGACCCTGGATGAGTCACTTAACTCCGTTTACCCAGCCCTCACTGCTCTGTCTTAGAGTTGTTACTGAGTCAGAAAGTGGGAGTTTTGTTTTGTGTGTGTGTGTGTGTGTGTGTGTGTGTGTGTGTGTGTGTGTGTGTGTGTGTGTGTGTTTTAAATTATGAATGTAGATAATAAACTTATTCTGGGGAATCCACGGATTGCACCAGACAGCCCAAGGGGACATGACACACCAAAAGGCTAAGAACCTCTGGTCTAGGAATCTGGCAGCAAAAAGGTAGCCGATGGGGATTGCAGCTTGAGGGGAAGGACATTTATGGTATAATATACACGTACAATATTCACTTCAGTTTAGGTTTGGCTCCCACCTGCGGTCCAAAATCCAATAAATGCTTTCTTAATTCACGGACAATGGCTGAGGTTGGCCAGCAGGGGGCGCTCTAGCGGAGCGGTCTGTGGCTCAGGGCGGCTGCCCAGGTTAACAAGGAAAACGCAATTCGTTTGGTGCCGAAAAGGGAGGTCTTTGTTGTGGTGGTTTACCCTTCCTCTAGCCAGCCACTGCTATTCCCTGACTGTGCCCGTTGAGCCTTCCGCTGGCCCACTAACGCCGGTTTCTTCACTCCGTCCCCCAAGTCCTGCCCGCCCCTCTCCAGGTCCAGAGATGTCTCCGCCCGGCACAATCCAAACTAGACCTTTCAGGGCATGCAGGTTTGGGAAGCCAATCAGAGCCTCCTGGCCAGACCTTCCTTCCTCGAGAAACAGATAAAACAGCCGAGTTCAGGAGCCTGGGCTGGCCCGAGTCGGGTCTGAGACCGTCACGGACGCCTTCATCCTGCAAGATTGTATTGAGTAGAAACAGAGAGATGCCCCACCGTCAGGATCAGTGGGGAAATCGCGAGCCATCAGGGAGCTTTTCTGAGCCAGGGTGGTCTGGACCGAACATGCCTGAGCCATGCTCTGGGCCAGGGTTCTTCATTTCCTCTCTCTTCCTTTAAAGCAACATCCTTGCTTGTATTCTGCCTCTGCCCCCTTGGCAGCCCACCTTTCAGGGTGATAGTTCCAGCCTCAATGGGAGGGAGTGGATGAGTTCTTCCTCTTGGGAGGGGTCAGTCCTAACTTTAGGGTAAAGAGCTGGTATTTCTTTTCCCTTTCACTATTGACTACCTTGTCTAATTGTTCAGCAAAGTCCCTTTAGTCCCAACAATGAGATTCTGGTATACATTAATATACAAAACCCAATTAACTCATTAATTTTTTCTTCTATGCCCTCTCTTTATCAACTTATCCATTCACATCTGTAAGTGTATAAATATTCAGATATTTATTTAGTACACCGTTCTGGTTCTGCATTTTTCATTTATTATCATACCTATCTTTCCGTGTTTCTAAATTCCTCCCTTTTAGTTTTTAATGACAATATGGTGTAGCATTACGTTGACAGTTTGTTTCTTCATTCCCTAAACATTAAATATTTAGGTTGTTTCTAGACAATTTTATGATTCCTTAAAATTTATTTTATATTTAAATCATATATGTATCCTTTATATATTCTTGCCCATTTTTCTTCCATACAAAGTTGTCATTTGTACATTTCTATAAAGTAACCCTATTTATTTTTATAGTTCTAGTAAATAATTCAGAGAATATCAACAATTTTACTATGTTTTATCCTGGCATATTGGGCTTCTCAATTTAACAGATTTTTAAAATACTAAACCCAAATGAAATAGATTCTTATATTGTTTTTTTTTATTTTGTGAATAAAATTTATTTCCAGATATCTAGAATATGCACAAATACAAAGTGGTTAATATATTTGTAAGATAGTTGTTATAGATATGTATGTATGTATGTATGTATCCTTCAGCTGCATTCCCCAGCATGGGAATCTTGAGTCAGAAAGTACAAAGAGGGACAACAGCGTAAAGAATATTATGCTGGACTTGAAATCAAGAAGACCTGGATTCAAATTCACAGCTTCTAATGCTTATTAACTTTGTGACCATGGGCAAATAATTCAATCTGATTTTGTTTCTTTATCTGTAAAATGAGAATAATAATGTGTGTAGTAACTTCTGTATAGGGTTTTATAGGACTCAAATAATAGTGTTCCAAAAATCATAGTTCAGATGTATGTTATTAAAGCTTATATATATATTTAACTACTTAAGTTTAAAACTGTACTAAGACTTTGGGGACAACCTGTAGGCAAATGTAAGGTGTTTTACAAACTTTATGGTTGTCAGATTGTTTTCCAAAAGACATTACAGATTTGCTTTCCCCCCTGAAATATGTAAATATGCCTCTATCTCTGCAGACCCACTAGAACATTTTTTCATATGCTTATATATGTCTTTGATCTCTTCATCCCAAAACTGCTCATATCTTACCAATTTATCAATTGGGCAATGGCTCTTATTCCCATAAATTTGACAAAGTTCTCTGTATAGTTTAGATATGAAGCCTTTATCCAAGAAACTATGAAAAATTTCCCCCAATTTTCTGCTTTCCATGTAATCTTGGCAACATTTGTTTTATTTGTACAAAACTTTTCAATTTAATGTACTCAAAATTATCCATTTTACTTCTTACAGTATTTTCCATCTAATTTACTCATAAATTCCTCTCCTATCCATAAATCTAATAGATTATATGTTCCCTGTTCTTCTTAATTGCTTATGATAGCTCATTTTATATCTAGGTCATTTTGATCTTATCTTTGTGAATGGTGTAAGATAGAGGTCTAAACCTAGTTTCGGCCAAACTACTTTCCAATTATCACAGCAATTTTTGTTCATATCCCCAAAACTTAGATCTATACTTTTGTCAAATACAAGGCTACTATAATCTTTTACTGTTTGTTGTATGTTGTTCTTTTCCACTGATCTACTTTTCTGTTTCTTAGCCACTACATAATAGTTTTAATATCTGCTTTATAATGCAGTTTAAAATTCAGTACTGCTAGACCTCCTTCCTTTAAATTTTTCCCATTAATCCTTTTGTTATTCTTGATCTTTTGTTCTTCCAAATGAATTTTATTATTTTCCCAGTTCAAAAAGATACTTTTTTGGTAATTTGATTGGGATGGCATTGGATAATAAGATTAGGTAGGATTGTCGTTTTAATTATATTGGCTCTGCCCATCCAAGAAAAATTAACATTTCTCCAATTATTTAGGTCTCACTTTATTTGTATAAAAAGTGTTTTGTTTGTGTTGTTCCTGGGTTTGTTTTGGCAGGTATAATACTCTCAGGTATTTTATTCTAGCTGTGGTTATTTTTTAAGGATTCTTATAGTCTTAATTTTTCTCTTTTCCATTTTTTTCTGTTCTTTTGTTATCACTAATTTCCTTTGGTCTGTTATGTTCCCATTAAGCCAAAGTAATTTTCCAAAAGCATGGATCTAACTATACTATTGTACTGCTCAGTAAACTCCAGTAGCTCCTTTTTATCTCCAGGATCAAATATAAACTCCTCTTTTAAGCATTTAAAGTCTTTCACAGCCTGGCTCCAATACATCTTTCCATTTTTAGACATTAATATATATTTTGTCTAGCTGAACTGACCTACAAGACATTCCATATCATTTCCAAGCTTTTGCACCCCCTTTTAGAATCCCTGGTTTCCTTCAAAGTTCTGCTCAAACATCATCTTTATAAAGCCTTTCCCTATTCCCTCAGTTTCAAGTTTCTGATCTTTATTCCCCAAATCAACCATCTCCTCCCCTTTCCAGGAGGGTAAGGCCAAACATTCCCCAGTGACCCTTAGAGGCCAGAGACTTCTAGACCTGCAGGTCCCCAGTCACTCCTAAGGCCTCAGTGGAGTCAAACTGAGCTGGGAGCGGGCGGCACTTTCTTCCCTACCCACCTCCTCTTCTAGCAGTCAGACTTTGGGAGGACTAAAGTAGAGGCTGGAGGGAAATTGTCAAAGCGGGGGTGGGGGGTGGTGGGGGCCTCTGGCCCCGCCCCTTCATGCGATCCTTTTGTTTGCCCTGTGATTCTCTCTTCTGTATTGCAATGGTTTGCTTGCCTGAACAGCACTGGTATCTCGTATCTCCTGGCTGGAGTTGTAGCATCTCAATATCACCTTGTATTTAGAACTTACTTAGTGGAGGTTGTCCAGTCCAACTCCATCATTTTACTGACTGGAAAACAGAGAGATGGAAAGACTTGCCCAAGTAGCACTGAGCCCATTAGTTCTGTATCCCGTGGTCTTTTGGCCTCTCTGCAGTCATGGTGGGCTTCAGCGGAGCCCGAGTTACTGCTGTTAGCCACAAGCCTTGGGAATAGTGTGACCCTAGTCCCAAAGACCATTCATTGGAAGGGGACTCTCCTTATTGGTGGCGATCAATATCCTGTGTCTGCATGAAAGGCAGGGTGGATTTGGTGAGATTGTCTTGAGTTCTTCTTGAGTTGATCTTGGAGTCTTTCTGGAGATTTAAAAAAAATATTTGCTGATTCCTTTTGGACTTCAGGAACTTCTGACTTCCATCTTTGAAAGTGAGGATGGAAGATGCTGATGCCACTTCAGGTTGCTGAAGAACAAGACTCTTAGAAGAAGGCGATGTGGGAGGAACTGGCAGTTTCCATCATGTACCCTTCTTGCTACACCAAAGACTTCAGGGAATTGCCCTTTGGGTGAGATCTAAGAGGTTCTCTAGATGAGCTGAGTTATCTGGTTTCCAATGGGAGAGCCCTTTAATGTGCGTTTTTCTGATATATAGTCTCATTAATACCTTCTCTGATTTCTTTTCTTTTTTTTTTTTTGCTACCAATTTGGGTAAATAGTTTCTTTTTTTAAAATAATTGTCATGTGTACCCAGTGGAATTGCTTGTCAGCTCCGGGAGGAGAGAAGGGGAGAGAAAATGAATCATGTTAACATGGAAAAATATTTTCAAATAAATTAAAAATAAAAAATAATAGTCATGTGTGTTCATTATGGAACTGGTTTTTGGAGAAGAAAGGTTGCCATGAGCTTCAGGGTCCTCCTTCTCCCTCCAGAATCCAAATAGTAATTAGAAATTAGCTTGAACCTGAAACTCACATCACCTAGATTAATAACATTTAAAGAAAAATTCTTGCCCAGTATTCCTCTCTGGGGATAGCTGAGTGGTGAAGCCTTTGGATTCAACTTCCTGCTTCCCCTCTTGGCAGGAATTAAAATCTCCCTTGGAGAAAATTGGGGGAAAAGAGGCTAGAGATGTCTGTTCTGCTTTCCCTTGGGTCACAGGACACCTCTATGCTATCTATATGTGAGGGACAGCCTCTTACTATACACTGCAGCCTTCACAACATTCACTATATAAACTAAGAATAAGACTCCATTCATGACCTTGAGTATTTGTCCCTGATCCTTCTTCATTTCTGTCTTCTAGCTTCCTTGACTTTCTTCAAATCTCTGTCAAAGTCCTACCTCCCTGCCAGCAAAAATCCTTTCCCAGGCCTTCTTAATCTTAATGTATACCATCTGAGATTATCCCAATTTATCCTGTATCTAGCCTGTTTGTACATTGTAGTTTGCAAGTTTTTCCCACATTATCCATGAGCTCCTTGAGAACTGGGGACGGTCTTTTGCCTTTGTAGCCCCAATGCTTAGCACTTACATATTGCTTGATGGATTGGCTTACTTAT
Source organism: Gracilinanus agilis (assembly GCF_016433145.1). Taxonomy (NCBI): domain Eukaryota; kingdom Metazoa; phylum Chordata; class Mammalia; order Didelphimorphia; family Didelphidae; genus Gracilinanus; species Gracilinanus agilis. The sequence goes on from NC_058133.1 coordinate 135,102,745, forward strand.
GATCTAGTTGGGGCCACAGGACACGTTCCAAATGTTACGTAAGATATTATGGTAAATGCCAAATAATAAATTCTGTTAAGATTTTAGAGGAGGTATTGAAGACCAAGGCTTTAGATAGTTTTAGTTAGCTGGACTTCTAGGAGGGACTTCCAAATGTATATAATGGCTCATATTTACATGGCACTTTAAGGTTTGATAATTCTTTCCTGGTTCTCTTATTAATCTTTAGCTTCCTTCCTCAGTTCCTCTTAATGCCCCTAAGTGTAGTTATATCCTGGTGTTCCAGCTCTGATTCTCTTTTCTTCTTTTTACATTGTCTCTCATCGCCCTGGCTTCAATGATTATAAGTGTTCAGAAGACTCCCAGATCTTTATCTCTAGTCCTGATCTCTCTGTTCTCAAATTCCTAATTGCTTACCATATATATCTACCAGGAGATCAGCACCTCTCATTCAACATGTATAATGACCTCAATTCTTCCTCCCCCCCCCCAATTTTTCCTTTTTTCCCTAATTTCCCCATTTTTTTTAATGGTACCACTTTCATCTCATTCTCCCAGGATCAAAACTTTACTATCACTTTTGACTCACCCTTCTCCCTCATATACAATCAGTCGTGAAGCCCTATTGATTCTACCTCTACTCAGCTATTATAGTCCATTCTTTCCTTTCAACTACCATCACCGTAGTTTTTATCCCCTTGCTCACTTCTAATTTCTCCAAGAAACTTTTCTTGATCTGACATTCCCCTTCCTTTTCTCTACCCTCAATTTTCATTTGTAACTCTCTAATGAACTTATCAGTGTAAGAGTGTATATTTAGCACCAAGCTGGTACAATAGATAGAATGCTGGAGCTGGTGTCAGGAAGACCCAAGTTCACATTTGGCCTTAGCCATTTACTAGCTCTGTGATCTTAGAAAAGCCATTTAACCAGTTTGCCTCAGTTTCTTCAGTTGTAAAATGAAGATAACACAGAGTTTTTGTGAGAATCAAATAGTATTTGCAAAGTGCTTAGCACAGAATTAAATAATAGGTGGTATATAAATGTTTATTTCCTTCCCATTATTATATAGATTGACATCTCTCCCTGTTCCCCACCTCCACCCCTGATATTTAGCTCCTTGAATGTATGGTTTGTGGTTATTATCTAAATTTGATCTCTCTCTTCTAGTTTCCAAAATAGTGCTGGGCATATGCTTAATAAATGTTTAGTAAGGAGAATGATGGCACACTATTTTAATAGTTTCTGAATGGATCTCCTTGCCTAATTGTCTTTTACCTACAGTATTGCCAACTTTCTTTTTTAATGCAGACTCTGACCTAATTACTCCCCTGCTAAAACCCTTCATAGGTTCCTCATTACAAACAGGATAAAAAACACATTCTTCTGGTAGAGAATATAAATGCTGTTAAGGGCAGGAACCATTTTTTTGTCTTTAAATCTGCAGCACTTAATTTGGTGCTTTGTACATAGTAGGATTAAAAAAAAAAAAGGCAGAAGAGTGGTAAGGGCTGGGCAGTGGGGGTTCAGTGACTTGCCTAGGGTCACACAGCTGAGAAGTGTCTGAGGCCAAACCCAGGTCCTCCCATCTCTGGGCCTGGCTCTTAATCCACTGAGCCACCCAGCTATCTACCCACCACCACACCCCCCATAGCAGGCTCTTAAAAAGTGTTTGTGGTTCAAATCCACCGTGACAAATGTATTTCAAGTTATTCCCCTTCTCATATTTAGCACTGTGACCCTGCTGGATTAGGAGCCATTTCTGGGTCTCCAAGCTTTTGCACAATTATAATCCCCTTTCAAATTTTTGTTTAAATGTATTCCTTCCTTTAAGTCCAGCCCAGGTATACTGTAACTATTACATTCTCTGCTTGCTCCTATTCCTCCCAATCTTTTATACTGCTTTCTTTGTTCCATGTAATCACACTTTAGCATATTTATGAAAATACATTATTCCATGACTAACTTGTAAATTCCTTGAATTACAAGGAATTACAGATTACAAGGGAAGTGTGTTTTTTCATCTTTGAATTCCCAAGGCCCAGAGTGTGTGTGTGTGTGTGTGTGTGTTTAATATCTAGTGAATTCAATGTGCCCATAAGCTAAAGTGTAGGGATTAAGGAGCTATTTTTTTAAGTTTGAAAAGGACAGCTCTGGCTTTTGCTAATAGTGGAGAAAAAGTCCTCATTCTGACTTATCCCAGTGGGACGAGTCATTGGGAAAAGAAGACACTTTCTTTTGAAGGAGGATAATAAACACATTTTTCAGGGGTGGGAGGGAGAGGACAGAAGACCAGCACTGACTTTACAAGATGAATGAGGCTGATGCTCACTGGAATAAACCCCATCTTAAAGACATTTTCAAGACTAGATATCCAAAACTTAATATTATTTCCTTGTGGTGACTCCAAACGGAGTCCAACTCGATTCTTAGACCAATATGCCCTTTGAACCCCTCCCCCAGAAACCTAGTCCTAGATCTAAAGGCAGCAGGAGAACAAAAGAATTGGCTAACAGTCTGAATACTAGTCTGGAGCTATAAGATAATTATTCTCACCACATTTGAATTAAATTTCTAAGTTCAGTCCTTCAGGCTGTTTATTTCCCCTCTCATGGATGTTCTCCAGGATGAAGAAAAAGAAGATAAACAGCTGGCTTTAGTTTTAGACATGATTAATGGAAGAGGTATTGGTATGTTTTTCTATTCATCTTTAAAAATAAAGAATATAATTTTATTGAAACAAAATGAACAATAGCCCCATGTTACAACCAAATACTATTAAAAGTATTTTAAAAGATGATACCTATAAAGCACAATTTTTTTCAAATCCTACAAGTACAATTTGATACTTTCTTATTCAAATTCAAGTGATTACTAGTTCTACCTTTCCACTTCATAGCATCAGAGGCACCCTTGTTCTTTTCCTTATCTTGTGAGATTCAAAACTGCCCCTGATAGCACCTTCCTGAAGCTCAAGTCCCCACATATTACTAACACCTGGATCTATGACTTGTGTCTCAGCTGAATGAGAAAGAAACTAACAGTGGGAGAAGACAAGAGAAAAGAACAGAACAACAGTTTCTTCCCTGCCACTGCTCCCTAAAAGCTGCTTCTGGCTCTTCTGTCTTCTGTTCCTAAGAGAGAAATCTAGTTAAATGTAGTAATTCAATGCCTCTAGGCCCACTTTTCCACACTGATGTAAACAGATTTAAAGTAGTTTCATTCCTGAGGAAATGACTGTCACTGAGGCTCCCCTCTCCCTGAAGATTTAGGATCAGAGCTCAGGGAAAAGAAGGACCTGAAGGGTAGAAAGGAGATAAAGTGAAGGCTTGATCAATAGGAGGTAAATCCATCTCAGTCCTTCTTGACCCCAGGGGTCTGAGTATGATTAATTGGCTTGACTCTGTTGTTAAATAAATGTGTAGATACAGTAGGTGACTCCAGCTTCACCTTGTCTAGGAGGGTTTTCTTGATGGCAGCTGGGGAGATCTTCTCTTGGTCAGCCATGGACTGCAGTGCCCTGCAGAGAAGATACAAAGGGGTCAGGTAGCAAAAGTATTAGAATTGTCACTGAAGGAGAGGGTGGGGAAAGCTTCATGGAGTCTGGCTCAGCCCATGGATCAGGAAGTACATGGCAAACTTGAAACAACCAAAATTGCTACCTTGACCCCCAGCTACAAAAAGAACACAATGTGAAAGGGATGTGTGTATGTCTGATTCATACTGATTGTTCCATCTTGATGTAGACCATCATATTCAATATTTCATAATGCATAAACCATCAGAATTGCTGGAAAAAAAAAACCACATGAAGGCAGGCAACATGAAGGGGCAGGTCTGGGTCAGGGTGCCTGCTCCTGGGGACAGAGTGACCAGACTTAAGGAGGGGAGCCAAACTTACCTGGTCCTGATGCAGGAGGCCTCCACAGCATTGATGAGTAAGGATCGAAAACCACCACTTTCTAAGAAGTGCAAAGCATGAATGGTGGCTCCCCCAGGGGAGCAAACATTGTCCTTGAGCTGTCCTGGATGCTGCTCTGAGTCCAGGAGCATCTTAGCGGCTCCCTTAACAGAAGCAAAAAAAGAATCAGAGAAAGGAATGCAGTCACTAACTGAGACAACTGTTTCCCTGCCTTCATCAAGCTTGCTGGAGTAACCTTAAGGGCAAGGTTTCCTGACTTCGGGTTTATGAACTTGTCTTTAAAAAATAATATTTTGATCATTATGTCAATATAGTTTCTTTTGTAATGCCATGTATTTATTTTATGAATTTAAAAATACTATTCTGAGAAGGGGTCCATAGACTTCACCAGACTTCCAATGGAATTCAGAACAGGTGGAAGGCTCCTGCATTAAAGCCCTCAATTTTTCCCCCAAACCTTCCCAGCCATTTATTCTTACCCCTCCTCACTCTTAAGTTGTTCCTCTAAGAACCATACACCAAATATTACAAGAGGAACCGTGTAATACCTCACATAAGTAAAAGACTAAAAGAGAAAGGCAGAGAGACTGACCAGCAAGGCCTGTGCCCCCAGGCGGAGTGCCAATCTCCTTGGGAGGCCCATCTTCACTCCACCATCTGCCAGTGCGTCCAAAGCCATAAATGCCTACAGAGGAAGCAATAAGCTCTGTATGGAAAAAAGAGTGGAGGGAGCAACTCCATGTCTTTCTTGTGAGAATTGTCTGTTCCCTGAAGTTTTTGGAAATAACACCCTCCCCCATCAGCTCTTCCTATGGCAAGGGGGACTGGCTAGAGACCCTGCCAGGAAAGACTACTGAAGGCCAGAGACTAAAACTTAGCTTTTCTCCTCGACTTTTCTATCATATCCCAGGCAGCTCATCATTGGGAAAACCTCATCATCTTCTGCCTTGGAGTTAATACCTCCTCACTATCCTTGGTCCCTTTTACTGGAGTAGAGCATGAACTCCCAAACCACTGTAAGTTAGAAGCTCTGCTCAGAACATCTCCTTTCTGGACACAGCTGGGTAGTTCCATGGATGGAGAGCCAGGCCTAGAGAGGGAAGAACCTGGGTTCAAATCTGGCCTCAGACACTTCCCAGCTGTGTGACCCTGGGCAAGTCACTTGACCCCCATTGCCCACCCTTACCACTCTTCCACCTAGGGGCCAATACACAGAAGTTAAGGGTTTAAAAACAAACAAACAAACAAAAAAAAAAAAACAAAAAAAAATGTCTATTGAGCCATTGATCTCCAGTATCCCAAACTGGCATCCACCCAGCCCTCTCCCATACCCGAGATTTCTCCCATTCCAAAAGAATTCTTAAAGAGAAGGAAGAAGTGAGCTCAAGAGAAACCCCTCTCCCTTCCCTCGGCCCAGATCCAGCTCTCACATAGGCAGGGCCACTGCCGCTGAGTCCCGTGACAGCATCTATCAGGTCCTCCTCCACTTCCGTGCAGAAGCCCACGCTGCTCATGAGCTGTTCCAGGAGCCTCCCATCCTCCACCAGGGCGTGGGTCCCTGTGGCGTACACAGTAGCTCCTTCCCGGACCACCACCGGGGTGTTGGTCATGCAGCGGATGACCTTGGGGGCTGGCTGGAATGCTGTCAGTTTCTGAGGAGAGAAATAGGGTCCCTTGGTTCTACTGAACGCCATCTTCCCTCACAAGGAGGACTTCTTGCTGCCCCTCGCCCTATGCTCTTGCCATTCCAAGCTCGTCTCCCTCACCAGGCCCCAATCACATCTCCCCGGCACCTTTTCCAATGGGGGGGGGGGATTGGAGGGAGGGTAGGGGTACCTTCTCAATGGAGCTGATGGTAACACCAGCGGCACAGGAGACGATGATGTGCCTCTCCTTGATGTCAGACCCAATCTCGTCCAGGATGAATGGAATGATGTGAGGTTTAACAGCCAAGAAGAGCACGTCACTGTGCCGTACTGTTTCCTTGTTGTGGTGGGTCAGCTTCACGCCCATTTTCTGCAGGAATATCAAGGGAGATGGCTTCAGGGGACTGAGAATCAGGCTCAGGAACTAGAACGATGGACCCAGACTTGGGACTTTCCTGAAAGGGCAGTTACTTAGGCCACGAGTCTCCCTGGAGACAAGAATAGATTTTGCCTAGTCTCAGTCTAATTTGCAATCTAATTCATAGTTAGGATTCCTATTTTTCTATAATGTCCTCTTATCCTAAAAAGTCCCCTGTTCACGGACTGGAAAAAGGGATTAGCTGCTGGTAGAATGAAGAAGGGGAGGAGGGAAGAGAGATGTTAGAGATCTCCTTTCTAGGAGGACAAGTGGCTTTCTCTTCTACTCCTAGGAAAATAAGCTTCTCTGCACTAGTATTTATCCTATTATGAGTTAGGTATGGCAAAACACTTTGCCAGGTAAAATCCTGATTATACAAAAATATGGATGGTAATCAGAGGCATCACCATCATTATCATAATGACTAGCATTCATATAATACTTTTTGCAAAGCACTTGGTGTGTTATATCATTTAACACAGCACTTTATAGTCTTCTTCTCTAATTAATATCTGAAAGAAGGTGTATACGTCTTTCCATGTTTTGTTCTCCTTACTAGATCATGAGCTTCTTGAAGGCAAGGCTGTGCTACATTTTTCTGTATCTTTCCCCTGTATCTAAGATTCTATATGCAGTTTCATGACTCACCACAGCCAAAGAATCACTCATTTATTGATCAGCATGCTGGAGATGAGTCTCTACTTACTGAGCTAAGCTGATATTTCGATGGTAGATGTCATTTATCCTCAGGACACGTTCAAACTTTTTTCAACTTTGTAGGATCTGACAGAATGTGTGCTTTGCTGGCAAGAACCCAAGAGCATTTCCATGACATGTTAAGTTATCAGGGTTTGCTGAACAGATGGAAGCTTGGACACAGCAACAGAATAGGACATGCCCTATCTATTACTCAGCAAGAGGCAAAGCTGGTAATTGCATTAGAGACCAACCTCCCAACTTAGGTCACTTGTCCATTAGGCACATGATATATTCAATGTTGGGGTTTATTTAGAGTTTGTTTGAATTTTGAGTTGGGAACAGAAACAGTTCCCTATATTAGACACCCTAATCTACCTGAGGCAGTGGAGTAGAGTGGAAGGAGCACTCAAATGAGATCATCCAATGTAAACTTGAAAGGACAGCTTTAGTGGAACAACTCTGGGGTCTGTGCTTGCTTAGCCCTTTGCTGTTTTAACAATTTCAGCAGTCCACTGACACTGATTCAAACATGACTCTTCATCCCCTGACCCTAAGCATTTCCACTGACTGTCTCCCATGTCCTGAATACTTTATCTCCTCACTTCTACCTCCTGGCTTACCTGGCTTCTTTCAAGTTCCAGCTAAAATCCCACAAAAGAACTGATGCAGAGTGAAATAAGTAGAACCAGAAGGACATTGTACACAGAAAGTAAAACACTGTGGAACAATCCAATGCAATAGACTTTGCTACTAGTAGCAATGCAACAAGCCAGAACACTCCTGAAGGACTTATGGGAAAGAATGCTAACCACATTGAGAGAAAGAACTATGGAAGTAGAAATGCAAAAGAAAAACATATGGCATCAGTTATCACATGTATATATGGGTATGTGATTTGGGGTTTAGGCTTTAAAAAAATCACTCTATAATAAAAATGAATAATATGTAAATTGGTATCAAGTAATAATATTTGTACAACCCAGTGGAATTGCTTGTTGGTTCTGGGAGGAAGAGGGAAAGAAAATGATTCATGTAAACATGGAACATATTTAAAAAAGAAAAAAAAGAAAAAGAACAAAAATTCCACAAAAGCCATTCCCAGTTTTCCTTAATCTTAGTGTCTTCTCTCTGAGACTACTTTTTATTTTTTACCTTTTCTTTGTATCCTTAGGGTAGCAAAGTGCCTGACAAGTACGCCTACTGACTAGATGGATCAAATCTAATAAAAAAAATTTTTTTAGGTATAAATGCAAATTGTTACATATGGCTTCAAAAAATTAATTTCACCAGCATGAGAGGTATGTCCTGACAGCAGTTCATCTGCAAAAAAGATCTGGACATTTTTGTTAGACTTACAAGCTCTCTATGAGTCAAAAGGGTGATTAAAGCTGCCAAAAAAAAAGTTAATATGCACTAAATAATTCACAGCAGCCCTTTTTCATTGGAGTAAAATACTAGAAACTAAGTAGATGGATGCCCAATGACTGGGGAAATAGCTAAACAAATTGTGGTAAAAAATAATAGCATTTATATAATGTTATATATAAGGTTTGCAAAGCACTTTGCAAATATTATTTCATTTTGTCCTTAAAACAACTGCAGAAGGTGAATACTGTTATCTTGCTCATTTTATGGATGAGGAAACTGAGGAAGTCTGAGGTGAAGCAAGTGACCCAGAGTCACACAATTAGTAAACATCTAAGGCCAAATTTGAGCCCAGAGTTTTCTGACAAGTAGAGTGCTCAATCCATTATAACATCCAGCTGCTTCTGAACCTAAGAGAATATTACTATGCCATAAAAAGTTGAACATGAAGAATTTAGAGAAGCATAGGGATTGAAGAAAAGAGAAGCAGAAAAAGGAAAATAATATACACAGTGACTACAGAATGTAAATAGAAAGAATAGCAGTACCAGCCCAAACCAAACTCAATGTTGTGAAATCATAGTGACCAAACGTGGTGTCAGAAAAGCTGAGAAAATGCACCCCTTTCTTTAAGAGGTAGGGGACCATGAGTGTGGCATAAAGTATATGTTGTCAGGCAAAGCTGATGTGATGGTTTGTTTGGCTGAACTTTCTCTTTTTCTTTTAAAATCTTTCTTACAAGGAATGACTCTCTGAGGATGGAAAAAAGGAAGGGACATATTTGGAAACAATGGTACTATAAAAACAAAAGATATCAGAAAAAAGAAAGGAGGAAAATCAAAACTAACACACTCCAGAGCAGCATTCAGAGAGGTAGTGCCCAGGACTAGAGAGGTGAGGGACCCATGTCCTCTTCCCTGTTCAGTCCATATCCAGAGTATTGGGTCTCAGGCCAAGTGCCATATTTTAGGAAGGACATTCATTGATAAATTTTAGGATGGTCAGGACCAGAATGGGAAGGGTCTCCAGTTCTTGTAGGAACTAGGGAATGAATGAACTAAGGAAGTTTTGCCTTGAAAAGTGTTTATATTCCTACCATCCAGCATAATGTCCAGCACACAGTGGGTACTTAATGCTTATTGAATTTTACTTGTCAAGGAGAAAAACCAAAGCTGTCTTCAAGTATTGGAAGAGAAATTAAGCAGGTGCTGGTGGGCTCCAGAGGGAGAGCTAAGAGCAGGGCTAGAGAGCTGCCAAGAAACAAGGTCAGGCTTGAAAGTAATTTCTACTAGAGTTTTGAATCTTAAAGCACTGAGGCATTAAGTGAATTGCCCAGGGTCACACTTGCCAGTTTGCATCAGAGGCAGAATTCAAGTCCTTCTGAAAGCTAGGCTTCATAGAGGCTACAGAGCTAGACTTGGAGTCAGGAAGCCCTGAACCTGACCTGCCTCAGGCACTTCCTGGCTATGTGGCCTGGTGGACTTCTCCCAGCCTCACTGTCCTAATCTAATGATCACAGGACCCTACCTCATGGGGCTGTTCTGAGGATCCAATGAGATAATGGTAAAACGCTCTATAAATGTGATGAGGACGTTATTCCCAGACCAGTTCTCTAGCATCTCTGCCATAGCACCTCTATTTTGCAAGAAGATTCCACACCAGGACAGGACAGATGGGTCTGTTTGCTCTCCCAACCCCAACCCCAACCCCCCCCCCCCCCCCCCCC
>NC_058133.1:135117445-135140122 GCF_016433145.1 Gracilinanus agilis
TCTCTCTCTCTCTCTCTCTCTCTCTCTCTCTCTCTCTCTCTCTCTCTCTCTCTCTCTCTCTCTCTCTCTCTCTCTCTTTCTCCCTCCCCCCACCAAAAACAGGGTTAAGTGGCTTACCCAAAGTCACATAGCCATTGACCTTTTGTAAAACTCTTACCTTCCATCTTAGAATTAATACTGTGTATTGGTAGAAGAGTGGTAAGGGCTAGTAGGCAATGAGGGGTAAGTGACTTGCCCAGGGTCACATAGCTAGGAAGTGTCTGAGGCCAGAATGGAATCCAGGACTTCCTGTCTCTAAATACACTGAGCCACCCAGCTGCCCCTGTAATGATTTCTTAATTGCCAAATCCTATGACTTTTTTCAGTTCTCATTCTTCTCAACATTTCTATAGCATTTGATACTGGTGGCACCCACTTTTCCTGAATACTCTTTCTTTCCTAGGTTTCTGTACCTCTGTTGTCTCCAGCTTCTCTTCCCTTCCTAGCTATCTCAGCTCCTTTTCAGTTAGATTTGTTAGCTTATCATCCATGACCTATACCCTATGAATGAGTGTATCCTAGAGCTATATCTTGTTTCCTCTTCTCTGTCTGGGAGCTCTCATCATTTCCAATGGTTATTGTCTCTTCCCAGATGACTCCTACATCTATACATTCTGTCTCTCTCTGAACTCCCTTTTGGCATCTCCAACTGCTTGTTGTGTATCATCTACCAGAGGAGGAAATGATTTGTCTTAGTGTAGAAGCCCACAGAGCAGGACTTGGCAACATTTTGCCTTTGAGCCAGTCAAATAGCCAAACAAAAAAGAGTTTAAAAATGAGGAAGAGATTTGATCAGTTCTTTTAGTTATTACAGTTCCTTTATTTGGTAGCAAATGCCTCTCCAAATGTGATTATGTGGCAACTCACACATCCATATTATCGAAAGAAAAAGGGAATCTATGCATAATAAGATTTGTGAGTCCAAAAGAGATTTTTAAAAAAGATTTTATAGTTATTTTATAGTTATCTAGAGACAGATTTAGAATATTGCATTCGGGCAAGTGCTATCTTTTGCTATGCAGAGTATAAATGAAGCTATGTATAGATCTATGTACAGATTGGAGCAATGGTATTATAGTTTCCCAGCTTGTAGCAGTATGGCAGTTCCAAAGATGGTTTCCCAGATTTCCCTTTTGTATAAGAAAAGATCCCGTTACTGACATATGTTAGAGATTATCTTCTAATTTGAAGATCCATTATTTGACATCTTTGAGTATAGTAATTGGTTGAAGAAGATATGAGTAGAAAAGTAAAATGTACCCTTATTGACTGAAAGTTGGCCAGCTAGGAGAACATATAGGACTTTATCTTTGATATCAGATGATATCTAGGCTCAGATGGTCTCTTTATCAATGTGGTTATTATTAGACAAAGAGGGGGAAACTTTCTTTGGCTGATTTTAGGGGTGAGATCAAAAAAGCAAAACACAGTGAAGATAGGATACATGCCAATTATCTGGCAAGTCCAAGAATATGGCCTTGGGTTATTCTCTCAAATGAGAACTCATAAAGTTGCTGATAGTATTTTTTCCCTATCGCTTTGGATTGTACATGTGAAATGCTAACTCAGGCTCCATAGGGTAGGAAGAAAAATGAAGACACAAAGGAATATAGGACTTACTTAGTAATTATATGTGTATATATGTATATATATGTGTAAGTATATATACCTATATGTATATGTATAATTAGAATGTTGTACCCTAAAGACTCCATCTCCCAGAATTCTTTTTCTCATCCCAGGGATCCCTTGTCTTGCGTCCCAGTGTTGTGCCCTGGGTTTGTTTATAAATTTACTGAAACCCACATTGGGGGACTTTTTGGGGGGGGCTTTGGCTTTGGCTCGAGTGTGGTAGGCAGCTGGGTCTCTGGCTCTTTGCTCTCTGCTCACTGGGCTGAAGGAACCCCTTTTCTCTCTTAACTCTATTGTTATTAAATTCTATAAATTTAAATACTTGAATTAATTCGTTCATTTTTAGGTATGTGAGTGCATATATATATTCTATAGCAAGTGATATTCATTCATTATACTTTGCATAGCAAAGGATAGCACTTGTATTTTCAAAAGCACAAAAAACAAAACTATAACCCTATTGACCAAATAAGAAGTCATGGAATTTATAGAAACATTATAGAATTTAAGATTTGTTGACCTTGCTGCAGTTTTCATCCTTCTTTATAATTCTGTTATATTTGCCATCGTTAACTCCCCACTCTTTTTCTTGTTCTTTAGTTTCCATGACTTTGGCTTTCCCCTCCCTAATATGGATTCATGAGTTATCACATTATCACTCATTTGGAGAAGCATTTACTGCTAAATGAAGGAATTGCACTAGATAAAAGAAACCTATCAAGTCTCATCCTTATTTTTAAACTCTTCCTTACTTGGCTACTAGATTGCCTCCTGGACAAAATGCTGCCAGGTCCTGCTCAATGGACTTCTGGATCGAAACAAACTACACCCCACTCTCTGGTAAGCAATGTCTAATGATGTCCATGACATCTATGACATCCAGCAAGTTCTATGAGAGAATTTCCAGATTTCTTATGGTTCTTCTACCCATTCGTAGGTTCTTTATCTTCTCCTTTTGCTGATTCATCTTCCTATTCCTATTCACTAAGTGTTCCTGTATCTGGGGTCTTTCTTGGTATTCATCTTCTTCTACACTCTCTTCTTGGGAGTATCTATGACTTCAGATATGCAAACAATTCCCAAATCTGTACACAGAACTACTAACATCTCCTTTGGGTTACAGTCCTGTATCTCCATCTGCCTACTGGACATGTCTACCTATATGACCTATTCAGTTCTCAAGCTCAATATAACAAAACTGACTTCATCTTCCCTCTAAAACCTATCTTTCCTCCAGGCTTCCCTGTTTCAGTGGATAGCTCTATTATCTTTCCAGATACCCAGTCTTAAAATTTTGGTTATCTTAGATTCTTTCTTTCCTTCACTTTCCATATCTAACTGGTCACCAAGTTCTGTTGATTCTATTTTTGGCAGTATCTTTTCCACTGGCCTTCTCTTTTTGATTCACGCTGCCACTGCCCTGATTTAGGCACTCATTATGTCTCAACTGGACTATAGTAATAAAATACTAAGTAGTTACCTCCCAGGCTATATAGTCTCTCCTCTCCAGTTTAGCATTCTCTGTTCCTGCTTTGAAGAAGCTCACTAATGAGGAAGATAACATGCAAATAACGGTAAACAAACAAATATACAGGATAAATTGGAAATAAGTAACAGAGGGAGTAACTAGGTAGCACAGTGGAGCATCAGATCTGGAGTCAGGAGGACCTGGGTTCAAATCTGACCTTAGATACTTCTTAGCTGTGTGATCCTGGGCAAGCCACTTAACCCTATTAACCTTAATTCCTCTTCTGTCTAAGTCAGGAGGTAAGGGTTTAAAAAGAAGAAGAAAGAGTCAACAGAGGGAAGGTACTAGAATTAAGGAGGATTGGGAAAGGCTCCCTATAGAAGGTAGGATTTTAGATGAGACTTGAAGGAAATGAGGATGTGAAAATGAGGAAGAGTATTTGAGCAATGGGGATAGCAGAATGCCCAGATAGAATGGCTTGTTCAAAATTATAACCACTTCTCTAAAAAAAATTGACTATATATAAAATATTAACACCCTTAAAAGCCTGTCCTTTAAGGCTCTTCTCAATCTGACTCCAACCTCCCTTTCCACTCTTATTTCTTTCTACTTCTATCCACAAACTACATTCTAGGTGCATTGGACCACCAATTGTTTCCTTTTGTTTGCACAGGCTGTTGCCCTCCTGCCTGAAACAAACTCCTTTTACTCCACCAGCTAATATTCTTCCTTTCTTTCAGGGCTCTGCATAGCTATCTACTTCATGAAGTTTTTCCTAATACCGTCAACTAAAAGTGATCTTTCTCTCTTAAAATTGCTTATAGCACTTTACTTAGATATCTTTGATCACACTTATTTTGCCCAAGTTCCCCCATTAGATTACTGTTCCTTGAGGAAAGGAACTACTATATTAAATCTCCATATTCACAAGGCCTAGTTTAGAACCCTGCATTTTTCAAGTCCCTAATAAATAGTTGTCAAATTGAATTGAATTTTTCTAGCACCATCTTGGGAGGGCAGGGGTTAACTATTTGCAAGTTATGTCCAAGGCCTTTTATACATCATATCAGTAGACTTTATTTATGGTGTCTTTCCTTTTTTGAGTATTCCAAGGTAATTATAATCTGCTGTTATGAAGTTGCCAACAACTTCTTAGATAACAAGTGGAAAGAAAATAGAGCTGAACTGTCTTTATTCCTGTGACTTCTTTAAAACATAAGTTTAAACCTTATTTTCTGTTGGAGTAACTATTCTAAAACAGAAGGACAAGAGCTAGGCAAATGGGGTTAGGTGATTTGCCCAGTCACACAGTTAGGAAGTATTTGGGGTCAAATTTGAATCTGGGTCTTCCTGACATTCAGTCTGGCTCTCTGTCCACAGCGCCATCTAACTGCCCCTCTCCAGGTCATTCTACTTGCCTTGACTTGAGAAGGAGAAAGGGATGAATGAAGGGTAAAGAGGAAGTTCGTCCCACCCACAAGCATCCTTTTCTTGCCTGGCATCAATCTCATCTTGAAACTCACTTTCCTCAGTTCTTAGTTCTGGTGCTCATGACCACTGGACCAGAAGCCAGAACTTAATGGGTATCAGCCTGGTAGTTTGGTCTTTAGTTTTTAACTTCTAGGAAACAGAATGTTTATTTGAATAAAGCATTTTGTTTCTTCTGATACCTTATAGATAGATAATAAAAACATCACAATCAATATAATATAAAATTAAAACCTTTAAGGTTTTACAAAGAAGTAGGTAGAAAAAGTATTTTCCTTAGTTTATAGATAAGGGAAGTGAGGCAACAAGGAGTTAAGTATTTTGCCCAGTGTACCACAGAAGCAGGAACTGAAACTTGATTTTTTGATTGCAAGATGGATGCTCTTTCTACTGGGGCTGTGCCCAGAAATGACTCTCTAAAGGGACCAAAACAGGGAGGATGAGTTTAAAAGGTCTTTGTATCTCAGGGGTTTAGTGTTTCTTAGTCAAAAAAGGTTGATATTTATTTATTTTTTTAAAAACCCTTAGCTTCTGTCTTGGAATCAATACTGTGTAGAGGTAGGGGTTAGGCAATGGGGGTCAAGTGACTTGCCCAGGGTCACACAGCTGGGAAGTGTCTGAGGCCAGATTTGAACCCAGGACCTCCCGTCTCTAGGCCTGGCTCTCAATCCACTGAGCTACCCAGCTGCCCCCCACAAAGGTTGATATTTAGAGAAGTGAGTACTGTGGATTATAAGTACTGTCTGTGGTGCCTGGCATTCCATTAAGCTCTTACCACCAGGCCTACGACCTCAAACCAACTAGAGGTGGCCACAATACTGGTGACCCTAGGTAAGTTTGTTTGGCTTTTAAAGCTAATTTCTATTATTGTAAAGCAATGCCATGTAATGAACAGAGTACTGGACATGGAATCAGGAAGAACTGATGTCAAATTCTTCTCTGATACTTATTAACTATTCAACACTGGGCAGGACACTTTCCTTACATATCAAATGAAGATAATATAATTACCACATACAGTATTGCCATTAAGACTAACCTGGAGAGATTATATAGTGTTTTGTAAAAATATAAATATCAATAGTCACTTAACCCCCATTGCCTAGCCCTTACTACACTTCTGCCTCAAAATACATAGTATTGGTTCTAAAACAGAAAATAAGGGTTTAAAAATATATACATATATGTATATATATAAAAATATCAACTATTATTAACTATAACTCTGTAGCTATGAATATTTTTTAGCACATAATATGGGAGTATTTAGAGCTAGAAGCAATCTTGTTGTTTGTTGTTCAATCATTTCAGTTGTGTCCAACTTGTTGTGACCCCATTTGGGGTTTTCTTGACAAAGATACTGGAGTGATTTGCCATTTTCTTCTCCAGTTCATTTTACAGATGAGGAAACTGAGGCAAGCAAGGTTAAGTGACTTACCCAGGGAGAAGTGACTTTAGAGGTGATCTAATCTTCTTCCCTCATCTTACTAAGGATAAGGAGTAGGTTACCTAGTTAGTTATCCAAAGTTACCTAGTTAGTAAATGGCAAAACTGGGATTTTCACCCAAGTCTGTTGAGTCTCAATCCCACACTCCTTCTATTTTACCATGCTACCTCAACTCGTTATCCACAAACCAAGATTATCAGATCTTCTTACACATGCTGAGCTTAAGGAATAGAGTCCTAAGCTGGCAGCTTTGGATTCCATTTACTTTGCTTTTTAACAGGACCCTCTTATTTTTCTTCCTCCTTGAGATAACAGAAAGAGAATATTTGGAATATTTTTTGAGCTCCAGAGAAGGCTAGCAATGGGAGTAGAATATATTCACACATCTTATAGTAAACGGAACTTGCACCCAGAACCCTAGGCTATGATCTCTCTATAGTCCTCTCCTTGCCATAATGTTAATACATTTAACTATTCATAGAATAATTAATTAAAGCATTTTATGAGTAAAGGTAGAAATGGAAGATATGGAAGAGATCTTAAGGATCATCTCATTTTTCAGATTAGGGAACTGAGGCCTTCAAAAGTTATTGATTTCCTGTAAGTGATGATAGACTTAGAATTGGAAAGGATCTTAGAGGCCATCTAGTACAACTTCCTCATTTTACAGACAAGGAAATTAAGTCCTAGAAATATTAGCCCAATGTAGCTGTGTTACTTAATTACAAAGCCAGGATAAGAACTTAAGATACCCAAGTTGTGGTATATGATGGTGATGGAAGACTATTGTGCTGTAAGGAATGATGAATTGATGGATTTCTATAAGAACTGGAAGGACCTACATGAACTGATACAGAGTGAAATAAGCAGAACCAGAACATTATACACAGAAACTATAACTTTGTGGGATGATCAAAGGTAATTAACTATGCCACTGATGGCAATGCAATGATCCAGGACAATTCTGAGGGACTTATGAGAAAGAATGCTGTCCATATCCAGAGAAAGAACTGTGGGAGTAGAAATCCAGAAGAAAACATATGATTTATCACTTGTTTATTATGGATATATGATTTGGGGTTTGGGTTTTAAAAGATTACTCTTTTACAAAAATGAATAATATGGAAATAGGTTTTGAGTGATAATATATGTGTATAACCCAGTGAAATTGCTTGCCAACTCTGGGGGGGGGGGGAAAGGAAGGTGAGACAACATGAGTCATAAAACCATGGGAAAAAATTTTTAAATAAAATTTTAAAAAACCCTTAAGTTACCATATTCCAAATGTGATAATTTAATTACTACACAAAATTGCCCCTATTTCTCATCCCTATATCCATAATCTTCATTTCCTCTCCAATGCTTCTTACTTCTTCTTTTACCTCCTTGTTAAAGGATATCATGATTTTAGTTATTTGAGCATACTGGCCTGCATACAGGTATTTAATGCATGTTTATTAAATTTAATTGAGCAAAGATACAGAATGAAATAGCATCATTTCCCCCCCTTAAGTTTATTAGCTAGATTTGGCATTATTACTATGTAAGGGGGACACAGCAGAACATACATTTTCCCAAGGTAAAAAATCTGTCTCTCCAGGTTTCACAATAGAACTCTAATGATCAGAAATGAGAAAGTTCTATAGTTCTTTACAAAATCAAACTTTACTGGGAATTTGCGGGAGAATCACAGAGTGTTGATGGAAAAATGAGACAGTAAACAATCTTCCATTCACAGTTGAAACTATAGTGAATTATTTAGAATTTCATCTTTCTAAATCTAATTTCAAGGACTTTACAGATACAATATTTATACATAAAAGTGCTTAGAATAAAGGTAGTTCACAGTAACTATTGGAAACAGGAAAAAAAGATCACAAAATAGAATTAGGTCCCATCCATAGCCAGGACACCCATCTCCTGAACTCATGGTGGATTCTCTTGTCTTCCTAGGAAAACTGAGGGAGGCTAAACCAGGTAAAGGAAGTGACTTACTTAAACAAGTTACTTTCTATTCTTACCTCTCCTTCCCCATTATATATCCTGCCCATGGATAAACAGCCTCCAAGATGCCTCTGAACAAGCAAGTGTCTAACTAAAGCTACATTCTTCAGAAGCACACCAAAGCTCTGTGCTTATGGCTTCAGCCTCTTCAGGACGGGCATTCCTTCTGTGGTACAGCTACATTTTGTCACTTTCATGTTATGAAGGATGACTACCTTGGTCAAGGTCTTGTCTCCTTCCTTATGAGCAACAATCAGAGGTAGTGAGGCAGTATCTGTGGCCATGCATTTCCTTCCTGCCAAGAAGGGCCACTTGAAGTTCAGGTGCTCCTTCTTTGGCTGCTGGCAGCTCCCCACACAGTCATAAGTTTTGAAGCCAGGTGGGTCCAAGATCCAGTTCTCAGCCCACTTCAGACCCTGAAGGTTAATATATGTCTCACGGCGGCAGCATCTGGTGGCCCCTGTCACTGGGATATCAGGGTTGCAGTTGCCCTGGGCACTGTGTGAGTGAAAGAAGAAAAAGCAAGATGAGACCCCTGCATTGAAGAAAGGAGAAGGATGCAGAAGGTTGAGCTAGTCTTTGACACTCCAATAGAGATCATACTGGCCAAAGTAAGAGTGATGATTCTGCTACCCTTCACCTATGCCACATGTAACTTCTATAGCAAAATATAGCACCAAGACAGACTGTCTCCTGGACAAGCCATTTAGAACCCAGTTTCCCAACCTGGTATTTTTACATTCTTGTATTGGATAATCCTAAAAGATAAATGACATACCCCCAACACAAGGATGGAGTTAATTCTCAAAGGATTTCTCCCTAGAAGTTCCCTCAAGCCCATTCCCTTACTCATACCCATATTCCTTTATGTCCAATGTCTGGAGCTCCAGCTGGGGAGCATGCAACTTTCCATCAGCAGGATTCTGGGAGGAGAAGTAGACAAGTTTGTGTGCATTGGAGAACAATGGACTTATATTCTCCCTGTGGATAGACACCTCTAGGACCAGGGGCTTTGCCAGCTCTCTCTGTTGCTGCCAATAATTCACAGCTTGGGTCACATCAAAGGTTATCCATCCAGTTTCATAAATGGATACTCGCCTAAGGGGAAGAGAAAAACACTGAGAAAATACTCAGAGCACATTAGCCCTGCATCTGTATCTTCTGAGCAACAAGAGAAAGAGGTGAACAATAGGTGAGGATAAAGCTAGAGATAGGGATAGGTATCTGAAGGTTTGTACAGTCCAGGGGCTCAGTGAATGAACATGAAACCTCTAGTTTACCCTGTCTCTGAGGTTCTGGGATATTTGCAGGAGTGAAGCTGTCTCTTTCTCACCCATTAATATTTAAAATGCCCTCTTTCCCTTCAACCCAGAGTAGATACTGAGGATCAGGGGACCTATTTCATTTTCCTAAATCCTTTCCTACCTGGAATCAATCACAAAGGTTCTGTTGGTGCTATTCTCTCTGATTTGCACCCAGGAAATGGTCACACTGGCATAGGAGTTGAAGGGGAACATCTTAAGATGTCTCTTGATCTCTCCTTGTGGGGATGGCTTCTTGAAGAGCCTCAGTACAGCCTGGATAAGCTCCTTGGTGGGGGGAAGTCGATCCTTCATGCTGAAGACCAGCAGCTGGTTGAAGGCATCAGAGAAGAACCTGCCCATGATTTCTGCGAAACATAAATCCCATGGTCATTTTAGTCTTCTCTCCCTCAGAAATGGTACATGGTCTGGAAGGAGTCAAAAGTATAGCAGAGTCCTGGGAGAAGAGAGACTACAACAAGTTCCATGACTCAGAAATGCCAGAGTAAAGGCTCTTCTATTTCTACTTTTGCCATCAGTCCCTACCTGACCCCTGATTCCCACCACTTCTCCTGCCCTACCAACCCTTTGGTCACATGGAACTAAGGAAGGATTTATTTCTTAAGTATTTGACCAGCAATTAATAGGAATTAATACAAGGAAAGTAAAATAAAGCAGCTTTGCAGAGCTTTGAATCGTCACCCCTTGAATAGCAGAGATGCCTGTCCCTATACCCAATGGTCTGTCTAATTAAAAAAAAATCCACTACTCTAAGCTCTATTGTCAAGAGTTGGTGGTGTTTAGGCACAGTTTGTGGGGCAGCTGAGTGACAAAGTGGATAGAGTGACAGGCATAGAATCAGGAAGTCTCACCTTCTCTCATTCAAATCTGGCCTCAGACTTGTGTGACCCTCAGCAAGTCATTTACTACTGTCTGCCTCAAAATTTTCTTATGTAAAAAGAATTGGAAAAGAAAATGTCAAGAAGACTCCAAATGGGTCACAGTCAGACATGACTGAAAAACAGCTGAACAACAAAGCCATGGTTTATTTTTTTTTTATTTGGGAACTATTTAGCTTATTATACTTCCTTTTCCCAACAAGTGAAATTATTAAAGTTATAAGCCATACAACTTGCCCAGGAATTTGACCAAGAACAAATATTCTTTCTCCATCCTTTGAAAAATTAGGAAACTGAGAAAGAGGAAGAGAGGTCAGATAGAGAAGTGGGAGGCCTGGACTCTAGCTTGATTACATAAATAGCTGTCACCTTCAAAAATCACTTTGACTTCTCTGAGCTTCTGTTCCCTTATCTGTAAAATGGTGGGCCTAGATGAGAAGATCTTCACTGTCCCTTCCAGTTCTAGTCTTATCTAAAAACAAGTGACTTGCTTCTAAGTACATTTAGTAATCATAGGCTAAGAGACACTAGAGCAGATCCCTCTCTCACCTTCAACACTACCCCTTCCCTCCAAAGGCTGCAGTGCTAGGTAGGAAATACTGTCTCAGATGGGAGGGATCTGCCCCCACTCCACTGCCAAATTTTAGGCCATGAATGTGAGTCTATAAAGGAATTATTACCCCCAGTTCCTATAAAGCAGAGGAAGGCAGCCTAGAAGGGATCTTAGAGGTCATCAAGTCTAATATTTAAAGATGAGGAAATTGAGGCTAGAAAGATTAAGTGACTTGTCCAATCACATGGCTTATAAGTATCTGAGTCAGTGTTGGAACCCAGGCTTCTTAGCTTGAAGTCCAGTATCTGATCCACTGCACCAAGCTATCCATCTATCTACCTATCCATCTGTCCCTCTTTCCTTCTTTCCACCCCTCCTTCCCTCTTTCATTCCAATTTTTTCCCTTCTTTCTTTCCATCTTTCTTCCTTTGCTCCCCACTGTCTTTTCCTCTATGTGCCTTTGGCTATTACTAGCAGAGAGATAATAGTGAGTTCTAGTACTGGCTCTTAGGCCCAAGGATCTGAGGTGATGCCATCCAGTTTTAATCCTCAGCTTCTTGAGTGACAAGACATCATTGCCTATTAATCAAGAAGTTGTGGGGATAAGGAAAAAGACTTGTACAAAAATATTTATAGCTGTGCTCTTTGTGGTGGCAAAAAATTGGAAAATGAGGGAATGCCCTTCGATTGGAGAATGGCTGAACAAATTGTGATATCTGTTGGTGATGGAATACTATTGTGCTCAAAGGAATAATGAACTGGAGGAATTCCATGTGAACTGGAATGACCTCCAGGAATTGCTGCAGAGTGAAAGGAGCAGATCCAGGAGAACATTGTACACAGAGACTGATACACTATGGTACAATCGAACATAACGGACTTCTCTACTAGCAGCAATGCAAGGATCCATAGCAAGGCTGAGGGATTTATAAGAAAGAAAACTAGCCACAATCAGAGGAAGAACTGTGGGAGGAGAAACACAGAAGAAAAACAACTGCTTGAACACATGGACTGATGGGGATATTATTGGTGATGTAGACACTAAACGATAACTTTAGTCCAACTATCAATAATATGGAATTAGGTCTTAATGATACATGTAAAACCCAGTGGAATTGTGTGTCGGCTATGAGGGGGTGGGGGAGCTTAGGGGAGAGGGAAAGAACATGAAACATGTAACTATGGGGAAATATTCAAAATTTTAAAAAAAGTTATGGGGGACTATTTACCGATACTTTATATTTATACTGTGCACTTTATACTTTCCTTACACTTTTCATGACACTATCAATACACATCATCACATTTTATGCTCACAACAATACAGTTGGGAAAAATGGCAGAGGCTAGGTACAATTCCAAAGGTCTCACAGAGGATCAAAGATGGATTTGGAGACAATCTAGGTCACCTGTATCCCAGGCTAGTGCTGTTTTCAATGATCACCATCCCTACCTCCACCCAGGCTCTTTAGCCAAGTCAGGCCTTCTCCCTCTAATGGTCACTTGGAAGTCCCAAGCCAGAGACTCTCACTGCCCTCAGTGAAATGTGGGTAATAGAAGGCAGGGCCTGCCTATCACTATCAGGGTAGTTCAAGCCCCAGAACAAGGAGCAGGGCCAAGACTGTTACCTGCGATGGTCTGACTGTGCCTCTTTTCCCGGGAGAAAGGTGCCTCAGAGGTGTGCTTCATCAGAGATATGTATTTGGTCCTCACATGGTCTGGGATGACCAGGTTGTCCACCTCTGTCTTCTCCAGGACAGGGGCCTCCGTGAGGTGCAGCTGTCTCAGCAGGCTCTCTTGAATCTTCTCCTCTATCTTGATTGCGCTGATGCTGGCAAAGAGCAGTCCCCACATTGCCCAGGTCAGGACTTGGTACCTCATGCTGTTAGACTAGGTAAAGAGGCCTTGAACCAGGGCAGTTTTCCAACAGCTACAGCTTGGAAAGATGCTTCTGGCTCAGCTGTCTGTATGCAGGGGCTTGCTTATATAGACAGCTGGAAGCATTGAAGGCCCAGAGAGGGGAGGAGGGCAGACAGGAGGGTCACACCCCCCAAGACTCCCTGGGGCTAGAAGCCCATTAGGCAGACAAGTTAATGTCCTGGGAAGAATATACAAAATATTGTCTCAGCAGGAGCATAGGGGAGGAATTGGATCTCACTGTCTCTCTTGAGACCCTGCTTCAGCAGACAATGGCTTTGGGTGGCCTCTTTTCCAGGCACAATCTGTGCAGCAGACACGCAGTTTTTCTAAACAGCTGCACTTTTGTAGGCTTGAATTCCTTTGTGTTAGGCACTGGCTCCTGTCTGATACCCTGAGGACTCTGGGTCTTTCCCATTATTCAGAGCCCCAGGAATCTCTTCATGTTTCCCTTGTACAGTTGAGGAAACTGAGACACAGGCTGGACTCTGCAGAAGTCACAATCCTTTAGGAATTGTGAGCTTCTATGAATGAATGACTAATAAAATCCTTATGATGGTAAGATCAAAGATAACATCCTAAAACTTCTTTCATATCTGGTATGTTATATACTAAGTAGGCAGAAAGTCGAGATTAAAAATAATTTTAAAATTGTACAATGGCAAACACCAGGGCATAGTAGGGGCAATTTTAGAGAAAATTCTTTTTGGACTGGATCAATCACTTGAGGAAGCAAATCTGAGCTAATGAAACCTCTCCGATGATTGGCAAGAAATCAAGAGAAATCCTAAGAAGTGTAAAGCAGAGGCAGACCCTGTCATGCTGCTTTAGAAATTCTATTAAAGTTAAGGCTAGTTGTCCCTGCCTTGCTAGAAGACCTTGGCTCAGACCCACATAGCATAATGGATAGAGCCAGAATTGGAGTGTGTGATGTATTGGGTTTGAAACCTGTCTCTCACATGTATTGGGTGATCTAATGTCTGAGTCCAAGTTTCCTTGTTAGTAAAATAAGACTGTTGAACTTAAATACCCTGAATATTCCTTCCATTTCTAAATCCATGATCCTATGACCCTGCTGGAACTCAGTGACCTCTTCTGTAAAATGAGAAAACTGGTCTAAATGTTCTCTAAGGTACTTTCTCACTTGAGTACCCCTGATTCTGGAGAAAGGTACATGAGATTAAACTCTTACATATAGGGTTCTCATGGTCCTATCCAATCCTTCTCTTGTTTCTTAAACACTGACAAAGGGATCCACACTCATAGAAAGGAAAAGGCTTGTTGGAGAGGAATAATTCAACTTCAAAATGTTGAGAAGTTGGCCTTGGCAAACTTGGCACAGCCTTAACAGAAAGTGAAGAAATTCTCAAGAGTTCCATAATCAACTTCATCCAAGTCTGGTGATAGAGAGTAGAAATTCTGGGGAAAATATTGGACAAACCAAGTTCTGTAGAAATCTTTTCACTCATAGCAGCATCTCTGGCTTCTTTGGGTTTTCATTTTTATGGAATTCTTATAAAGAATGGAAGGATTTAGACAAATTACTCAGTGTGTTCCTCTACTTCTAAAGCTCTTTGAATGTTCTAGGCTGCTGATTCTTGGATTTAGAGATAATTGTGACAGCTAAATGATGGAGTAGATGGTTGGGCTTGGAGTTAGGAAGCCTTGAGTTTAATTCTTGCTTTTAGACACTAACTGTATGACCTTAGGCAAGTCACTTAATCCTGTTTAGCTTTATTTTCCTTATCTTTAAAACATAGATAATAAGAGCACCTACCTACCAGGGTTGTAGTGAGAATCAATTGAAATAACACATGTAAGGAACTTTGCAAATTTTAAACCACTATATAAAATCTATCTACTATTATTACTATCATATAATCATGAATAATTTGAATTTTACTTAGTAGGCATCAGGAAGCCATGGAAAGGTTTTGAACAGATGAGTGAATTACCTAAATGTATATATGCTAGGGAAAATGCATGGCAGTCATCTTGGCCCAGGATAGCACATAGACTTGGCCATACCAGATGAGAGATGAGTATAGGCATTGAGGCTGATCCCTTAGGGTTCGGAAAACAAATCTGTTATATAACAGATCATATTCCCTAGAGAGAGTTGAAATATAGTCACTGGTTTAGGGGTCATTATATGATGTTATGGAAATATTGGTGGGGAATGAGCACCTGTGAGTGGGCATCGGCTTGGAATATACAGAATGAGGAGGACTCAAAAACCAGGGCCCATCTATTTGATTTAATTTTTTTTAACATTATACCTTCTATCTTAGTGCCAATTCTAAGAAAGAAGATGGTCAAGGACCAAGCAATTGGGGTTAGGTGATTTGCCCAGGCTCAAATAGCTAGGAAGTATCTGAAGCTAAATTTGAACCCAGGTCCTGCTGACTCCAGACTTGGAGCACCTCACTGCCCTGGCCTACCCTTTTTAAAAGGGTATGGCTGTATAGAGGGAACAGATTTGAGATTTAGAGATATTATGAAAGAAAAGAAATTCTGGCAATGGGACATGAAAAGAGAGAAACAAATGTTTATAAACACTTAAACTCTCTTTCCTTTCTCTGCCCTCCCTGTTCCCAGGTCCTGGCTGAATATCATTGAGCTGATGTCATTAGTGAAAGACAGGAAGAATAAGGTTGTTTTCAGAAAGCTCTAGAGTTCATTTCATTATAAGTCTGGTACTCTTCCTATTATTAAACTTATACTCCTTTCTCTCTTCCAATAGTCAACCTTCCTATTTTCTCTGTAATGGAAGTAAGCCCTATCCAAAGGAATATTTGGTTCCTCTTTTTGCAAGTAATTATCAGGAAAAGGAGCCACTTTGTGCCAACATTTGTGGTTTTAAGTCAAGCCAAAAGGTGCAGAAGTGTCCTGTTTGGTGCTGCTTCCCGATTTGTGACAATCAGCCTTTGAAAATTGCCTCAGCCTGGTGTCTCATAAATATTAAATAGTCAGTGAGTCAATCCGTGCCACATGGTGGGACAAAACCCAGCAGGTATGGTCACATCTTAGAGGAGTGAAAGGCTCAAGGTGTCATAGTTCCAAATTCCACTGTTGTTCTCCTGCATGAATCCTAAGAGTCTCCCCACCAAAAAGAGAGGAAAAAAAATAAACAAGAAAGCAACCCAGCAACAAACCAGAAAACCCAGAATATTTGCTGTAGTTCTCAGAAACTCAAAGGGCCAGAGGGGAGATGCTGATGTCTTCAGACTTGCCCTGGAATTAACCCATTCTTGAGCTTGGTAACTTAACAAGGGGACTTAACTAGCAGGGGCTATGGAAGCAGCTGCCCTTACATCCCGGGCAAGTTTTACCTTCTACTATGTCAGTTCAATTCAGTTCAGTTTACGGAAAGCAAATCAAGTTGTTGTGTTGCAAAGCCTAGTCCTAGGTACTGGGGAGATAGAAAGTGTTGATAAGAGGCCTCTATCTTCATGAAGCTTACTGTTTAACAGGAACCTGTGATCATAACAGCTAGTATTTTTTTTTTTAAACCCTTACCTTCCGTCTTGGAGTCAGTACTGTGTATTGGCTCCAAGGCAAAAGAGTGGTAAGGGTAGGCAATGGGGGTCAAGTGACTTGCCCAGGGTCACACAGCTGGGAAGAGGTCAGATTTGAACCTAGGACCTCCCGTCTCTAGGCCTGGCTCTCAGTCCACTGAGCTACCCAGCTGCCCACTAACAGCTAGTATTTTTGAAAAGCAAACTTTTAAGGTTTGCAAAGATCTCCACATCTGTTATCTTGGCTGACACTTAAACAATCCTGAGAGGTAGGTCCAATTATTATTCCCATTTTACAAAAGAGGAAAATAAGGCCAAGGGAATTTAGGTGACTTGCAGACTCACATAACTACTTTCAAACCAAGTTTTCCTGACTCCAAGTCCAGCACACTACATGCTGCCTGTTGTAGGTGCCTCTAACAGAAAATAACCGTAATACAAAGTAAATACGTAAGAATGATGTAAATAAAGTCCTGTGTAAGGTCTGAGACATAATCAACACCGATGTGACCTTAGATAAGTCACTGTCTTTCTGGGCCTCAGTTTCTTCATCTGAGCAGGGAAAGATCAGTGGGGACTAAGGGGGATCAGTCTTTTCTGCAGGAGGGCTTTAAAAGATTAATGAGAATTCAACTAATTCAACAGAGAATTAGGCTGCAGGCTAGGAGATGAATTCTAGTCACAGAAACAGTGTGAGCAAAGGTCTATAGAAGGGCAGTGTGGATTATGAGGAGATAATAAATGCACAGTGAGTAGAACAAGGGATACAAAAGCAGATATGGCAATAAAGCTTGGTGGTAAGAGATGGTAAAGGATTTTGAAAGACAAGAAGAGTATTTTGAATTTTACTCAAAAGGCAAGAAGAAGCTAAGGAACGGTTTTGGGCAGAAGCTTAAAATACCTAGATTTAGGCATAAGGAAGATATATGTGGCAGTGGTCTTGGCCCAGAACAGCAAGTAGATTTGTTTTTATCCCAGGTGGGAGAGATAGAGGCTAGAGATAATTCTGAAGGGTTGGGAAAGCTGATTGGTTTTAGAAAATAGGTAGTTGTCCCCAGAGAGGGTTGAGACATAAGGAAATCTCTTCTCTTGGAGGGCTTCCATGGACAGGAAAGGTTGGATAGAGTGGGAAGGAATGCTGAAATGGAAGTCAGAAGACTAGAATTCAGATTCTGGCTCTCCATACAGGTGTTTGACCCTGGGGCAAGTTACTTAACCTCCCTTGAGCTCAGTTTCCTCTTCCTTAAAAAGGGATAATAATAATGGTACTACTACTCACTTCACTGTGAGGAAAAGAAACCCTTTAACAGTTATATCAATGTGAATTGTTACTATGTTGATTCAGAATCTACATTTCTTTCTGGGGCTGAGGAGTCTGATTGGCCCTTGGAACAGTCCCATCAACATTTAACCTTTTCCGTTTCCTGAATATCCAGGAAAGGTTGATGGGTCATTTGGGGCATTGTTTAGAGATGGTTACCAATGCAGACTTTATTTAAGGTTTTTTCCAATATGAAGAGGCTGAAGGCAAAGGCTCCTTTTCCTGCTAAGGACTTGCAAAGAGAGAAAGGTAAAAATATCTAGATATTCTTTAGGAGAGGCCTTTCCTATTTTACCCAAAGAGGAGCTTTAAGGTTGAGTGGGGAGACAAAGACAAAGACAAAGGCAGAAAAAGAGACAAAAGAGAGAGAGACAGAGAAAGATAGAGAGACAGACTGGGAGAGCTTTTAAATCTTTTCTGCAGTATAAGTGCCAGACTATTAAGTAAACTAGCAGAGAGGGGAAACTTCTGCCTGAGAGGAGTCTTCCACCTAAGTTTGCCCAAGATAGAGAATCATAGATTTCTAGAACTTGGAGCTGGAAATAGCCTTATAGGTTGCTGCTTCCTAATCAAAGGGTCATAAAATGTTAGGGTTTGAAGAGTTCATTAAGATAACATAATCCAACATGCTCATCTGACAGGTGAGGAAAATAGCGGCCCAAAGAAAAAGAGTAACTTGTTCAAAATCACTAAGCTGGTTAAGGGCAGAATGAGGATTATAAACCCGGTCTCTTGGGTCAGGCTCTGGTGATGTTTTCCATTGCACAGAATAGTAATCACCATGCTGGAGTTCAAGCCTAGACCATTTCTGAATCAGTTTTTTTGTTTTTGTTTTTTGAATCACACAAGAGAGATGCAGAGACTCCTCAGGCCCTGTCAAAAACATTTTGGGGGTTCAGTGTGTGCTTGGGCTGGGAGAGACCAAGGGAAGGCAGATGTCCCAGACCCATTATTCTTCTCAAAGATACAGGCCTCTTTTCCTGAATGTGGATTCCAGGCTGGTTTATGGGCTTTGCTGAGGAAAGACAGTTATTAAGTAAACAGGTTGAAGTCAGCTGCCAAAGCAAAAGAAGCAGGATGTGGATTGGAAGGCTTTTATGAGGGGTTTGATTACCCTTCTGACTACAGGGCAACCCCTGTGCTGTCTTCTTTGTCATGCAGGGGGAAAAGGCTGGGGTTCCACTTCAGTCCCTGGCAGTCCTAAAGCCAGAGAGGGACTGGGTTCATCTGGACTATCAGGCCATTGACTGAAAGGCCAATGGACTGTCATGGTAAAAATTAGGCCAGGCTCTTGTCTTTTTTTTTTTCTAGCATCACTATCTTTATTCAGGATTAACTATCAAAGATGAAGAAGATCCTGTCAGTGAATTGTTTCATGGCACATGTCTAAACATATAGTTTTATGTTAATATTTTGGATTGACATGATTATTTCAATAAATTTCCAGGGCTTGTTTTAAAAATGGGCCCTCCTTTGGCTTAAGAATGTAATGGTCTAAAAAAATCAAACCAAGCCTTAACTGATATAATAATATATTTTTTTTAATTTTAAACCCTTAAATTCTGTGTATTGACTTATAGGTGGAAGAGTGGTAAGGGTAGGCAATGGGGGTCAAGTGACTTGCCCAGGGTCACACAGCTGGGAAGTGTCTGAGACCGGATTTGAACCCAGGACCTCCCGTCTCTAGGCCTGGCTCTCAATCCACTGAGCTACCCAGCTGCCCCTGATATAATAATATTTGAAAAATTAGTTCTTTAATTTAAGAAGCCAAATCATCTTTCACTCATACTAGATTCATCTTATTAAATGATGAAATTTCCATTGAATTCATCAAATCAAATATCCAGAGGGATTGGAGATAGAGGAATTTAAAGACCACAAAAAATAGTCTTGACCCAGTCCTCTCTCTGACTGTGTTCAACTAGATGTATGTGCTTATGTTTATTGGGGGAGATGGGGTTTACATCTTCTCCCTGTCTGGGTCCCTCCTTTGTGGCATTATCCTGCTCAAAAACCTTGTGCAGAGCACTAGGCTTGGAAGAACTTAGTTCAAATCTGGCCTCAGATGCTTCCTAGCCCCCTGACTGTGGATAAATCACTTAACCTCTGCCCTCCTCAGTTTCTTCAGCTGTAAAATGGGGGAAGGTCATAATAGCACTTACTTCCCATGGATGTTATGAGGATTAAATAACATTGTAAAGCCTGGGACATAGTTGATGCCAAACAAATGCTTGCCTTCTTCCTTTTCTTAATTCCTACCACATCATGTCAGCATATTACAATAGAAAGAGTGCTATAATGGAAATCAGAAGAACCGGGCTTCTAAGTGTCACTTAATACCTGTGTGACACTAGATAATTATCATAGCCACTCTGGACCTCAGTTTCTTTGATCAAGGGTTAGATGACTTTTAAAGTCCCTTCTAACTCTAAATCTATCATCCTAAATTAAAATACTTGTGTCTTGGGTCTAAATCTACAATCTGTAAGGGACATTCCAGTCCAACTCGTTTGATTTTTTTTCTGGAATGTGCCAGAATGTACTTATTCACTAATGTTTTCCCTACCCCCACTAATTCAGAAAGGAGAGCCTTTCTACTTGCTTCACTTTGGAGAATGATTGAAATAACTCTCTCAGAGAATATCCTTTTTTTCCCTTTTAAAACAAAAATATCTTGTTTGTTGAGAAATTATTAAGGATTTGTTTCAATATGGAGTTTTTAATTTGTAAGGATTTGTTTCAATATGGAGTTTTTAATTTGTATATGTATTGCTAACAACTGGATTATTAATCACCTTTTTCTTCCTTTATACCATCTTCTATTTAGATCTGTGGAATATCACTCTCTCCTGAGTCTCCCACTTATCTGGCTCTTCCCTCTCTATTTTTTTTTTTTTTTTGCTGGATCCTAATCCAGGTTGTGCCTAATAGCAAGCTCATCACTCAGGGCCCTGTCCTGGGCTCTTTTCTTCCCCCCCCCCCTACATTGCTTCGTTTAATGATCTCCTCAGTTCTTATGTATTCACTTATCATCTCCATGCTGGTTGATTATTTTTGTATATATTTTGTACATATATACAGCTATAACCTCTCTTTTGACTTCCAGTCTTGCATTTTCAATTGCCTGTTGAACATCTCAAACTGAATATTTCATTGACATCTTAACCTCAAAATGCCTAAAACTAGATTCATTATTTTTCCCCCTCAAACCCTCGCTTTCTTCTAATTTCCCTGTTACACTTGAGGCTACACGGATTCTCTTAGTCACCCAGGCTCCCAACATAAGTCCAAATGCCAAGGCCTTCGTAACATCTCTCACGTATGCCTCTTTTTTTCCTTTGCAGACCTTTAGCACCTCAAGCCTAGACTGTTGCAGCAGTCTGCAGGTTGGTCTCTGTACCACAAATCTCTGCTTGTTCTGGTCCATCCTTAACTCAGCTGTCAGAGCGATCTTCCCAAAGTCTGACCATGCCAAAGCCCTCCTCACTAAACTCCAGTTTACCTGTTACCTCCAAGATCAAATATAAAATCCTCTGTTTGGCATTCAGAGCCCTTCAATGACCTGTCTCCTCCCACAAAACCCCAACTTTCTAGGTTTTATTTTACTTGTGCTGTTCCTAGCCCAAGACTTTCCACTTCCTTGCTCTAGGCATTTTGAGTCACTATCTCTTACAATTGAAAAGTTACTTATTTCTGTTTGCTGGCTTTCCAGTCTTTTTTTTTTTTTTTTAAACCCTTACCTTCTGTCTTGGAGTCAACTGACTCCAATGCAGAAGAGTGGTAAGGGCTAGGCAATGGGAGTTAAGTGACTTGCCCAGGGTCACACAACTAGGAAGGTCAGATTTGAACCTAGGACCTCCCATCTCTAGGTCTGGCTCTCAATCCACTGAGTCACCCAGCTGCCCCCCCCCCCCCATTCTTCTTTTAAGACCAAAATCTCATCTCCAGGAATCCTTTCCTCATCCCACTTAATTCTAGTGCCTTTTATCTGTGGATTATTTCCATTTTTCCTGTATATATCTGGTTTGTATATTGTTATTTGTATGTTATCTCTCCCATTAGAAAGAGCTTCATGGGAGGAAGGATTTTTTTTTTTTTGGTCATTCTTTATATCCCAGGGCTGAGAGTAGATATTTAAGAAATGTTATTTGGAATTTAACAAGCATCAAAAATGCAAATGTTTCAAGATACTTTGATCTTTGAAAGAAATATAATATTTTTATACAAGTAAAGTTGTACTTCTCTTTGGTCTTTTTGAAAATATTTTGTTGTTTGTTGTTCTTTCCCTCCCCCCATGTCTATCACTACTCACTTAGCTACCTCTCCCCTTACAGTGGAAGCCCTCTTTTGTAAGAGATGTGTCTAGACAAGGAACACAAATCAACAGATCAGCCATGTCTGAGAATGCATGCCTCATTCTGTATGTCTGGTCTATCACCTCTTTGCCCAGAAGTGGAAGGTATTATTTCCTCATCAGTCTTCTGAAGATATTCACTACACTGGCCTGACTTCTATTGCCTTCTACACAATTCAATCAGCACCTCAAAACCTCCCTCTCTGAGAAAGATAAACCTTGACTAAGAAAGCTTTGCAAAGTACCTGCCACTATCACCTTAGCCTTAGGAAATTTAAATAGATCCAATTAAAAGCAAATTTTAAGTTAAAACTTTTCAGTTATCAGGCATTTTTTTCTCTTCTCCCCTTAAAAAGAAAAACAAAACCCTTGTAATAGCTATGTATATCAAAAACAAACTTCAATATTGGCCATGTACAAAAATGTGTGTTTCCTTCTAGGTATTTAGTTCTATCACCTCCCACTAAGCAGTGGGTAACATTCTTCACCTATGGTCCTCTGGAATCATGGTTTATTGTTACATTGACCAAAGGTCCTAAGTCTCTCAAAATTATTTCTTTTATGATGTTTTTGTTATCATATAGATTGTTCTTCTAGCTCTACGTACTCTAGTTTTACTGCAAGTATTCCCAGTTTTCCCTCCCTCCTTTCCTTCCTTCCTCCCTCCTTCCCTTCCCTTCCCTTCCCTTCCCTTCCCTTCCCTTCCCTTCCCTTCCTTTCCCTTCCCTTCCCTTCC
>NC_058133.1:135140499-135287870 GCF_016433145.1 Gracilinanus agilis
TCTGTCTCTCTCTCTCTCTGTCTCTCTGTCTCTGTCTGTCTGTCTGTCTGTCTGTCTGTCTGTCTCTCTCTCTTTCTCTCTCTCTGTCTCCCTTTCTCCCTTTCTTTCTTTTTCTTACCTTCTATCTTATAATCAATACTAAATACTGGTTCCAAGACAGAAGAGCAATAAGATGGTTAAGTGAGTTGTCCAGGGTCACACAGCTAGTAAGTATCTGAGACCAGATTTGAACCCATGACCTCCATCTCCATGCCTGGCTCTCTAATCCATTGAGCCACCTAGTTGCTCCTCTTTTATCATTTCTTATGTATGATGTTGCATTATGTTCATATACCATAGATTTGTTCAACAACAGAGGACCCTGGACCAAAACTCAGGGAATGGGCCCCTGCAGTCCGAGCTTTCAAGGACAGCTAAAGGAGCATTTGTTTATGTGCCTGTCACATACCCTGGGGATTTGGAACTATAAACACTATTCCTACATTGATCCCAATCACATTTACATCCAAAAAGTTAATCTCAATTATGGGACGAGCAGTCAGAGAAAAAGCCACCAGTTGTTTGCAGACCTCATCTTTGTCTTTCCAAATGTTTGCACAGAGGGAGCCTCAGAAAGTGTCTGAACTGAAGTGGGAAGGGCTCTGTGATCTCATGAAACTACAGTAACAATTTAGTCTGATGCCCTCATCAATCTAGGGAAAGAACAAAGGACACAAACTCCCTCCCCCCTTCCTTCCTTCTCTAGTTATCAGGTTTCTTTCTAGTCCTTAGATTTCTTTCCCCAATCCTGTCTGGGACCTGTGTGCCTATGGAGAAGGAACCTTTTTTGTTTGTTTGTTTGTTTTAGTTTTAAAGATATTTTGTTTTGCCAATTACATGTAATAACAATTTTCCACTTAAGTTCTGAAGTTATAAGATCCAAACTGTCTCCCTTCCTCCCTTCCCTCCCCCATCTCAGAGATGGTAAGCAATTTGATCTGGGTTATACATGCATTATCAAGCAAAACATATTTCTATTTTGTTCATTGTTGTAAGGGAATACTCACATAAAACCAAAACCCCCAAATAAAAACCTGAATAAACTAAAGTGAAAGGTCACATGCTTTGATCTGCATCCAATTCCCATCAGTTTCTCTGACCTTTGTCATAAGATCACTGCATTGCTGAGAATAGCTAAGTCTTTCACAGCAATCATCCCACAGTATTGTGGATTCTGTGTATAATGTTCTCCTGGTTCTGCTTACTTTGCTGTGTTACTTCAGCTCTTTCTGAAATCATCCTGTTCATCGTTCCTTATGGCATGATAGTATTCCATCACCATCATAAACCACAGCTTGCTCAGCACTTGAACTGGACCTTGAAGGATGTGTGGGATTAGAATAAATGGAGAGTATCAGGTGGGGTATTGAAGATAGCTGCATAATGGTAAGGCCAGGGAACAACAATTTAAGTGATTTGTCGGGGGTCACACAACTGATAAGTATCTGAATCTGGATTTGAATTCAGGTCTTTGACCTGAATTGACATAAATTGACATATTCAGGTCCAAGGCTCTTTCTATTGTGCACTTTAACTGCCTCCTTGATGTTAATTGTTTAAATAGAACTGCGGCACTATTCACTGTTAGTTATAAGGCAGAAAGAAGGGAAATGTATGAGAATGAGGGCTTAAGCTGATAGCATTAAAGACAGGTTTGCCCAGGACCTTAAGGCTACTCCGAGGACCCTAAAAAGGAGATGTACCTGGTCTTCCTCAATGAAAGTAAGTTCACAGTCATTATTATATAAATTGTTCTCTTTGTTCTAATCATTTCACTCTACATCAGTTTATGTCTTTCCATGCTTTTCAGAAATTATCCCTTTCATAATTTTTTTACATACCCTAATTTGTTCAGCTATTCCCGAATTGATGTGAAATCCTTTGTTTCCAGTTCTTTGCTACAACAAAAAGAGCTATCATAAATACTTTTTGAATTTGCATAGGGCCCTTATCTTCTTTCTTTGATCTATATGGGTTACAGACCCATATTATTAGGTCAAAGAGCTTAGTGACCTTTTGGATACAGTTTAAAATTGCTTTCTAGGACAAATTCACAATTCCACCAAGAGGGCAGCATGCCTATCTTCCTGAAGTTCTTCAAAAAGCATTCATTTTCCTATTTTGTCATCTTTTCCAATATTATGGTTGAGAGGTAGAACCTCAGGGTTGTTTTAATTTGCATTTCTCATATTATTAGTGATTTGGAGTATTTTTCATATGGTTGTTAATAACTTCAATTTCTTCCTTTGATTGCTGCCTGTTTATATTCTTTAACCATTTATTTTTTGGGGGGCTGATTCTTCCTATGTATTTTAACCAGTTCTTTTATGTCTTTTAAAAAATTTTTCTTTTTAATTTTTTCCATGGTTACATGATTCTTGTTGTCTTCCTCCCTTCTCTTCCCCCTCCCAGAGCTGACAAGCAATT
Source organism: Gracilinanus agilis (assembly GCF_016433145.1). Classification (NCBI taxonomy): domain Eukaryota; kingdom Metazoa; phylum Chordata; class Mammalia; order Didelphimorphia; family Didelphidae; genus Gracilinanus; species Gracilinanus agilis. The sequence goes on from NC_058133.1 coordinate 135,142,966, forward strand.
TCACTGGGTTATCTATATATTATCCCTCAAATCCTATTTCCATATTTATTCTATGTCTTTGATATGCCGTCTTAATCATAGAAACTTAATACAAAGATTTTCCCCCAGATAAATATCTCCTTTCTCATTTTAATTGCCTTGAACTTTTGCAATTTAAAAAATTTTATATAAACAAAATTACCCATTTTACCTTCTGTCATTTCTTCTATCCCTAGTTTAGTCATGTACTCTTTCCTCATCCAAATACCTTGCAACAAGTAATTGTTCCTCTAATTTGTTTATGATGTAATCGTCTACATCTAGGCCATGTATCTATTTGGAGCTTATTGTGGTAGCTGTGAGATGTTAATTTATTCATAATTTCTGGAAGAATGAGTTTCAGTTTTCCTGGAAGTTCTTTTCAAATAGTCAGCTCTTCAGAACCAAGAGAACTTTGTACACAGAAACCGAAACATTGTAGAACGATGAAATGTAATCACCTTAACTACTAGCAACGATGCGACAATCCAGGACAATCCTGAGGGGTTTATGAGAAAGAACGCTATCCACATCCAGAGAAAGAACTGTGGGAGTAGAAATGAAGAAGAAAAACATGATTTATTACTTGTTTATAAGAGTATAGAATTTGGGGTCTTGCTTTTAAAAGATTACTTTATCACAAAAATGAATAATATGGAAATGATATACACAAATTTCTTTTACTATAAAAGAAAAAGAAAAAATTAAGACTCTTCTAGTACAAAGGGAAAGCCAAAACATTTTCTCTGATTTTCCAGATTACAGTGGCAGGGCACCCCAACTCCCCTGACATGGAAGGGACACCTGTGCTGAGTTTCCTTCGCAACCCTACACATTTTATAATGCATGATAACCCTCTGTACCAAGAAGGGGGCAATAAGTTTCACTAGATGTCCCAAGGGCTTTATGACACACGGAAAGGTTAAGAATTCGTATTTTAGATACACACTCTCTGGGTCTCTCTTCTTTCACATCCCATCTATTGCCAAGGACTGTTGATTTTGCCTTTGCAATAACCTTCCAATATAGCCCCTTCTCTTCTCTGAGGCTGCCCCCTCTCTAGAGCGGCCTCCATCCCCCCAAGCCTCGATTACTGCAATAGTCTGCGGGGATGTCCGCCTACCTGAGATCTGTCTGTCAGTCAGCCACTACAGTGATCTTCCTAGTCCAGCCATGTCGTCACCATCCCTCTCTGTCTCCATCGCTCTCTTCTCTCTCCTCATTGCACCCCCAACCAACTCCAGGGCCATCCTATTGCCTCCAAGAGGAAATGCAAAATGCATTTTGGCATTCAAAACCTTCCAATATAGCCCCTTCTGACCTCATGCTCTCCTACCTTTCATATCTCATCTTACTCCCTACTCTTCTGTCCAGTGGCCTCCTGGCTGTTCCATGAAGAAGAGTCTCTGTCTCGTGGTACCAACATTTTCTCTAATCCCTAGCCAGTCTTGATTCTAAGACAGAAGAGTGATAAAAGGTTTGGTAACTGGAGTTGAGTGACTTACCCAGGGTCATAGAGCTGGGAAGTGTCTGAGACCACATTTGAACCCAAGATCTCCAGACTCCAGACCTGGCACTCTATCCACTGTGCTACCTGGATACCTGTTAATAAATGTTTATTGATAGATATATACTATTGACCGTATTAAGGAAAAATTAATTTATTCCTTTGCTTTCTATTGCTTTAAACAGAAGTGGGTGTTGTATTTTGTTTAAAGTTTTAAAGTTATCCGTGAATGTTTTAAAAAAAAATTTTTTTTAAGCCTTTACCTTCTGCCTTAGGATCAATACTGTATATTGGCTCCAAGGCAGAAGAGTGGTAAGGGTAGACAATGGGGGTCAAATGACTTGTCCAGGATCACACAGATGGGAAGTATCAGAGGCCAGATTTGAACCTAGGACCTCTAGGCCTGGCTCTCAATCTACTCAGCTACCCAGCTGCCCCCTGGAAATAGGTTTTGAACAATGATACATGTATAACCCAGTGGAATTGCTTGTCAGCTCTGGGGTGGGAGAGGGAAGAGAGGGGTAGAAATCATGAATCATATAGCCATGGAAAAATATTCTAGATAAATTAAAAAATAAAAGTTTTAAAGTTATCAATGTAATCATCTGATTTTAATTTTGTTATTAATATGGTCATTTATGTTCATAGTTTTCCTAACATTGAATCACTCTTGCAGTTCTTACATAGCTCAAACTTGGTCATGAGATACAGCCTTTTTGGCATATTGCTGTAGCTTATCTGCTTATGTTTTATTTAAAATATTTTCATTGATATTTGTTCCTTGTTTTAACTCTCTCTGTTTTAGTTATCAAGGTCATTTTTGTCATAGAAGAAACTTGGTGGGCTTCCTTATTTTTCTATTTCTGTTTTTTAAAATTAATTTTTTAAAAAGTATATATCCATGGTTACATGATTTATGTTCTCTCCCTCCCATTTTACCTCCACCCTCCCAGAGTTGACAAGCAATTCCACTGAGTTATACATGTATTGTCACTCAAAACTTATTTCCATATTATTTATTGTTGTAATAGAATAATGTCTTAAAATCAAAACCCCAAATTGTATACCTTTATGAACAAGTGATAAATCATGTTTTTCTTCTGCATTTCTACTCTCGTAGATTTTTCTGTTTTTATAAATATTTACATAATGTTATCATTAATTTTTTTCAAAGACTGAGAAAATTCACTTGTAAATCCATCCATTCCAGGTTTATTTGTCTCCCCCCCCCCCTTTGGGAACTCATTTATGACTTTTGTAATTTCTTTTCTTCAGACTGAATCACTTAAATTCTTTTCTTATCCATTTTTATTTACAATGTCAATTTTGTTGGCATATACTTAGACAAAAAAGTTTTTAATAATTTCCTTTATTTCCTTATTTATTGTGAATTTTCCTTTCTGATAGTGGCAGTTTGGTTTCCCTCTCACTTTTTAAAAAAATCAGATTGTACTAGGTGTTTATAATTGATTTTTTTAGTTTTATTTTATATAAAAACAACTTATTTTTTCTATTCCATAAGAGTTTTTTGTTTTTAATTCTGTTAATTGCTTCTTTGATCTTAAGAATTGTTTAGTTCAGTTTTTTTATTTGTTGTTTTTCTAAATTTTTGAGTTGTAAGCCCGTTCATTGATATGTTCTCGCTCTTTTATCAATGACAATGTTTATGGATATAAATCTTCCCCCTAAGGACTATTTTAGTTACATTCCAAAATTTTTGGTATATTTTCTCATTTTCATTGGTTAAATTATCTATTGTTTCTATGATTTGTTCTTTGAACCAACAATTCTTTAGGTTTTAGTTATTAAATCTTCAATTAATTTTTCATCCTTTCTTCAAAAGTCCCTGTACTAAATATAATTTTATTGCATGGTCATTACAAGATGTTTTTAATATGTATGCTTTTCTACATTTATCTTTAAAACTTAGGAAGTTTTATAATGTCTACATAATTTTTATATACAGTGCTATAAAACTGAAGATATATATATGTATGTATATATAAAACCCTTCTAATTCCTATTCAATAATTACCAGGAACCTATCATATCTATCTTTCCTAAAATCCTATTTAGGTCTTTAACTACTTTCCTGTTTATATTTTTATAAAAATTGTTTGGGTCTAAAAGTGCTACATTGAGATTCCCCAACTATGATTGTTTTAATTTCCCTTTAAGTGTTTAGATGCTATGGTGTTCAGGGAATATATACATACATGTATTTATATGTACACACATACATATATATACATATAGTCAACTAAAGAACTAAATGTCTTTGGTGCTTTTATACTCTGACTTTTTTAGACAAGTTTGTTTTGACTGGTGTCTTATCTGATACCATGATTGTGGTTCCTGTTATTTTTTAATTCATCTGAAACATAATGGGTTTTTGAGCAGTGAAGCATTAGAATTCTTTGTCCTGCACCTTGGCATTCCTTCCCATCTAATTTAAATCCAGTAAATCTAAACTCAGCTTGTGACTGCTTCCTTTGTGATCACAGAACAAACTAATCACCGAGGCCTGGGGAAGCCATGCTATTGTTCTGAAACCAGTCTTGTGCCTAGAAAGTCTGGTAGATTGAGATGGAGGGCCCAAAGGCCTGAACAGGATTGTTATTTGATGAATTTATCTAGTGAATAACTCTTATTCCAACCAAGTTCCATCTGCTTTGTTCAGGACGGGTGGCCTGTTCCTCTCCTCCAGGATAGCTAGCTCTAGGAATCCTGCAACGACATTGTTCATGCCCCTTGAACCTTTTCCTCTGTGCTTCAGTCTGCCTGCTTAGTTCAGAGTTTTTACCTTTTTATTTGGCTCTTTTTGTCTCTAAATGTAACAACCCAGAGAATTTTGTATGTAAATTAACTTGAGTAGAATAAATGTTTAAATAGATAAACTATGAATGCAACATTTTGCATGCTAGATGGGACAGAATCCAGTGGCTTATTGAGAAGCAAGGAGGATGATGAAATAAATTCTGAATTTAACCTCAGAGGAAATCTATGTTCAAATCCGGCTTCTGAGAGACACTAGGTATGTGATCTTATGCCTTAGTTTCATCATTTTATTCAAATAGGATCAATAATATGATGCTGACATTTATAGAGTATTTTAAAGGTCATAAAGAATTTGCATTTTAAAATTATTTTATTATTTTAATTATTATTAACTTTAAGTTTTATTTATTATTAATTTAATTATTGATAACAATTCTGCTTGTGCTGTAATTCCTAGGGCCATTGTAAGGTTCAGAATAGATAAATATATATAGTTATGAAAATGTTATTTTTACCATTATAAATCCTGAGAGATGCACTATTTTTCTAAAGCTAAAGACACTGAAAATGGGCCCTTTTTTGTCCTTCTGAGAACTTAGCAGGAAACTGGAGCCATGTCAATGTATGACCATTGTTTGTGCCACTTTTATGGTCTTCCACTATGCTAGGCATTGTCAGGATCCAAAATTACACAAGTCAGGGCTTACCTGAAAGGATCTTATGATCTTTCTTTTTTTTTTTTTTAAACCCTTACCTCCCATCTTGGAAATAATACAGTGTATTGTTTCCAAGGCAGAAGAGTAGTAAGGGCTAGGCAATGGAGGTTAAGTGACTTGACTAGGGTCACACAGCTGGAAAGTGTCTGAGACCAGATTGGAACCCAGGACCTCCTGACTCTGGACCTGGCTCTCAATCCACTGAGTCACCTAGCTGCCCCCCATTTTTTAAGCCTTTACATTCTGCCTTAGAATTAATATTGTATATTGGTTCCAAGGCAGGAGAGCAGTAAGGGCTAGGCAATGGGAGTTAAAGAGCTTATGATCTTATGCACATAAAATAATTTAAAATGTTATGAAGTAGAGTAAAATGCTAAATTGCATTATATATAAAAATATATGATCTGATGGTAAAGAGCTGAAAAGATAAATACTTAGTAGGAGGGGAATAGAATAGAATAAGCATTTTTTTTTTTGCTCTTCTGTTTTAAGAGTTGTTACTAAGACAGAAAATAAGACTTAATAAACAAGCAAGCAACTAGTATATTCCAGGCACTATGTTAATGCTGGGGTTTCAGAAAAGGGCAAAACAAAACCAAAGATAAACCACTCCTGCTTTCTGGAAGCCCTTGTCTGTTGGAGGTGACATGTCAACAACTATGCACAAACAAGCCAATAGTAAACTGGAGATAATGAAAAGACTGAAGGCCCTGGAATTAAGAGTGATTGGAGAAAGTTTCTTGTAGAAGGTGGAATTTTAGCTGGGATTTTGAAGGAAGCAAGGAAAGCCAAAAGACAAGAGTTGAGGAGAGAGAGAATTCCAACATGGTGGCTAATCAATGAAAATTCCTGAAGTCAGGACATGAAATGCCTTTTTTAAGGAACAACAAGGAGGCCAGTGTCACTGTATTGAAGTACTGGGGAGAGTAAGCCAAAGAAGACTAGAAAAGTAGAAGGGAAATTCTGGCATTCTTTCTGCAACACTGCTGGGGAAAAGGAACTTCTCTCTTGAGCACTGAGAATCATGAACTGCTTTTCTGGACACCTTGAACTGAATGTCTCAGAGGCATCTGGAACTCAACAAGTCCAAAGCAGAACTCATCTCTCACCTCCCTCCCAATTCTCCTCTTTTCCAAATTTCCCTGTTGTTGTCCAGGGCACCATATCACCTCAGTGACCCAGACTTACAACTTCTCACCTCCTCTTTTATTCACTCTATCCAATCTATTACCAAAGTCTTGACATTTCTATCTGCACACTATCTCTAATATATATCTCCTTTCCACTCACTTGGCCACCACATTGGAGCAGGCTCTCATCATCTCATGCCTACACTCATAACTCAATAATAGCCTTCCAATTGATCTTCCTGCTTGCAAGTCTCTGCTTCCTCCACTCCATCTTCTACTCAGCTGCCAAAATGATATTCCTAAAGCACAACTCTGACTGTGTGACTCCCCTACTCAATAATCTTCACTGGCTCCCTGTTCCTCTGCTTGGCATTCAAAACCCTTCACAATCTGGCCTCCTCCTACCTTTTCAGTTTTTTACACTTTACTCCTCTCTGCACACTTTATAATCCAGTAACATTGGTTTGTTTTGTTTTTCGTCACATACAAGACTTTTCAGTGGTTGTCCCTCTTACCTGAAATGATTCACCTAGATTTATTGGCTTCCCTGGCTTCTTTCAAGACTGAGATCAAATCCCATCTCTACAGGAGGCTTTCCCAGTCTCCCTACCCATTTCCTTTTCTCTGAATTTACCTTTAGTTTATACCATATTTATATTCATAGTTTATATATTGACTCCTTTGTTAAAAATGTAAGCTTCTTGAGGGTAGGAACTGAGTTTTTGCCTTTTTGTATTCCCAGCTCTTAGCACAGTGCTTGGCAGTAGTAACCCTTCAAAAACTTGTCGACTCACTGAAGTTCCATTCCAGAGACAGGAAAACTATGAGAACAATAGCTGAGGGGACATGTCCAGGACCTTCCTGTTACAGAGTAGAAAAGAAAACTCAAATTAGAACCAGGATCAATATGTCCTTCTCTCAATCTCCCAGAATCACATCCATAGGTACCTTAAAGTATCTGGAGAAACCAAATATATGCATCAAAAGTGGAGACTGATAGTCAACCATCCAGTTTCTTTTTCATTTCTCTAGATGGCATATCATGTAAACCAAAGATATGACTAATAATTTCTATTTTTCATCCATATGTTTGTTTTCATGTGACTATAGCCATGTTCACTGAGAAGCTGGTAAAGAATTGGAGATGCACATCAGGAAACAGTAGAAGCAAAACCCTTTGGTCTTTGATCTTCAATTATCCATTAGTTTCTTACCTCCTGGCTAAAAACTGTCCAGATCATCCTTAAAGAAACCTTCACTTATCCTCGTTGTTCTTTCAAGCTGGCATCTTCCTGTTCTCCTCCCTTTCATAGCCAAACTTTCTGAGAACATTGTCTATATGCCTGTTGTGACCAGTCTCTTACCTCCTTCTCATTTCTCAACCCTTTGTGACCTGCTTTCTAGCCCTACCACACAACTGAAACTGTACTGAAGTCACCAAAATCTCTTAATTACTAAATCCAAGGACTTTTCTCAGTTTTCACTCTTCTTCTTTGTAGCATTTGATACAGTAAAGCACCCCCCTCTTCCTGGCTGTTCTCTTCTCTCTGGATCTTCATGACACAGCTGTCTCTTGGTTCTCCTCTTAACTTCTTTATGTTTAGGTCCTTTTCTCTTTTTTCTCTACATTCCATCTTGTTAAGTTTCTTTGCTTCCATGGGTCCCATGATCATCTCTATGGGAATAACTCCAAAATCCATCAATCAGGGAATAGTCAGTCAGTGAGCATTTATTAAGTACCTCCTATGTTCCAGGCACTCTGCTGAGTGCTCATTCCTAATCTCTCTCCTGAACTTTTGTCCCACATCACCATCTGACTGCTGGGCCTGAATATACTATAGCTATCTCAAATGCAACACAATATCCAACAAATCCAGAATTCATTACCTTTTCCCTCTTAAATCCACTCATAGAACCACCAAACTTGAGAATTAGAAGTACCTTAGGGGCCTTCTAGTCCAACCCATCCACCAAAGCACTCTGTTAACATGCCCAAGTGAGGGAGAGTGAATTGTGTATGTAGGACCCTGTAATTATAATGTTTCTATCTGTCTTCTTTTTCTTCTTTAAAGCCTTCCCTTCTGTCGTAGAATCAATTCTAAGACAGAATTCTAAGGCAGAAGAGAGGTAATGACTAGGCAGTTGGGGTTAAGTGACTTGCCCAAAGTCACAGAGCTAGGAAGTATCTAAGATCAGATTTGAATCCAGGTCCTCCCTACTCCAGACCTGGAGCTCTATCCACTGTACTATCTAGCTGCCTGTTTCTATTTTTCTTTATCATCACTATTACCACCCATGTTGACTCATTACTTTATTTTGAATGTATCTACAATAGCCTTCAAACTGACCTCTTTCTTCTCATCTGTACTATATACTGCCACTCAATTAATCTTTCTGAGATACTATTTTGATTCTGTCACTCAATTATTAAAAAATATTCAATGATTCACCATCATCTATAAGTAAATTCTAGTAAATGTCTAACACATGGTAGCTTATTGACTGACAGGTTCCAGTCTCCACATTTAGATATGTCTTCCTTCACCTCTAGCAGAAATAGTACAGTTTTTCCTTTATTGCCCTCCAAAGAGCCCAGGTAGAAGCAAAATTGGGAAGTTGGTCCACAAATAACATTATTAATAAATAACAATGAATATCATACTTGTGCATCCCCAGCATGAAGTATTGTCCCGTCAGATCAGTTCCAGTGCTCTTGGCTTCACAATTTTATCTTGATCTTGGCAGTTGTTGAGGAAGGACAACAAGCTTTTTACCTCCTCCCTGGTGAGTTCCTGTTGTTGGATTGAACTCCATCTGCTCCGGTTGTTTTTTTAGAATTAGGTGCCCCTTTCAACATCCAGTTCCTTCAACACCTTTAGGAAACACTTCTTACTTCCTTTGCAATGCAAAGCCTAGGTCTCCAATGAGCATTTGTCCTGTCACCTTGGGGTTACAAAGGTGCTGCTGAGAGGATGTGTTTTCTTCAGCTGAAGAACAACAACAGGGAGAGCTGGAATAGGGTTACCTCCTAGGCCATTATGGGTTTTGTGTTTGGCTGAAGTTGCCCAGAATATGCCTTTAATCCATCGCTGTCCCCCATTCTTCTGGGAGCCACCAGTCAGAGTGGAGTTTGTGCCTCTGGCCAGAGTCCCATGTCAAGGATTCATCCAGAAATTGTTAACTTGAGTGTAAAGAGAAAACATACCCAGGAGGAGTAATCCTACCCTGTTCTTTGGCCTAACTTAAATCCTAACTCTGAACTCTGTTTTCAGGAGCTTTGTCTGCTCTTCTCAGTGATCCTACCATTAACTTAATGTCATCCTTCTTATATAGTAGAATCAATACAAGAGATAAATGCTGAACTAATTAATGGCCAAGTGCTTTGACTTCCATTGAGTCTAAAGTCAAAGCCCCTAGTCAGATGGTAAATTTACATTCCAGCACCTGGCCCTGATTGACAAATGCTCTCTACCTACTTCATCCTATTGCTCAGAAACATCTAACCCCAAAGCCCCCTGAAGGGATTAGGTGGTCTACGAAGGCACAGGAGGAAATAGAAATAGGCCTGGAATCAGAGTCAGGTGAGACCCTGGGTTTGATTCCTGGCACCAGTATTTACTAGCTTTGTGACCCTAGGCAAGACAACGAACCTTTCTGAACAGTTTCCTCATTTGTAAAATGAAGGTAATGGTATTGGCATTAATAGAGGTGTTGCAAGGAAAGCATTTTTGAAACATTAAAGTGCTTTATAAATGTGAGTAGTTGTTATTAGTCATTGCCAAGACCAGTTTTTTCGAGGGCAGCTTTCTTATAGAGGTGTGTCCTCCATGCTTTAAAAAGTCATCGATCCTGCTATCCTTTTGGTTTATTATGGTACATCTCATTTCCTCTTCACATTAAAACTCCTAGAAAAAGCTATTTACACTTTTTGCTTCAGCTTCCTTAGCTCCCACACACCTCTCCACTCTGTTTATGAGCTGGCTTCTGACCCCCCACCATTCAAATGAAATTGCTTTTTTCAAGGCCATTAGTGATCTTAATTGCCAAATCCAATGGCTTCTTCTTAGTCCTGATTCTCTTTGAACTCTCAGCAGCATTTGATTTTGTTGACCACCTCCTCCTCCAGGACAATCTTTCCTTCTTAGTGATGTTCCTCTCTCTTGATTTACCCTCTATCTCTCTGACCAGTCCTTAGTCTCCATTGCTGGATGAGCCCTACCCCCTTCACTCTATTCTGTTTCTCCATTCTCTATTTTGATGAGCTCATTAGATCCCATGAGTTTGATTATCATCTCTATTTACAGGTGAATTCCCAAAAATCTAAATATCCAGTTATCTCCCCTAAGCTCCAATCCTACATAATCAGTTCCTGATGGACATCTCTTACCTGGACGTGCCATTTAGTATGTCTAAAACAGGACTCATTATCTTTCCCCTTAAACCTACCTCCCTGGATTCCCTGTTCTTCAAGTATCCTACATTCTTATAGTTACCAGATTCATAAAGTTAGAGGTGTCATTCTTCATTCTTACTTCTCCACCAAATCTTATCAGTTGTCTTGCATTTCTCCCCTTCTTTTCCTTCACAACTACCACCTTAATTCAGTCCCATCTCACTTCTCACCTGGACTCCTGAAATAGTCTCATTCTTCTCATTCTTAGTCTCTTTTCATCCAGACTCTGGCCTCTCCAATCCTTCTTTCACATAGCTACCAAATTGATATTCCAAAAGCATGAATCTTACTATGACTTTGCCTTGCTCAAAAAACTTCTGCGGGTCCCCACTGTCCTTCGGATAAGATATAGACTCCTTTATTTGGAGTCTCGTAGTCTGATTTCATCCTCTGTTTCCTGGTTTATTACAATTCCCACACTTCTCACACTCCATATTGGCCTCCTTGGATAGGCATCCCCCATGCCATGCCTTTGTCCTCTTTGCCTGAGATGCTCTTTCCTCTTCCTTTTGCCTCTTGAAATCTTTAGCTCCAGCCAAAGGCTTATCTCAAATGTTATTTCTTATAGAAGGCCTTTCTTCATTCCCTTCCAGTTGGTTCTTCTCTCTCTGAAAAATTACTTTGCATTTATTTTGCATATATTTTGTATTCACTTATCTCTGTACTTGTTGTTCTCTTCCCTACACCCTAAGTAAAATGTGTTACCTAAGAGTAGAGCTTGTTTTATTTTTGGTTTTGTATTCTCAGCACTGCCTAGGGCAAAACTTGGTACCTAAAGGTCACACAGTAAATGTTTGTTGAATTGCCTTATACTAGTGATGGGCACTTTTTTAAAGAAGGGGCCAAAGGAAAGGAAATGCTCCTCTGTCAGTCTGTTTCTAAGACAACTCTTTCAAAGTTTCATTGTATTGTATCCTACTCATTGTATTCGACAGATTAGGAATAATGTCGCACAGCTGGATAGAACATTTCAGGGGGCTGCATCTGGCCCGCAGGCCATAGTTTGCCCATCACTGCCTTATACCAATCACCTCCCCGACTTTCCTTAGTTTCCTCATCAATAAAATGAGCCAGTTAATCTTAGTTAATCTTAGATAATCTCTGAGATCTCTTCTACCTCTCAATCCTCTGATCTATAGATATGGCAGCAGAGTTGAAGAAGAGGTTAGACTCAAGAGTACCTTACTACACAAAGCAGATGCTTAGTAAATGTTTATTTGATGAATTAACAATGGGAACTTTTTTTAACACCATACTAAAGTAAAATGAACAAGGGATACTCATTTCATTGGCCTTTTTTAAAGTCTCATTGCATTTTACCACTTCTCCAGTACCTACTCTTAAGATGAATAGAACAGGCGGTGCTGCTGACTTTGTGGGGCTTAGTGGAGGGCAACTGTGATGCCATCTCTCTTCCCCCTCCATGGGCCCCCATGCCAGTTAGTCTCCAGCTAGGATCTTTTCCCCTGTGCCACAGTTTTAGAATTCTAGCTCTAGTTTGGGGTTGGACCAGTGGAAGATGCTGGAAAATTGCCATTGTCCAGCACAAAAGAGGGAAAGATCCCTTATTCTTTTCTTAACTACTTAGATACAAGCTGGCACCAACAACGGAAACAAAAGAGGCTGCTCTTTTTCCACTTGAAATACTTGTGTCTTCAGGTTGGGAGCAAGTATGGGCAATGGCCTGGGGATTCTGGCCAGGGCTCCCAGGGTTGCATTTCAGCTAACGAACACTACCAGACCTGAGCCACTTGAGCTGTTTTACACGAGGTTGAAAGAATAATGGAGTCAGATGACTTGGGATCAAATGAGGGATATGCTTGGTAAATGTTTGACAACTAAATCTTCCAAAAGCATGAACACTTTTTTTAGGTCACATTCTTTGTGTGTGTGTGTGTGTGTGTGTGTGTGTGTGTGTTCATGTGTATATATATTTTTTTAATTTTTATTTTAAACCCTTAACTTCTGTGTATTGGCTCCTAGTTAGAAGCGTGGTAAAGGTAGGCAATGGGGGTCAAGTGACTTGCCCAGGGTCACACAGCCGGGAAGTGTCTGAGGCCAGATTTGAACCTAGGACCTCCCGTCTCTAGGCCTGGTTCCCAATCCACTGAGCTACCCAGCTGCCCACTCATGTGTATATTTTGATAACAAAATGTGATGCTATCTAAATTAATTTATAAATTGTGTTTCCTTCAGGGTGTCCTTTAAATCAAATCTGGGATTTCATCCATATAGGGAACTTCCTAGTGAAGATCTTCCTCTATCAGTGTACCTTCTCTGCAATTTATAATTTTAAAGAATTGAGAGGGCAGATAGATAGTTCAGTGGGTTGAAAGCCAGGCCTAGAGAGAGGAGGTTCTGGCTTCAATTCTGGCCTCAAACACTTCCTAGTTGTATGACCCTGGGCAAGTCACTTATCCCTCATTACCTAGTCCTTACTGTTCTTCTTCCTTAGAACCAATACACAGTATTGTTTCCAAGACAGAAGGTAAAAGTTAAAAAAAAGGAATTGATTAAAATGGTCATATGTAATAATAGTATTGTTATAGGTAATAATAGTAATAAGAGGTTAAATGACTTGTCCACATGGCTATTATTGTCACACAGCTTTTAAGTGTCTGAGGCAGAGGTCTCATGCTTTAGACCCAGTGCTCTCTGCACTTTGCCACGTAACTGTCATAAGTGAAAGTCATAAATAAATCACCAAAGAAAAAACTCCAGGATCAGATGGATTTATAAGTGAATTGTATTAAATACATTAATTAATTAATAATAATTAATAATAGATAAATTATTGTTGTTATTGTTGTTGTTGAGTGATTTTCTTGTGTGAGCCTATTTGGGATTTTTTGGGCAAAGATACTGAATGGTTTACCATTTCCTCCTCAAGCTCATTTTCCAGATGAGGAAACTGAGGCAGAGTAAGTGACTTGCCCAGGGTCATACAGCTAGTAAATGTCAGGGGCCAGGTTTGAATTCCAATCTTCTTGACTTCAATCCACTGAATCTAGGTACTCTATCCATTAAAGAATCCAATCCTGATACTCTATCCATTAAGTAAGAATTGTCTAATACTATAAATTGATTGTAGTAATAAGAAAAGAAGATGCCAATCCAGTACCTTTCTATATTGTAAATCAGATCTTAATACTTAAGCCAGTTACCCAATTGTGCGTGCCCTTTGACTTTGCTATTTTGCTATTGGGTCTGAGAAATCAAGAAATTAAAGAAGAAAAGGCTCTCTCCATTGAAAAGTACTGATTTTTGTTCCATCATTTTTCAGTTGTGTTCGACTCTTCATGACCTTATTTGGGGTTTCCTTGGTAAAGATACAGGAGTAGTTTGCCATTTCCTTCTCTAATTCATTTTCCAGGTGAGGAAGCTGAGGCAGAATTAAGTGTATTGCTTACAGTCACACAACAGTAAGTGTCTGAGGTCACATTTGAACTCAGGTCTTTCAGATTCTAGGCCTGACACTTTATCCACTATGCCACTTAGCTGCCCTAAATGTACTGACAGAAGTGCTTTTCACAGCAGTTAAAAATTGGAAATTAAGAGGGCCATCCTGTGGGAGAGCAGCTAAGCAAATTATGGCATGTGAATGAAATTGGAAATTATTGTGTCATAAAAAATGATGGAATGGACAATTTCAGAGGAAAATGGGTAAACTTTTATGAACTAATGCAGAACTCTGTGAGCCAAAAGAGACCAATTATATAATGATAAATTTTTAGAGAAAAACAACTATGAAAGACTTTAGAATTATCAATGCAATGATAAACAAGTCAACAGGCATTAAGAAGAAAAGTCAGTCATGTCCTGAGAAAGAGGTGATGAACTTAAATTTTTTTTGCCAGATTTAGCAACTGTGTGTGTAGTTCCATTTTTCACCTTATTTTTTGTTTTGTTTTGTTTTTTTATTTGCTCAATGGAGAGGGGAAGTAGTGGGGGATAAAAGGAATTATGGTTAGGTAGGTGAGTTGTGATCCAGAACAAAGCAGCAAGCATGGAGTTAGAATTTGAAGACAGCGTATGAGAACCAGGGTGGAGTTCTGAGCTGGGTGGGGGATGACTGACCCCCAGAAAGAGAGAGAACTTGATAAAAGGTTCTTTGCCTTGGTATCTTTGCCCGTGGGTTGTGGGGTTTGTCAGTTAAACAATCAGTTTAACTGCCATTGGCTGAAAGTTCCATTGGCATTGGCCTGTGCAGCCAGCTAACACATAGAACAAGAAGTTCTCACAAAAGACCAGTCAGTGGGCATCTGGAGATCCAAGGCCAGCATGTTCCTGCTCTACTTTGAGAGGACAGAGATAACCTTCTATCTCTTACTTCAACTCAACCAGTGTTTATTGGCCAACAGATCCACCATATATGGAGCCCTTCGCTAAGCATCCTGGAGGAAAACAGAAATGAAGTGATGCCAACCCTACACTTCAGGTAGGCGACACAAGAGCACAGATAATTCTTCAGTACGTAAAGGGGGATCACGATTTTATGGCTGTGAGTATTTGTAGAATTATAGGATACTAAATTCAGTTAGATTACAAAGGAGTGTAAATATTAAACTATGGAACTTGTATTTTATCCTGAAAGAAATAGGAAGCCAGTGAGAGTTTTGGTTCATGGAGTTGGCAATGCCAGGCTTGTGCCTTAGGAATATGACTTAGAAGTGATATAGGGGATGGGTAGGGAGACCAGAAACCAGAAAAGTCATTAAGAAACCATTAGGGATAAAAGAAGCTAGGTAGCTCAGTGGATAGAGAGCCAGGCATAGAGAGGGGAGATTCTGGGTTCAAATCTGTCTTCGGATACTTCCTAGACCCTAGGCAAGTCACTTAACCTCAACTGCCTAACCCTTACTGCTCTTCTGCCTTGAAACAATACTTGGTATCAATTCTAAAACAGAAGGTAAGGCTTTAAACAACAAAAAAAGAGCATTAGAAGGATTTAGGTGCGAGTGGAAGGCTATATGGGTAGAGATGATGGAATGTATAGAAGAGACATAGAGCTAGAATCAGATTACTTGCTTTAGTCCTTAGGCAAAGAAAGGAGGGAAAGTGGGATGGGAAATCAAGAGATTGTTTTTGGGTTCAATTATAAATTAACACAGAAACCAAAAACCTGCTTGATAAATTTTAGGCCTTTGGACCAGAATCTCATCATCTTCCTCTGGGTGAGAAAGGAGATTTTTAAGTTGAGTGAAGTTAAAAGATCATGATTTCTTTTTTTTTTTTTTGTTAAAGGAATATTGATAAAATTAAATTAAGAAGATGATAGAAAGTTGGCCTCAGACTAAGGAAATCCTGAGTCCCAAAACTGTTCCTGATGGAGGATTTATGGTCCTGGCCAAGTCACTTCATCTCTCAATGGCTCAGGTAACTCCCAAAGACTAAACTGCCCAGTAACTGCTACTCTGCTTTGATTGAGTGTTTTTTTTTCTTACCTATAATGAAATCCTAGGTCCTTAAAACAACCACAAAAAATTAAAAAGAATTGAGAAGACTAGAAGGCTTCTGAGGACTCCTTCCAAGTCTAGAGTTATGACCCATGAATAGTGCTGGAGCATCCAACATGGTGATGGATATTTCAGGAACACCAGGATGGTTTGGGGAAGCCATAGAAGTAAAGCCCCAGTTTCCTTAGGGATGTACCTCATTATCTGGCTCAAACTATACCTGAATATGCCTGCTGGGTTCACCTGGTCTAAAGAGGGGGGGCTAGGGACTCATTGTCCACCTGTATATGTGTGCATTTGAATTCTGTTCCAACTCTCTCCTGGTTGATAACTCTGTCCAATATCCAGGAGAACAAGGCCCGCACAGGGTCAATGGGTAAGGAAGGCAAGGTGAGGATAAGGGCCCTTATCACAACATCTGCTTGTGACTTAGAAATTACATTTGTTGTAATTCATTTAACAAATGCATGCAAAGGGAAGAACAAGGCTTTTGAAGTTTTGTTTTGTTTTCAGCAAACCACACCTTTCCAGTAAGTGTGAGGTATAGAGAATATAAAAAGAAATCTGTTTTAAACCCTTCCATCTTAGAATCAATACTGTATATTGGGTCTCAGACAGAAGAATGGCAAGGGCTAGGCGAAGGGGGTTAAGTGTCTTGTCCAAGGTCATACAGCTAGAAAGTATCTGAGGCCAGATTTGAACCCAAGACCTCCCATCTCTAGGCCTGGTTCTCTATCTACTGAGCCACCCAGCTATCCCCAAGAATATAAAATATTGTCTACTGTATTTTTGTTGATTTTTTTAAGCACTTGATTCAGCAGAACAAAATATAGCTTCAGTTAGAGGTGCTTTCTGAGCATTCATTAAATAACATAAATCTGAATAACAAAGATGCAGCTACAGAGTTAACTATTCAATGACCATCAGAACTTTAATGTCAAGTATTAGGCATATGACTACCTAAGATGTTCAGTATACAAAGTGCTTTATAAACTCAAATGTGCCATAATTTTATTATACATTATTACATTGTAATATATAACATGTATATAGTTATACTGTATGTATGTATATAATGTATATAATATTATACACAGGCTATTTATGCCTGGTCTTTGGCAAAGCTTTCCAAGCTCACATTGGTCTGATCAGCCACAGTCAGACACTGTTCATTGACCCTAGCAGAGCGAAGCCATTCTGGTCCTCTTGGAGTCCAAAGGTCAACAACCAGCCATTATTATGTAGGGTGACCCACACAGAATCTAGACAGAAGGAGAATTCCTTATGGCCATCAAGGTTCTACAGATGATCCTCCTGAGAGATGGCATTGTGTTGTGCTCAAGCCACCTCAGTGAAACGCGCAAAATTATTTGAATGATTTTAGCTGAATCGTCCACACTCAAAGAACAGAAGTGGGTGAAAAAGGGGTGTTGCCCAGATTGTGATGTTGCAGCTGTACCAACAGCCTACCAAGAACATGTATTTTTATCCCCAGTGCCTAGCACGCAATAGAAACTTAATGAGGATGTACTAATTGATTGGCCAGTTGAGGAATACATATCTTGAACATGACTACAGTCAGACAGTGGGCTTAGTGTTGAGCAGGAGGAGAGCAGGCTAGATTGCACTTGGGAGATTGCTTGGCACCTTTGAATGACCCTAAGCTTGTCTCACTGCTAGGAATCAGAGATGCTGTGTGACGGAATCCTTAAACAGTACTATCTCAGAGGAGTTAAGAATTGTTGATGATTCAGGGCAATGGAAAGATATACAGTGGGTGCAAGTAAACCGAGAGCAAATCACCAGCACGTTGCCAGTGTTGACTTAGAGAAATGAGACGTTGTCAGGAGCCCAAATACCTGAAGAGAGGGTAGCCGCTCATCTAGTGAGCATGACTGGGAAGGGATGGACAGTATGAATGCTAGATTGATCTGCTCAATATATTCCAATAACCAGAGGGAGAGCTTTAGCACTTTGGGTAGATTTTCCATAAAGTATTTATGGAATACACACATGAGAATCATATGGGATGAAAAAGAATGGAAATTATTATGGGGATCTTCAAGTGCAGGAAGCGGCTGAATTAATTGAATCACAATCCATTTGGGAAGGTCATGTCTGTTATTATACTGTAAAAATGAGAGAATCATCAGTGTTGCCTCTATTGAAGGAGATATTATCCTGGACCATGAAATATGGCTATTGTCTCTTTGTGGGATTCTGAAGGACAAATAAGGGTCTCTGTCCTAAGGAAGGGCACTCTAATTCAGCATGCTACTGGAAGGTCTAAAGCATTCAAAGACTAGGGAGAGAGCAGGGAGAGTCATGTTTAAGGACAGCAAAAGCAGAGAGTAGGTGAGAGCTTAACATTGCAGAGATGAAAGCCAATATGGTCACCATACAAGAAGTGAATTGGGAGGCCAAGTGGAAAAAAGTTGTTGCTAATATAATAGAAACAGCCTATATTTCTTTTGCACTAAATCAGTGATTCCCAAAGTGGGCACCACTGCCCCCTGGTGGGTGCTGCAGCAATCCAGGGAAGCAGTGGCCACAGGTGCATTTATCTTTCCTATTAATTGCTATTAAAATTTTAAAAAGTTTAATTTCCAGGGGGCTAAGTAATATTTTTTTCTGGAAAGGGGGTGGTAGGCCAAAAAAGTTTGGGAACCACTGCACTAAATTTAAGGCCTACAAAATGCTTCCCTTCCAACAACTCTATTCTATAAGTATTATTATTTTGATTTTTACAGATGAGGAAACTGCGGTTTTAAAGACTTAAGCATCTTGCTTGTCCAGGATCACCAAGCCAATAAGTGTCTGAGTCAGGATCCACGCCAAGTTTGCCTTTCTAGCCAAAGCAGAGGCCTAGTAAAACAGGCTGGTGGCTGTGGTGGTAGCAGGAAATAAGAGTAAGCTAAAGTAGCTGAAATGTAATGTGAAGGATAGGGAATTAGGAAGTAAGTTCATCTTCTCAGTCCTTGGGGTGGTAAAGGAGAGCAGAGGGGATCAACAAAGATATTTTGAATTTTTTCCTAGTTTCTTTGAAGAAAAAGATAAAACTATAATCTCTAGCTTTCCCAGAATCATAATTTCTTAGGTAAAAATAATTCACATGTACTTTAACATTTCTGAAGTTTAGCTATATTGTGTGAAAGAGGTGGGGCAAATGCATTTTAGGGTCCATTATCTCAGAATCAGGCTACTAAATCTCTCCTTTTGGCTTCTAGTAATACCCTTGAGGGGTTAGGATATTTTTTCTCTAATGCTTTTTCACTTGGGCCCATATTCTGGGTAATTCTCCCCACTGTTAGCCACTAATAACTAGCACCTCAGCTCTATTTAACTAATTAAAATGAACAATTTTACAATGGTATATTTACTTCAAAGATATGACAAAAACAGTGGTATAAACATTTCTTCCCCAATACTTCTGAGGTACACTCTCATCTTTATCACCTAGGACTCTGGGGAGAATGGGCTCACTCTTAGCACAGTTTCTACATAGCTTTGGTCCAAATGAGTCCTCATCACAGCTGCTGCTGGGCTTCTTGCTCCAAAGGGCACTGATGCTAGGTTGGCTGTAAAACATGGGTCATAACTCCTGGACCTCTGAAATTCCATTTGGAGCCTTCTCTTGACTTTATGAAACTCAGAAAATTGTCATCTCCAGCTTCTTTTACCTGATACAAAACAAATGAACAAAGCAAAGAACCAAGGCCTGTCCATATAGTCATGGCACACATTGGTCTTAGATGGGGAAAGGGCCTGTCATTTCTCCTCTTTCATCATTGTCCTTCACCAGACTCCATCAAGAAGAAGTCATAAAAAGAGAAAAGGTTAAACAAACCAAAAGAAGATTTTAAAGTTCTGTTCATCCAGTCAGAGAGGCTTTTTTTTGTCACCTGCTTGATGGATTGAAGCAAACTAAAGAGTTTAAGTATGTTCCAAAATTTCTCCAAGGCTCTTCCATTATATATCATTCCAACTCTCCTCAAAGAAGGCCCCAAAGCTACTTCCAAGTGGAGGATCAGGTATTGTATGAGAACCAGCAGGAAATGGGCCCATTTGTCATCCCTCTATTACATAAAGAAGAAATAGAAGAGCTCCTTAGGGACATTAGAGTAATGTTAAGACAGAAGTGGAGCAGAACTGTTCAGTTCTGATTTTCCTTTTGTCTTCCAGGAAGAAAGGCCTTTAAAGCAGAAGAGATAGGACAAAACATGGCTAACATAAATTTGATACCCAAAATAAATACAGAGGATATAGTAACAAAGAACTTAGATGCCCTTAATGAATTCAAATAATCTGACCTAAAAGAAAAACATCTTCATACACTGAAAGAACTAGCAAAGATGATTGCTAAGTCACTGTCAGTGATATCTGAAAAAATATAGGAAATGCAGGGAAAGTAGGAGAGGTACTTAAGGGTGGAAAAGGGCAAATGTTTCAATTTTCCAAAAAAAAGGAAGAGAATAGAGTCTGCAAAAAAAAAGATAATAGTGAGCTTGACTTCAATTCTTGAAGACCATTAAAGTTAGTTGGTAAACATCTTGAAAATGTATTAGTGATTGCAAAGAGTTCACAAAGCTTCATTAAGAACAGCTTATCCAGGTCAGTTGAGTAGCCCAATAGATAGAGCACCAGGTCTGGAGTCAGGAGGACCTGGGTTCAGATATGACCTCAGATACTTTTTAGCTGTGTGACCCTGGGCAAGTCACTTAATCCTATTGCCTAGCCCTTGCCACAGTTCTGTCTGAGAATTATTGATACTAAGACAGAAGATAAAGAGTTAAAAAAAAAAGAACAGGTCATCTCAGACTGACCTTGTTTCCTTTACTTTTTGGACAGGGTTGTTAGTTAAACTGGTAATCTGAGGGAAATGCAATAGATATAATTTACTCAGATTTCAACAAAGCATAATAAAGTATCTCATGCCAGCAGTATAGAAAAAATATACTAAATCATAATAAGGTGAATTTAATAGATTTAGAACTGGTTAAATGACCAAAATCACAGCCGTTAATAGTACAGCACCAACATGGTAGGTATTTCTAGTGGAGTGTTCCAGAGATCTGCCTTTGGTCCCATGTTACTTAACATTTCTATTAATGGCTTAGACAAAGGTATAGATGGCAAGTTTAACAAAATTGCAGAAAATGCCAGAATCAGAATAAAAAAAGATCTTGAGAGGCTAATCAATCAATCAGCATTAAGTACCTGCATGCCTGGGATATAAAAATAGAGGCAAAAAACAATCCCTGACCTCAAGTAGCTTACAGTCTACTGGAGGAGACAACATGCAAACAAATATATACTTAGCAAACTATATACAGGATAAATAGGAAATGATTAAGAGAAGGAAGATACCACTATTAAGAGGGGTTGGAGAAGACTTAGATTTTAGTTTAGATTTTAGTTGGATCTTAAAGGAACCCAAGAGAGGTCAGTAGTCAGATTGGAGAAGGGAAAGCATTCCAGCGATGAGGGATAGATACTTCCTAGGTATCTGTCCTAGGTATCTGTCCTAGGTACTGACCCTGATTGCCTAACCCTTACCTCTCTTCTGCCTTGGAACCAATACTTAGACTTGATTCTAAGATGGAAAGTAACGGTTAAAAAAAATTAAAACCATTACAAAACAAACCCCACAACCTAACAAGAAGAGAATATGAAGGAGGAGTGATCGACATGGTCAAAGGCTGCAGAGAGGTCAAGGTGAATAAAGATTGAGAAAAGGCCAGTGGATTTGGCAAATATCATTAGTAACTTCCAAGAGAAAATTTTCAGTGGAATGATAAGGCTACACATGGCATTAAATAAGATGAAATGATAGGGCAAATGTGAAGTCTTAAATTTAAACAAATCAGCTCCACAAATATAATTTGGGAGAGGTACAGTTAGTAATTTATTTGAAAAAGATATAGAGGTTTTAATAGCCTGTAAACTCACTATGAGTCAACAGTACACTACTATAGCCCAAAATGCTGATAGGATGTTCAGATGCATCAGAGAATATAGTTTCCAGGACTAACAAAATAATAGTTCCTACGCGCATCGGCCAAGGGTGGGGGGGGCGCGGGGGGGGGTTGAAGGGGAAAGGGGAGCATGAATCATGTAACCATGTTAAAAATGAATATTAATAAATGTTAAAAAAAATAATAGTTCCTCTGTGTTCTGCCCTGGTAAGATCACATGAGAAGGGTTGTATTCAGACTTAGGAAGTTTAAGGACGCTGAAAACAAAGATGATTGTGGAGGTCCCTTCTAACTCTAAAACTTATAACTTTCATGGTATAAACAGGTTAAATATTATTATTGTCACTTTACAAATACAGAAACTGAAGCCCAGTAGAAAACCACCTGGCCTTGTTCTCACCAGGGATTCATGATGTCACCAATGAGATTTGACCAATTTGACAAGTCTTCTTACTATAAGTTCAGACTCTTTCTATTATATTGTGTAATTTCCCCAGCTGGTGGAAAGCTGGATCTCTGGAAAAACTTCATTCTCCAAAATTGTTCAGATCCTCTCCAGAGGCCATGCCCTCAAACCACTCCCCCATCCCCAGCATTTCCCACCACCTTTGGACAGCAGTCTCCACTTCTGTCCTTCCTTTGGAAAGACCCTGGACCCGATCCACAGTAAGGACAAAGAGAGTAGTTAGTTGGAAAAGTACTGAGTTGGTTGTCTTTAAACTAGTAACATATTCTTTAGCTTTATAGAGAAGCAACCATTGACACTTTTATAAAATCTCAGTTGGGAGCAGCTAGGTGGCTCAGTGGATTGAGAGCCAAGTTTAGAGACTAGAGATTATAGATTAAAATCTGGCCTCAGGTACTTCCTAGCTGTGTGACCCTGGGCAAGTCACTTAATCCCCATTGCCTAGCCCTCACCACTCTTCTGCCTTGGAACCAGTACATAATAATGATTCTATGCCAGAAGGTAAGGATTTAAAAATAAAATAAAATAAAATAAAATATCACAGTTGATAGAACCCTCCAAAGTCCTTTAGTCCAACTAATGGGCCTGAATAGGAATCCTTAAATAAGTATTCAGCCTCTACTCCACTGCTGGAATCCTTTAGGATCATGAATTTAGATCCTGAAAGGGAGCTTACCTAGTGAGGTCACCTATTTGGAGGCAATCACGACTTCCTTCTGGTTCTTGCCCTCTGAATGGCTGTCACACAAAATGAGGGGTTTCTTACCCCTCTGCCTGCGTTCCTGATATGTTGCACCTGGATCACTTCTGGAGCAGAGCTGTTCTCTACTGGAGAACATGAGTTTCGTAATAGTTCCTGTGAATGGGAGGGTGGGGAGAAAGGCAAGGGAAGGGAGGAGTTCTGCCAAAGAGAATTGACCAGTGAACATAAGAGCTGCTCATTCAGGAAACTTAAAAGGAGAAAGCGACTACCAATATTGCTGTCTTCAGAGTGATTAGTACTTAAATCATTAAAACCTGAAATGTTGTGGAATGGGAGGGCACGGAGAGGACAAAGCCTCTTAGAAGACCTTGTGTTTGTGTGACACTTTTAACTCTTTCCAGAGACCTTTCACATCCACAACTCTGTGACATACATAGAAAAGATATTACTGACCCCCACCCCATATGATAGATAAAAATTTGAAGTTGAGAGGGAAAAGACATTTGCCTAAGGTCTCCCTAGAGCTAGTGAGTGCACAAGTCAGGGTTAGGACACAAGTCTCTTGACTCTTGGCTTCTTGTTCTGTTATAGCATGCTATCAATGAGCCATGAAGTCACAAAATCCAAGAAAGGGGCTAAGGTGTAGGGTGGGATGGCAGAATGAAGGACATTACCCAGACTTGCAATTCAGAGTCTTAGAACTGGAAGGCACCTTACTGGTCTAACTCTATTGTTTTATAGGTGAGAAAAATGAAGACCTGGATGATCCCATGAATTGTCCAAAGTCCCAGAGGTAGTTGGCAATAGAGCCAAAACTAGAACTCTACTTTCTGGCTCCTGGATTGTGCCCTTTCTATTGGTTTATACAACTAATGAGAAAAAGGTAAGCAAAAGATTTGGGGATAAAGAGGATAGGTGGATACAGTCCAGATCTGGAATCCATAGAAATCATAGAATCATAGAAATTGCCCTAATTCTGTAGGGGAAGATAATTGAAGCTCCAAGAGCTAAAGTGGTTTGTCCAGCATCACATGGTTAATACCAGAACTGGGACTTGAACTCACATCTGCTGACTGAGTGCAGTGCTCTTTCCTTTGGGCTTCCTCTATCATATACAACACCACATTTTCTTGTTCAAGTATAAGAGAAGGCAGGACAGCAAGGTTTGGGTTTAAGGGACAACTGGAACAGAAGGTTCCTACAGCAGAGCAGTAAGAGGTACAAGGAAGCTGATCCTGGTAGTCTTAATTGCAAAGCCAATGAATCTGAACTTGATTCTGTAATGAGGAGCCACTGTTCAAGGAAGAAGCAATGAGCTAAGTAGAGTGCAGATGCACTTAGTGTTAGGAGTAAGTACCTGGCTGCAAGGCCTGCCTTGGACATCTGTTGGTTCTGTGACCCCCACACAAGTTATTTAACCATTTAGTGCTCTCAGGAAAGATCCTGAGTTATGAGGAGCTCCAGATCTGAAGTGAGGGAGATTCCTCACACCTATGGAATCACAAGTTTGGACTAAAAAAACAAATTTTGTTAGAGAAATTCTTGATAATCACTTGAGTTCCTATTTTACAGATGAAAAATTCATTGGGGAGGACTTCCATTCTCAAGATGGCCCAGTAAGGAAGCCACCCCCGTCAACCCTCTCAAATTCCCCTCCAAACAGCACTTTTCTTCAGTGGCACAAGAAGCTGTGGAGGAGAGAACCACCTTACCTGACCAGGAAAGCCTGGAGGACCAGCATGAGAGGTCTGTCTCACTGAGCAAGCAAGAAGGAGTGAGGGCAGACCACACCCTAGTGGCCACATGAGACCCTACCTGCTTCAGGCCCACCAATCGGCCAGCAAGTCGCCTGTAGGCTGCAATCCCAGGGCCAATCAGAACTGAGGTCCCACCCATGGGACCAACCAGCACCAAGACTCCACCTTTGGGGGGCTGGCCAGTAGTGAGGCTCCACCCCCAAAGCTGTCCAACAAGCTCTTCTCCTGAAGCTGCCCAGCAGCGAGTCTCTGCCTCACTATAAGTCCACAATGAGGTCTCCCACCAGTGCAAGGCATAGTGAAGCCTCCCATCAATGTAAGCCAGCAGGGGAAACCCCTTACTAATGTAAGCCAATAGATCTCAGGGCTTAGTGCAGATCAAAAGCAAAGCCCCAAACCTGGGCATAAGAAGCATGGAACAACATCCTTTCCAATTCACAAACAGGGCTCAACTTTACAGTAAAAAAAAATCACAAAATAAACTGAGAAAAAAAGAACAACAACAAAAAAAGAATCTGACTCTAAATAGTTACTATAGTGATAAGATACAAACATAGAAGAGGACAGGTGTTGACAAAATAGCTATATGTGAAGCATCAGAGGAAAATATGAATTGGTCTCCAGCCCCCCAAAATCTAATGAAAGAGCTCAAAAAGGACTTTAAAAATCAGAGAGTTAGAAGAAAAAAAATTTGGGGATGAGGGACAAGGGGAGGTGAAATGAGAATAATGCAGGAAAACCATGAAAAAAGAATCAACACCTTAATAAAGAAAACACACAAAAAGGGAAAAGATATCCAAAAATTTGCTGAGAAAAACAACTCTTTAAAAAGTAGAATTGGCCAGATGGAAAAGTAGATACATAAGTTCACTGTTTATAATAATTCCTTAGAAATTAGAATTAGAGAAGCAGAAAGGAATGACTCCATGAGGCTTCAAGAAACAAACAGAATAAAAGATGAAAATGTTAAATTTCTCATTAGAAAAACAAATGACATGGAAAATAGATTAAGGAGAAAAAATTTAAGAATTTTTGGACTGCCTGAAAACCAAGAGCAAAAAAGAACCTAGATATAATACTAAGAGAAATTATTAAGGAAAACTGCCCTGATATCCTAGATTCAGAGAATGAAATAAAAATGGAAAAAATCCACCAATCACCTCATGAAAGAGATCCTAAAAGGAAAAATTCCAGAAATGTTATAGTAAAATTCCAGAGCTGCCAGACAAAGAAAAAATACTTCAGGCAGTCAGAAAGAAATAATTCAGATATCATGGAACCACAATCAGGACTACAAAGAACTCAGCAATTTCTATCTTAAAAGATTGCAGAGTTTGGAATATGACATTCCAGAAGGCAAAGGAACTAGGATTGCAACCTTAAATCATCTACCCAGCAAAACTCAACATAATACTTCCAGTGGAAAAAAAACAAATATTTAATGACATTGAGAACTTTTAAGATTTCATTATTAAGAAGACCAGAGCTCCATAGAAAATATTACATTCAAACAGAAGACTCAAAGAGAAGCATAAGAAGGTAAATAGGAAAGAAAAAATGAAAGGATTCAATAAGGTTAAATTGTTAAACTTATTCTTATATGAAATCATATTTATAATTTCTGTAATCTTTATCAATATTAGGACAATTAGGAGGAGTATTCATAGATAGAGGAAGAGGAGGAGAGGGGGAGAGAGAGAATCTACCCTCAAGGAACTTACTGTCTACTCATTGGAAAACCAGATACTTATCTGTCCTTTGGAAAATTTCATTATCCTATATGAACTTTGGGTTATAGACTAAGGAAAGGAACATTAACACAGAATTTTGAATGGTTCAGTGGGAAATGTGAAATAAACCTACAAGGTTATAATACAACCAAGAGAGAGTTTTGCTGCCACCCAGAGTCTGTTTGGACACTTTTGTGAGCAGTGGAAACAGAGGAAACATCAAAGGCCTTTGCTCTGTAGGAAGCTTTCTTCCCAAAGCACACAGCAGCACTGGGCTGCTACCTCTAATGCTACTTTTTCAGACTAAAAGCTTCCAGAGCCTAAGCAAGGAGCCCCTGAAAAACTGTCTCTTTACTGATCATTCTCCAGTAATATGATAAATGTCAGTAATCCCTTATAAAATCATTCATATAATAGGATCATAAAATATTAGTTGAAAAGGATCTTAAAAAATTTGCCATCCAACCTCTTCATCCTCTTGATATAAAACTGAAAGTCTCATAGTTATTTAGTTAGTGGCAGAATGAAGTCCAGAATATTCTTTCCCTTTCATTAAAACCTGTTTCTGGGGGAGCTAAGGTAGTGTAGTGATAGAGAGCCAGGCCTGAAGACAGGAGGTCCTGGGTTCAAATCTGACCTCAGACACTTCCTAGTTATGTGACTCTGGGCAAGTCTTTGCCTAGCCCTTACCATTCTTCTATCTTGGAACAACTTAGTATTGATTATAAGAAGGTAGGGGTTAAAAAAACACACACCCAAACCTGTTGCCAAAGTGATGCATGCCCAAAAGACAATCTTCAGATAAGCCAGATGCAAGGCTTTATTCTACCATTTGATTTTTACATTTTTTCTTGTTCATTTACACTATTACTTCTCCAATCTGTTTTAGGAGGAGTAACCTGAAGAAGCTTAGCTTGGCTCTTGTCAGCCTTTTCTCAACACTCTACCTTTCTTATTATTCTTTATTTTTTTATTATTGGTAGGATTATGAGAGTTTAGCACTCTTCTATGATCATTAAAAAGAGTATCATCAGGGGCAGCTGGATGGCTCAGTGGATTGAGAGCCAGGTCTAGAGACAGGAAATCCTAGGTTCAATTCTGGCCTCAGACACTTCTTAGCTGTGTGACCCTGGGCAAGTCACTTAACCCCCATTGCCTATCCCTGTAACAAATAAAATTAATATAGAAGGATATACATAAAAGATATTAGGGTTTAAAAAAAACTTTTAAAAAAAAGTATGATCATGTAGAGTCAAGAGTCCACTTTCTCTTGAAATTATGACCACCAAACCCCAGGCTTTAAAATTGGAGAACTCTGAGTTCAAGTCCCAGTTAGCCACTTACTAGGTATGTGACATTGGGTAAGTCATTGAATCTTGGTTTCAGTTTCTTTATCTCTTTTCATTCATGTATTTGCCTGGATCTATCATCATCCATGTAGGGGAGTCTCTTCTCCCAAGTAGATATGCTGCTCTGTTCAGCAATTCAGAGTTAATTTTATTTTCTTGAAGAGTTGCCAAACTCTGATGAGAGATATGAGGAAATGTGACATTGCTCTTGACCTTAAGGAGATGAGTTGTAGTTGGGAAGTCAAAATATGAAATATTCAGAAATCATTATAAAGCCTTACTCAGTATCCAGAGACAGAAATTACTGAGGACTGGAACAGTTGGGGAAGTTTTCATCGAGGAGATAAAACTTTAGCTTGGTTCTGAGGATTGGGAGAATAGGCTTTGGATCAACTATGAGGAAGGGGGTTGAACTCCTTCCAGGAGTGAGGAACATGAGTGAATAGGAACAGGGAATAAGCACTGTTTCCATTTTTTCCTTCAGATATCAACTTTCTGTCCCACTCATACTTTATGGAGGAAGTCACATATCCAAAGACCTGAATTTTTTATTATGTATATTCCATATTACTCTTATTAAAAGACTCACAACTTACTACAGCCCTTAACATCTTAACATTGTCTCTGACTACAAGACGCTCTAATTTTGGAATCATTCTGACCACTTGTGTCCATGTAGACATAAAATTCAACAGATCCAAAACTAGACTCCTCTTTCCCTCCAAATCTGTTTTCTTCTACACCACCATCCTTCTACTTAACCAGGATTGAACACTCAAAGTAACTATTGATTCTTCCCTATTGATCACCCTCTCTAATCATATAGCAAAGTTTTACCAATTTTAACCTCTACAATCTTTCTCTTATTACCTATTTCTCCATTCATGTGGCTGCTTTTCTAGTATTGGGTACTCATCACCTGAAACATTGTGAAAATTAACTTTTCTTCCTGATGTTACCAGTCTCTCCCCTCTCTAATTTATTCTTCATAAAGTTACCAAAATTATATTCCTAATATATAGATCTGATTGATTATGTCTATTCCCCAAAATCTTTAATGGTTCTCCATTATGAATAGCTTGTTGTTTAAAGCTCTCCTTAATCTATCTCTACCATAACTTTCCATACTTATTTTATTCTTTTCCCTTTCATACACTATAGTATAGCTGAACTGGACATTTCACTATACCCTCTCTGTCCTTTGAGCACGTCCATGCCACATTACTACCATTATTTCCCTTTAGATTTTAATTCCTCCAAATTACTTTTGTCATTTTTTTTCTAGTTCTAGGAAGTATTTCTTTGTGAGTCTGATTTGTATAGCCTAACATCTGTAGACTAATTTGTGCCATCATTTGAATTTTATTGCTGTAGCCTAGCCACGAGAACTGAATACCACTCAAATTATGTAAGTCATTTTTTTGTTTCTTTGAAGAGTATTTTCTAATTGTATCTGTATAAAATCTTGATTGTTTCTTGGTAGATTGACCCCCAGATATCATATACATTTTGTAGTTATTTTAAATGGAGCTTCTCTTCTCTATTTCTTCCTGGATTTCTATTTTTATAGAGAAATATTATAAATTTTTGTGAGTTTGTTTTGTGCCCTGACTACTTTACTGAAGCTGTTATCTCAATTAGTTGATATATTCATTCTCTAGGATTCTTTAAGTCAACTAGCAGCAACAATAGCAGCAAATAAGTATGGTTTTATGTTCTTCACTTATAAAATACCTTTACTTTTTTCCTCTTATTCCTATCACAAGGATTTCTTGAACTATGTTAAATAGCAGTAAGAATAGAGGACATCTTTGCTTTACACCTGCATTTTTTAAGGAAACTTCTAATGTTTCCCTTTACAATTTACACATATTGATTCTTTCTAAACCTTGTTTATCTGTTGTATGTATTTTTAATGAGTGTTGTCTCCAGATAAAGATAAGCTAAGTTTTATTGTACTCTAAGGGTTACCATAGAGGAGTGGGGAAACACGAATGGAAATAGCAAAAACAAACCTGTGATGGGCCACTAGGTGGCCAAGGGGATGGAGTGTGAGGCTTGAAATCAAGAAGACTCATCTTCCAGAGTTCAAAATCAGCCTCAATAGGATTACTAATTATATGCCTCTGGGCAAGTCACTTAACCCTGTTTGCTTTAGTTCCTCATCTATTAAATGGGCTAGAGAAGGAAATGGCAAACCACTACAATATCTTTGCCAAGAAAACCCCAAATGGGATCATGAAGAGTAGAACACAACTGAAAAACAACTGAGCAACAAAAACCCATTATACTAATGATCCTAGACCTATGTTTTGAAATAGGTGAATTACTTGTCCTAGATTTATGGTAGTCTAGGAAAGGATGTTTGTCTGTAACAGTCTGTGGGCTGAAATATTGTGAGTTTTTGGGGATGTGTTAGATGTTTATTTAGGCCAGTAACAGTAAACTATTTTGGGAAGGCCACCCAAGACCAGTGTAGGCAGAGCCAGAGACTGAGATGAGACACACACAGAACCTTAAATTATGAAATAACAGTTGTTTAATAAAATAGGGACAGGTTAGATGGGATTTGGATATAACTTACCCTAATAATAACTACCTATACCTCCCCAGATCTACAAATCTCTTCACAGAGATTGCTTCTGAGTATTTCCCTACTTTACTTTCATACTCTCTATATAACCAAAATTGCTGTACTTGCTAAGCTACCACAAAATCCCTCTTTGGATGATCTAAGGAAAGGTCTGTGTATATGTCTGATAAGGCCTAAAGATGGACCGAGATCCAAGGATCTAGGCCAGGTCTCACATTCAGCTGTCAGTTGTCACAGGATCAGCACAGGAACAGCACATATGTAAAATAGCTACCAGGGAAAAAGGATAATCCAAGCAGTAGGAAAAAATGGGAAGACCAGGCAGTAAAATACCACAGGGAAATAGCTAATCTCCTCTGGTCCACCCAGAGAGAGAAAAAACTATACTGTAGGCCTAACTGTCTCTCTTCAACAACACTTCCCAGGATTCCAGAATCTTGGCCTCTGCTGTCCATCTGCAGACTTATACCTTACTTAACTTTTCCTATAACAGTCCCCCTCCTTTGCACAAAGCCAAAATAGTGTTGAAAACAATTTTGGCATTTGTGCACCAACAAATTTATATCCCACCTAAACTAAAATTCTTACCCAAAATAATAAACAGTCTATACTCACTTATCTTATCCTATCTAATATTACCCTACTCTAGGGATTCAACAAAGGAAAGGAAAAGGGAAAAATTATACAATGAACAGTTATCAAGTTAAAAATACAAAGCAAATTGTAAAAAGAGACTCCTTCAGTTAGGGGATGGGCGAGAGAGAGGAAGGTCAAAGTGGAATCCCTCTCAAGTCACCACAGGAACTCTAATTATTGTAAGGACCCTTGGGAAACTGTAATGATCCTTATATAACCCTAGGAAGTCCTAGTGATAGAGATGTGAGGTAATAGGAGGTATTGGTGAAACCTCCTATATGAATGGTAAGGATGAGTTTACTTAGAGACTGCTTTATGATCCTGTAGCTGAAAGTAGTAAATCAGCTAGCAGGAATAAACAGCTCACTTGTTCCCATCTACTATCACTGACTAATGAGGGAGTGATTGGTTTCTCTCAATTAGTAATTAGATTGTATAATGACTTCAAGGGTAATAAACTCTGAGCTCTATCTCTGACTGTAATTTGTTAGATTAAAACTAGAAGATCGGTAATTATAAAGTTGCCTTCAATACTTGCCAGGTGAATCTCTAACTGACAAACTTCCCCTTAGAATGCTGAGAACAAACCAGGTCTGTATTGCTTTATATCAATTAAATTAATGATAACAAATAAGGTAAAGGAAAGGTTAGGGTGAATAATGAGGAAAGAGGGATTAAGGATTAATCCTAAACCTTATTTATTATATCGAATGTATACTAAATCTTCAGTAGATCTAAAACAATTGATATCTTGAAGCCTACCTGGAAAACTGCCAGAGGCCTGACTCTGGTTGCTTGATGGTTTATCTCATGTCCATGATGATTTTGCTTTGTAGTTGATCTTGTTGTTATTTATATTGGTATATTGATGTTGATTTATAGATGCTATTTGATAATTAAAATTGGATGCTGATACACACAGAATGAGCAGCTTAGGCACCTAACTCTAGCTAAGAGATGTTCCTGAGATGACCCCTTCCTCTACCAGTATCTCAAGATTGAGACCCTGATGTTCTGAGTTTTCCTGCTTTTAGAGGCACATCTCAACTGACTTTTGGTCTCATGCCAGCTCAAATGCCCTCACTACATTCTGTGTTCCAACCTAGTAACTGGCAATCATGCTGGGCCAAAATGGCTTCTTGCAAAAGTATTTACAATTATGCCAATTTTGCTTTTGCAGAATTTTTAACCTAAAAACTTCTGTATATTTATTTATACCTAAGTTTCTACACTATACTATGATAACTAAATCTATTACCCCCTCTGACTTTGAATACCCCCCCAAATAATAAAAACTATTTTATTATGCTATTCCTTAGCTAATGTTATAAAGAAAGGATGTCCTCCTCGGGGATATGGGTATACAGTGAGATGGAGCTGGATCTCTGTATTCTCCCTAGGTGCTGGTGAATGGGGGAACAAGAACCCCAATCACCCTTGCTGGACATTATAATCTCCCCTTCTAGATAATAGTTGCCCAGGAAGGACCCTGAATGGTCAAGTGGGTGGGTGAGGTCCCACCTGGGGTTGGATCAATTATTAATATT
Organism: Gracilinanus agilis; assembly: GCF_016433145.1. NCBI lineage: Eukaryota > Metazoa > Chordata > Mammalia > Didelphimorphia > Didelphidae > Gracilinanus > Gracilinanus agilis. The sequence goes on from NC_058133.1 coordinate 135,175,780, forward strand.
GGGATCTGATTAGCCTTGGATCATGTTGTTCATCTGACTGCATTTGCTCCCTTCCAAAGGGTTGTGATATAATGACCACTCAGGAAGGTACTTATTAAATACTTTATCTATGATCTTAATTAGGGAAAGGATAATCAGGATATGGATTGGGAATTGGAGACTCTGTTAATCTAATATCTATAATCTATAATCACTCAGGACTGGAGGCTATTACCTCAGTAAAGCTGGAGCTATTGTTCTTCACAACCCCTCTGGTTCAGCTTGGTCACTGCTGAACCAGAGAACTGACAGCCCTTGCAGCAGCTGTGTTGGTGATTTCCTCTCAGCTTTCTTATTATCAGTTTTGTTGATGTGTATTAGTCTTCACAGCCTCAGGAAGTATTCAAATCTTAAACCACCTTCTTCTTCTCAAACCGCCCTTCCTCCCTTTCACCCAGGGACCCAGAGACCTAAACAGCTAGGAAGAATCAGATGCCTAAAGATCTAAGGAGATTCAGAGAGAACTGATTACCAAAGGTCAGAGACCCACAGATAAATGGTCAAGGACCAAGACCTAAAGATCAATGGTCAAAGGCCCCTCCCAGATGGCTGTTGGGGTATTTATACTCTCAGGCCAACCGACTTTTGCCCCTGGCTCATGGAATCTGGGAACATTCCGATGTCTCCAACTGTCTCCCTTGTCAATCAAGGTGAGACCAACAATTCTCAGGGTTTGAATATAACATGAATGCTATTTTGTTTTTGGAAATTTCAACCTGAAAATTTCCAGATGATCTTTGTCAGTGATCTCTACTCTATGCTTATCTAAACTTATGTGTTCCTATTCCACTAACTACCCTTTCCCAAAATAATAAATCTTATCTTAGCTAATCCCTTATCTCTCTATTCTTGCCTAATGCTAATGACAAGGGTTTGGGATAGATTTTTCTGGGAAAGTGTGGGGTTTGAATACAATGTTTCCATAAATCATAACATTTGAATACAAGTATAACATGTAAGCATTATCAAAACATTGAATAATAGCTGTCTATGTTGTTTCTTACTTCTAAGTCAATGCAATTCTTGCAACAAACTTGCTTAAACTTCTAATATTGAATTTCAGATAACATTCCTAATTCACAATAAGTTTTAACATTTCTCTATTCCCTAATCTATGGTTAGGAAGATTAGTATTATGAGTAGTCCTTAATCTATAGTTAATATGTTAGTCAATTAGTTTCATTTCTAACTAACCTACACTATAAAATGTCTGTCTAACATTTTTATTGAAAAGTCCTATTTGAATATTCCATAACTATTTTACACTGACCCTATGCTAGCTAGAATTGAATTTCCCTATTACTATTCTCTCCCTACGGGTTAGTAGGCTATGCATTATTGGTTAGTAATAATACATTACATATGTACAAGGTTTTCATGCGATGTTCCTATGAATATGAATACTGTTGACCTTACAAAGAATCCCAGTTCTCTTGCTTATTTTGGCTCCTTACTTTGTACTCAAATCTATTTGCATCTATTTACATTATATACATATGATGTGCCTTTACTGTGTCTATGTGTTGGACTCATGACCTAACATTTGATGTTTGGTTTATATTCACCTTCTTCCAGAATCTCTCTGTCAATCAGCTTATATTCTGTTGCATGCATTCTAGTTTGTGCATTTCCCTTCTGATTTGTATCTGAATGTGAAAACCTTGCACCTATTCAAACCTAATCTTGATTGATTTGCTGATCTTCTCTCCTTGTGATTCTTCTGTGATGATGTCCAAGTCACATAGGTGTTGTCACAGTTCAGGTCCTTGTATAGTCTGTTGTGCAATGTCTCTTGTGTTCTTATGCTGGTCCTGATGTCCTGATGTTTCTGGAACTCTGGAATCTTTGGGATATCATCTCTCTTCTCCTTTGCTGGATACATATCTTGTCAATTGTCGACTTTATTGAAGAATCTCCTGGATCAGGAACCAGTGTGTGACTGTGTAGTATTGTGTTAGATTTTGTGTTGCCACAATTTTTTTCTTATGAGATTTTTGTGTTTGCACTTGTTTTTGTTGTTATTTATGTGATGTTCATTCTTCATTACCACTGCTGAGTTTTGATAGGTTTAATTGTTGATCTTCACGTATGAATGAGGTGTTTGTGTAATCTAAATCAATTCTTTGGTGTCTTGCTCCTGATATAGATCTATGTCTTGGCTATCTGTGTGATCTTGTGTTTCATTTATGTTTGCATCTATGTCTTGGTCTTTTTCTGTTTGAGGCTTTGTTTCTAAGTGTGATCTTTTGCTTTGAGGCTCTATTTCTATGTCAGATTCTGTTTTTTGTGATTGAGGTTGAATGTTTGGATGAGGTCTTGACATCACTGAGGATTTTATGTGCGTGTAATGGTACTACGTATCTTTTCCTTTGATTTTTACAGATATATGTATAACTATGATTATTTCATGTGGTCCATACCATTTTGGTTCTAACACTGATCTTCTTGTGAAATTTCTGATATAGACTTTATCACCAGGCTTATAATCATGTAGGCTGAAATCTAATGGAACTCTTTGTTGTAATAATGATAAATTCTGCAATTCATCTAATCTCTCCTTCAATAAGGTGACATACTCATAGATTTTGTACTCGATTCCTAGATGTGATAGGCAATTAGTGTCTTGTGGTGCTTTTCCCACCCACGGTTGCTGTCCGTACAATACTTCAAATACAAAGTTCTATCTTGTAATGTGAATTACAAATGTGTTTCACTATTGGGTTGACTTCTTAAGTAGAAAAGCGTCATAGATAAGACATCTGGCCATTTAAGATGACTTTGTGTGCACAGCTTCCCTATCATTGTTTTAAGAATCTGATTTGTGCATTCCACAGCTCCCAATGACTGAGGCTGATAAATAGAACATAAATGTCTCTTGATTCCTAATGCCTGGTAGACTTGCTTTAGAATAGAGTTTGCAAAGTGACTACCAGAGTCAGATGAAATGACATCAGGAATAGAGAATCTTGGAATTATCTTCCTCAGTAGCATCTTTGCTATGAAAGCTTCATCATTTTTCTTGGCTGGGAATGCCTCTGGCCATTTTGTCAATTTTTCCACTATCACAAGTATGTACCTATAATTTTGACATCTTGGTATCGTGACATAATCTATTTGCAAGCATTCAAACGGTGTGAAGGCCAATGGTTTTCTTCCATAGGCTTTGGTTTTAATTATAGCTCTATTATATTGTTGGCAAACTATACAACTCTCACACACTTGTTTAGCTTCGATTGCCATGCCTAAAGTGATCCAGCTCTTGCGGATTGTATCCACAATTCCCAAAACTCCATAGTGGCCTCTTCTATGAATGGCTGCGCAAGCAGTGTGGTGCAGTAATTTTGGCAAAAAGGGTTTTCCAGAGATAGACATCCATACTCCATTTACTAGATTGGCCCCAAGATTTTCTTGCCAATATTTTACTTCTGTTTGTGAGTAACCTTCTTGTAATTGATCTTTATTTACGAAAGATAAGTGGAAAAAGCTTTAGGTCCAAATCTAGCTGCAAACTTTGCACTGATGTCTGCTCTGTAATTGCCTAGCTGTACTGGTCCCACAAGCTTTTGATGTGCTCGGCAGTGTATCACAGACATTTTTTATGGTAACTGTATGGCCTGTAATAATTTGCTTTTCAATTTTTCATATGCTATTGCTTTCCCATTTGAATTTATGAACCCTTGATTTCTCCAGATTTCTCCTGATTTATGGACAACACCAAACGCATACTTCGAATCCGTAAAAATATTCACAGCTTGGCCTTCAGCAATCTGGAGAGCAAGTGTCAAGGCCAATATTTCTGCACCTTGAGCTAAGATGGATCGAGAGTTGAACAGTAATAGGCTATGGGTCTTAGATTGCTTCCTAAGTACTGTGTGAGCACAGCACAGGTTCTTCCTTTATCCTCATGGATAAGCAGATGAAATGTTTTGTTGTGGTCTGGAATGCCTAATGCAGGAGAAGATAGAATTGCTCTCTTTAACTTTTCAATGGCATTCTTGTGTTCTCTTGTCAACTTCAGTGTTTCTTTGGTGTCTTTCCTGGTTAACTCTGTTAAAGGTTTTGATATAAGAGAAAAACCACTGTCCACTGTCTACAGAAGCTGGTCATGCCAATTATTGCTCTTAATTGCTTTTTGGTCTTAGGTAAACTTAATCTTTGTATATCCTCTATTCTCTTCTTGGTTATGCTTATAGTTCTATCTTGTAATGTGAATCCCAAAAATTCAATTTTACCTTTAATGCACTGGACTTTATTTTTGGATATCTTATGCCTTTTCTATATTGTTCTTCTATGAGATCAGTGCTGTCTCTGACAGATAATCCCATTTCGTAACATTAGCAGGATGTCATCTACATAATGTACCAATTTGCTGGCAGTGAACGATATGGATTCAAGATCTTTTTGTAATATCTGGCAAAATATGCTCCCACTATTTATGAACCCTTGTGGAAGACGACTCCATAATAGGGTTTTGTTTTCCCATGTGAATGCAAATAATTTCTGGCTGTCTTTGTGTACTGGAATACTGAAGTATGCACTAGACAGATTGATTACAGTGTACCATTTAGCATTTTGTGTGATTTCGGCAATTATTTGTGATGGACTTGGAACAACAGCATGGATTTGTTCCACATAAGAGTTTATTGTCCTAAGATCTTGTACCATTCTCCATTGGGTGTTCCCTTTAGCATCTAATTTTGCCTTCCTTATTGGCAAGATAGGAGTATTAAACTCTGAAAATCCATATACCAATATGCCTTGATCTAATAAACTTTGGATAATTGGTCTTATTCCTGCCATAACCTCTTTGCTTAACTTGAATTGAGGAATCCTAGGTGGTGGCATTCCTCTTTTCACCTTAATTTTCACTGGCTTAGCAGATAGGATCCTTCCCACATCTGACGACCTACTACTAGCCCAGACCTCTTTGGGTAGTGTATCTGGAATCTTATAGATGATATCTTGAACCAGTACTAAGATGGTATGATCATCTGCTATCCTATCTAAGCACAGATCGGGATGATGTTTCAGTGACCTTTTAGGGAGATACAAATAGATTTCACCATCTGGCTCTCATTAGATTGTTGTGGCTAATTTACATAGGATATCTCTGTCTATAAGGTTGCTTGAGCATGATGGTAAGAACAAGAATTGATGGCCAAATTCTATGGAAGCCAACTTCACCATTATTGGTTGGAATTTTGGTGCAGTTTGGGGTATGCCTGATGTTCCTTTGACTATAACTGATCCAAGAATCTCACAGTCTTTAGGAAGATCCTTTAGACAATAAACAACTTATATCTGCCCCAGTATCAATTATCCCATCTATGAATTCACCATTGATTCTATTGTGATCAGTGGTTCAGTAGCCATGTTATTGTGCAAAGGAAATATCTGGTTCTCTTCTGCTTGTGGCTGTGCAGTAATGGTTTCAGAATCTAATGCCTCTCTATTAGGAGATATATGGTAGTCTGGAGATGAAACTACTTCCGGTAAAATGGATGCCCCCATGTGCACTTCCTGTTGGGTGTTTGATTCTGCCCCTCTCCCTTGCTGTTGTTTCTCTGCCTAGAATGGAACATGGCTTCTGTTGAACTACAGTTTGAAATTTAACAACTTCTCCCCTTACTCTAGGGCTTTTTAAGTTTCCTTTCATCGTTCCAGGGAAAGAATTAGATCTGTTTTTATCCCTTTTAACCACTACTTGATGTGTTAGCTCTGAGTGTGAGGTATTTTTGATGTTATTTATGTCCATAGATAAGTCCGTCCCTCCCAGCTCCTGAGGTCTAGAATGTTCAGCTGTTTTAAAAACTTTTTCTTTGGCTGGCCATTTTGAAACTGAGAGACTGGCTACATTGTTTCTAGGCTTGAAACTTTCAGCCTTGGGATTTAAACAGGAAAATACCTCACTCCTTCATATTATAGAGGTTTCTGACTTAGAGTTTTGAGTCTGAAACTGTGTTTCTCTTTCATTCTCCATTTCAGTATCGTGGGTCAACCTTAATAAAATTACATTTTTCTCTTTGGCAAAAGGCTGCTCCCCAGGGTTGGTATTGTTACCAATTCTTTCCCCTGGGCTTCTTACTTTGTTCAGCATAGCTCCTAATTTGCTATCTGCAACAATGTTACTATGACTGTCTAGGTTTAAGTGTGAATTACTTCTAACTAGACTTTTGCTATGTTTTTTCACTCCTTCCATTGAAGTCTGTGTAAACTCAACGTTTTCCACAAAAGATTGATTCTCCCCATAAATTTCTTTATGCAATTGCCTTAACTCATCTTCCATTTGTAACTCAGCAGTGGACTTTTGTCTATTCTCTAGTGTGGTTTACTGATTTCCATCACCAGTGCGTATCATTAAAATCTTAGCCTCACTCTTCTTTTTGAGCTCTCTGCTCTCTCTATTGTCGTTCTTTCTTAATTGATATATATCAGAGATTAAACTTCATGCTATGTTTCTCGATCTGGCCCCCAACTTCAAAAATTTCTCCATTTCTTCTAAGGTTGGTTTGTTTGAACTAGATTTGCAATCATGCTGGCAACAAGCCTCTGATCTCTGTGGTTTGCTTGCCCATTTGCTGTTTACATAGGTTTTCTTGTAATTACTAGCTCTGTCTTTGGAGAAATCTATTTGTTTCTTAAATCTACAGTTTTTAATCAGGTGACCTGGTTTTGAACATAGGTAGCAATGTGGACCTGCATTATTTGATCTTTTTTGATTAAAATAAGTGTCTTTTTGCTTATATCCCTGGTCCCTAGCAGTCTGTAAAGAAAAATTGTGAAATTCTTCTTGATCTTGCTGTTTTTTAACTTCTTTAAGCTGCCTTTTTAATTCTTGAATGGTTCTATCTTTTTCTGAGTCTAGTTCATGCCTAATCTGTTGTTCTTTGTGTTTTGATTCATGGATTTAAGTTGCATATTTCCTTATGTCCTCCAGAGACAGTTCCTCCCACTGTGGGCAACTCTGCCTGAAATAGACATGGATTGGGATGCTAGTTTCTTTAATGAATTGCCTTGTAATATGAGGTAGAGCCTCCTCAGCCTGGTCTCTATTAAATCCTAGGAGATTTTCTGAATTCTCCACCACCCTATCCAAAAACAAACTTGGGTGCTCACCCTCAGTCTGTCTCATTTTTTCAAACGTGTTCCATCCATTAGGCATTTTCCCATGTATTTTTATAGCCTCTAATAGATCTGTTCTGCATTTAAGGAGTGTTCTCATTTTTTCAGGCACACTTAAGTCTATCGCTGCATGTTCACGAGGCCAAGAAGCTAAATCCTGGTTATTTCTAGTTTCATCTCTAAATTTGGCTTTTTCACTAGGGGTGGAAAATTCATCCAATATAAATTCAACGTCATTGCATGATGGATTGAAAAGGTTAAAGGTCCTTTTTAATTCTTTGGCAGACTTATAGGGGACCAGGAAATATTTGGGGAACCTCCTCTTTAGCACCTCCATGTCTTGTGCCGTGATTGCCTTATATGTTTTCATGCTAACGACTTCACCATTCAGTCTAAACTGGGTATGATCAATGATTGGGAACAATGACATGGTGGCAGGTGCAATTGCTCCATTCTCAGTTTGGGTAGCTTCATTTAAATCAAAATCAGTTTGGGTACAGCAATCTACCATCTTAGATCTAGGGATGTCCTTTGCCTTTGGTTTGTATGTGTTCTCAATTATTTCTTGTTGTAGAATTGTGTGATCAAGAGTCTGACCCGGTTTGATTTTGTTGATCTCTATCATAAGTCTGAGCTGTTCCTTCATTAGTGAAAACATATCTTCATTGTTATTATTGCCTTTTCCAAAGAGTAATTGAAATAGTTTTCTCATTGCCATAAACCCTTTTATTGTTGTTACAAACATCACAACTATAGCTGGTAAGTAGGATATGAAATCTGCCATTGCAAATGCTAGGTATTTGTATGCATCATACAATGTCAGGATCTTAATGAAGTAATCTGGGATTACATGGAACCATAATCTAATTACCCCTTGGGTAAAGGAATAGATAAACATAGAGATGGTGGTAAGAATGAATGTTACCCTTGCCAATCCTATCTTTCCCTTTCTTTCAGTAGCCTAGGTTCTTTGTTTGTCTGGCTTCGCCAAAAACTGTTTTAAAGAAAAGATGTCCTATGGGAATATGGAAGCTGCTGGGGTGTTCTTCTTCTCCCTGCCTCAATTTCTGCCAAGAATTCGGCCTTTTGGCATACAAACACATTACCTTGAGTAAATCAGTCCTGCATTGGACTAGATATCTCATGTTTGCATGTGATGTGAGTTCAAGGTCATGATGGACCGTGGGCCATGCAGTCAGGTTGGGGTTCGAACAAGTCTCACCAAGAATTTTTCCTTTTCAGAGGGAGAGTAAAATTCCTCCAAAAGAAATTCCATGTCTTCGAAATTTGGGTTAAAGAACATTAAAAAATGTGCTTCATTTCTTTTATACTCTTGAAGGGGGAGAGGAAGAACTTGGGAAAGCGCCTCCTCAACACTTCAAGAACATTTGGGGTAAAGACCTTGTAGGATTTAACATGGACAATACCCTCCCCAGGTTGTAGGATGGTTCTGTCTACAATGAGCAGTACAGAAACAGTAGTCTCAGGAGTTGGTTCAGTGGTCAATGTCTGGGTATCCTTAATAGCCTGTGTTGTCTTAATTGGTTTGGTAGTCCCTAGATACTTAGTTTCTACAATCTCCAACTGGAGGATTGTATGTTTATCTAACTCTTTCCCTTCCATAATCTGTTTTAGGACTTGGAAAAGAAGTTTCATGTTTTCTATCACTTCCAATGAGCCAGAGTCAGGTTTAGTTACAAAGGTAGAGCCAAACAATTGCCATAGATGAGAAAGCACCCTCTTTAAGACAATTAGGGACTGCCCAACCACAAAAATCAGAGCCATAGCCATAGGGATGAAGCAAATGAATTCTGCCAATGTTATGGCACACCACTTGTAATAATCATAGATCTCAAGTAAGTGGTGAACAAATTTTTGTACTTTGTAGAACCAAAAATCTAAGGCTCCCTGCATAACAGACCAAATCAGCACAGAGAAACTGGACAATATGAATAGCACCCTACCAAATCCCATTCTGATTGTTTCTGTAGGTTGTTAACCTAACTATGCTTGCCAACTGTAATAAAAGAGCCTACAACTCCAGTATTTGCTGATTTGGGACAGCCAGGGATGTGAGGTCCTGAACTGAGATATCCAGTCAGTTTCCCCGCTGTCTGTAGGCTCCTTTAAGGTGAGGAGGGAGGAGCCCTCCTTGCTGGTGAGAAACTGGAAGCCCAAAGGAAGTGAACCTAGTTCACTTCCTGAATAAAATGGATGCCTGGTCTAGCCCCTCTGGAAACAAGAGATAACTATCCTCCTTCTCCTCAGACCCTGGCCTTGGTTGATGGTATAAATGAATCACTGAAACTCTCAGAATCAGGCCAAGGGTAGACTGAGGGAAGAGGATTGAGGTCTGGAAAAGCTGTTGCTATGGGTGAATGGCCAGTGCTGGCAGAGGGTCCCAGAAGGTAAGATCAGGCTGAGGGTCCCAGAAGGTAAGACCAGCCCCTTAGCCAGGGATAAATTCCTTTGCCCTAATGTACAGTGGTCAACCAGCTTGATAAATGAGGGTAATTATTTGATTTAGGGGGGTTCTGGCTAGGTTAAGCTAACTAATTTTTCCCATGTTCCACCTCCCACCAAGTCCCTCCTCCCGGGGCCTGTAAGAATTAAAATTTAGTTATTATAGCTATATATTAAAAATATGTGGCCGCCAGGAATCAACAATTCAGGTTGATTCCGTAATTAAATCAGACCCAAGTCAGCATCGGGTTGAGGAGTTTATTTACAATCAGGTAGGTAAAGGTAGGAATAAAGAGAAAAAGGGAGGTTAGAAGGCTAAATAAATGAAGCTGTAAGCCACAAGGCCCAACAGCCAGATAGGCAGAGTTTAGAATTGGCCCAGCTAGGCCAAGGAAGCCAGCCTAACTTACCCACATGACAATACAGAGTGTAAGCTGTCTGTGGTCTCAGGAGATGCTTCTTCCTCCAGTTCCAGACGACAACTGCCCCCACAGGAAGTTCACTCACTTACTTAAAGAGAACGTGTCTTTCATCACTTCCTGTGGTCCACCTCTAATTCAAATGGACAAATGGCAGTTTCTACATTGATTTGGACTGCCCAAAGGGCAGTCCCTTATTCTTGATTTGTTACTTATTGTCACGTGTGGGTAACTCATCTCCCCTCCCCACTAAGGGAGGTGGGAGTGACATCATTAGCACACCTGGGTTGAGTAGATTTTTGACTATTAATGGGATCGAGCTAATTCTATTTACACAGGCCCAAGGGGAAGTCCAAGGGGTAGCTGGATGTCTGGGAGAGGTCAAGGAAATCAGACTCCCAGGTTGGTTCTCCAGGGATATTTATAGTCCTAGCTCCAATGGTCTTTTCTTGAGACTAGGGACTTTCTGGGTCAACATTCTGTTCTCCTAACTCCCAGGATTGCCTCAGGCAATTTTGCAAATGCAAGAGGTCTTGCATCAATCCTGCATTACAGTATAGAGTGAGGTGGAGCTGTATCTCTGTATTCTGCCTAGGTGCTGGTGATGGGGGAACACGAACCCCAATAACCCTTGCTGGATGTTATAATCTCCCCTTCTAGATAACAGTTGCCCAGGAAGGACCCTGAATGGTCAGGTGGATGGGTCAGGTCCCACCTGGGGTTGGATCAATTATTAATATTGGGCTTTGATTAGCCTTGGATCACGTTGTTCATCTGACTGCGTTTGCTCCCTCCCCAAGGGTCATGATATAATGACCACTGTTATAAAGAAATAAAAGGTACTACTATTCATAGGGGATATATGGATATTGGTGAGGGAAGCTGTGTCTTTGTATTCCCCTAGGTTGCTGGTGAATGGGGGACACCAACCCCAATCACCTTTGCTTGATGTTATAAATTCCCCTTTCTAAATAACAGTGCCCAGGTAGGACCCTAAATGGTAAGGTGGATGGGTAACCCTTCAGGTCCCACCTGGGGTTGGATCAATTATTAGTATTGGGATCTGATTAGCCTTGGATCACATTGTTCATCTGACTGCATTTGCTCCCTCCCCAAGGGTGGTGATATAATGACCACTCAGGAAGGTACTTATTAAATATTTCATCTTTGATCTTAATTAGGGAAAGGATTATCAAGATATGGATTGGGGATTTGAGACCCTGTCAAACTAATATCTGTAGGCCTCAGGACTGGAGGCTTATTGATTTATAAACTTGGAGCTATTGTTCTTCACAACCCCCTCTGATTCAGCTTGGCCTCTGCCAAACCAGAGAGGGTCTGCTCTGCTGGATGCAGCTGTATTGATGATTTCTCTCTCAGCTTTCTATTATCAGTTTGTGATGTGTTGGCCTTCACAGCCTTCAGAAACTAACCACCCTTAAAAAAACCACCCTCTTCTTCTCAGACCTCCTTCCTCCCGATCACCACCCAGGCCCAGAGATCTAAATAGCTATGATGATTCAGATGCCTAAATATCTAGGGAAATTCAGAGAGAACCGATTACCAAAAGTCAGAGACCCACAGATAAATGGTCAAGGACCAAGACCCAAAGATCAATGGTCAAAGGCCCCTCCCAGATGGCTGTTGGGGTATTTATACTCTCAGGCTAACCGACTTTTGCCCCTGGCTCATGGAATCTGGGAACATTCCGCTGTCTCCAACTGTCTCCCTTGTCAATCAAGGTGAGACCAACATTCCCAGGGTTTGAACATAACATGAATGCCATTTTGTTTTTAGAAATTTCAACCTGCAAATTTCCACATGATCTTCTTTGTTAGTGACCTCTATTCTATGCTTATCACTCTACTCTATACTTATCTAAATTTATGTGTTCCTATCCCACTACCCTTTCCCAAAATAATAAATTTTATCTTAGCTAATGCCTTACCTCTCTATTCTAGCCTATTGCTAATGACAAGGATTTAGGATAGATTTTTCTGGGAAAGTGTGGGGTTTGAATACAATGTTTCCATAAACATAACATTTAAACACAAGTATAACATGTAAGCATTATTAAAAACACTTAAGAATAACTATGTATGTTGCTTCTTATTTCTAAGTCAATGCAATTCTTGCAACAAACTTGCTTAAACTTCTAATATTGAATTTCAGATAACATTCTTAATTCACAATAAATTCTAACATTTTCTCTATGCCCTAATCTGTGGTTAATAAGATTAGTATTGTGAGTGATCCTTAAACTATAGTTAATGTGTTAGTTATTAGTTTCATTTCTAACTAACCTACTTTATACAATTTCTGTCTAACATTTCTATTGACAGTCCTATTTGAACATTTCATAACTATTTTACACTGACCCTGTGCTATCTAAAATTGAATTTCCCTATTACTATTCTCTCCCTACGGGTTAGTAGGCTATGCATTATTGGTTAGTAATAATACATTACATATGCACAAGGTTTTCATGTGATGTTCCTATGAAATAAGTATTGTTGACCTTACAAAGAATCCCAGTTCTCTTGCTTATTTTGGCCACTGTACTTTATACTCAAATCTATTTACATCTATTTACGTTATATACATGTGATGTGCCTTTACTGTGTCTATGTGTTGGACTCATGACCTAACATTTGATGTTTAGTTTATACTCACCTTCTTCTAGAATCTCTCTGTCATTCAGCTTATATTCTGTTGCATGCATTCTAATTTGTGCATTTCCCTTGTGATTAGTGTCTGAATGTGAAAATCTTGCACCTATTCAAACCTAACCTTGATTTGCTGATCTTCTCTCCTTGTGATTCTTCCAGTGATGATGTCCAAGTCACATAGGTGTTGTCACAGCATTGTACAGTCTGTTGTGCAATGTCTCTTGTGTTCTTGTGCTGGTCCTGATGTCCTGATGTTTCTGGAACTCTGGAATCTTTGGGATACCATTTCTCTTCTCCTTTGCTGGATACATATCTTGTCAGTTGTCGACTTGATTGAAGAATCCCCTGGATCAGGAACCAGCATGTGACTGTGTAGTGTTGTGTTAAATTTTGTATTGCCACAAAATTTTCTTCTGAGATTTTTGTGTTTGCACTTGTGTTTTTTTTTAAACTTTTTTTTAAAACCCTTGTACTTTCGGTGTATTGTCTCACAGGTGGGAGATTGGTAAGGGTGGGCAATGGGGGTCAAGTGACCTGCCCAGGGTCACACAGTTGGGAAGTGGCTGAGGCCGGGTTTGAACCTAGGACCTCCTGTCTCTAGGCCTGACTCTCACTCCACTGAGCTACCCAGCTGCTCCCTTGCACTTGTGTTTTTGATGTTATTAATGTAAGGTTTATTCTTCACCACTGCTGAGTTCTGATAGGTTTAACTGTTGATCTTCATGTGTGAATGAGGTGTTTGTGTAATCTCTATCAATACTTTGAGTGTCTTCCTTTTGATTGATCTATTTCTTGGCTATCTGTGTGATCTTGTGTTTCATTTATGTTTGCATCTGTGTCTTGGTCTGTTTCTATTTGAGGCTTTATTTCTGAGTGAGATCTTTTGCTTTGAGGTAGAATTTCTGTGTCAGATTCTGTTTCTTGTGATTGAGGCTGAATGTTTGGATGAGGTCTTGACTTTACTGAGGACTTTATGTGTGAATAGTGATACCAGACATCTTTTCATTTGATTTTTACAAATGTAGGTGTAACTACAATTATTTCATGTGGTCCATACCATTTTGGTTCCAACAATGATCTTCTTGTGAAATTTCTGATATAGACTTTATCACCAGGCTTATAATCATGTAGGCTGAAATCTAATGGAACTCTTTGTTGTAATAATGATAAGTTCTGCAATTCATCTAATCTCTCTTTCAATAAAGTGACATACTTATAGATTTTGCACTCAGTTCCTAGATGTGATAGGCAATTAGTGTCTTGTGGTGCTTTTCCCACCCACGGTTGCTGTCCACGCAATAGTTCATATGGTGACAAATGTGTTTCACTATTGGGTTGACTTCTTAAATAGAAAATCATCATAGATAAGACATCTGGCCATTTAAGATGACTTTGTGTGCACAGCTTCCCTATCATTGTTTTAAGAATCTGATTCGTGCATTCCACAGCTCCCAATGACTGTGGTTGATAAATAGAACATAAATGTCTCTTGATTCCTAATGCCTGGTAGACTTGCTTTAGAATAGAGTTTGCAAAGTGACTACCAGAGTCAGATGAAATGACATCAGGAATAGAGAATCTTGGAATTATCTCCTTCAGTAGTATCTTTGCCATGAAAGCTGCATCATTTTTCTTGGCTGGGAATGCCTCTGGCCATTTTGTCAATTTTTCCACTATCACAAGTATGTACCTATAATTTTGACATCTTGGTATCGTGACATAATCTATTTGCAAGCATTCAAACGGTGTGAAGGCCAATGGTTTTCTTCCATAGGCTTTGGTTTTAATTATAGCTCTATTATATTGTTGGCAAACTATACAACTCTCACACACTTGTTTAGCTTCGATTGCCATGCCTAAAGTGATCCAGCTCTTGCGGATTGTATCCACAATTCCCAAAACTCCATAGTGGCCTCTTCTATGAATGGCTGCGCAAGCAGTGTGGTGCAGTAATTTTGGCAAAAAGGGTTTTCCAGAGATAGACATCCATACTCCATTTACTAGATTGGCCCCAAGATTTTCTTGCCAATATTTTACTTCTGTTTGTGAGTAACCTTCTTGTAATTGATCTTTATTCACGAAAGTTAAGTGGAATATAGCTTTAGGTCCAAATCTAGCTGCAAACTTTGCACTGATGTCTGCTCTGTAATTGCCTAGCTGTACTGGTCCCACAAGCTTTTGATGTGCTCAGCAGTGTATCACAGACATTTTTGATGGTAACTGTATGGCCTGTAATAATTTGCTTTTCAATTTTTCATATGCTATTGCTTTCCCATTTGAATTTATGAACCCTTGATTTCTCCAGATTTCCCCTGATGCATGGACAACACCAAACGCATACTTCGAATCCATAAAAATATTCACAGCTTGGCCTTCAGCAATCTGGAGAGCGAGTGTCAAGGCCAATATTTCTGCGCCTTGAGCTAAGATGTTTGGCTCAAGTGTTGCATACCATAGGGTTTCATTCTGGGTTGTGACTGCTGCTCCAGAAAACTTTTGCCCATTATGTTGGTAGCTCGAGCAATCGCAGAAGAGTGTGAGGTCTTCTTGGACCATGGGGGTAT
Source organism: Gracilinanus agilis (assembly GCF_016433145.1). NCBI lineage: Eukaryota > Metazoa > Chordata > Mammalia > Didelphimorphia > Didelphidae > Gracilinanus > Gracilinanus agilis. The sequence continues at coordinate 135,191,056 of NC_058133.1, forward strand.
CTGACAAATCCACTCTTGTCTTTTGCACGATCTCAAGTGACATTACAACTGTGAAGGCTATCCCCATCTAATGGTAATTCATGGATAAGAGTTGCTGGGTTAACGGTTTTGCATCTATGGAAAGTCAAGTTCTCATTTGTTAGTAAAATTGCTTGGTTCTGGGAGAGATATTGCAATGTAAAAGCTTGCAGATTTGCATTTCTCGGTGTGATTTCAAGTTGGTGCTGGGAATATAATCTTAGCTCCCCTCCCAGGACTAGCTTAGAACTTTTCCTAACCATTAGAGCTGCATTAGCAATAATCTTTAAACAGGAAACCATTCCTTGCAGAACTGGATCGAGAGTTGAACTGTAATAGGCTATGAGTCTTAGATTGCTTCCTAAGTACTGTGTGAGCACAGCACAGGTTCTTCCTTTATCCTCATGGATAAACAGATGAAATGTTTTGTTGTGGTCTGGAATGCCTAATGCAGGAGAAAATAGAATTGCTCTCTTTAACTTTTCAATGGCATTCTTGTGTTCTCTTGTCAGCTTCAGTGTTTCTTTGGTGTCTTTCCTGGTTAACTCTGTTAAAGGTTTTGATATAAGAGAAAAACCACTGTCCACTGTCTACAGAAGCTGGTCATGCCAATTATTGCTCTTAATTGCTTTTTGGTCTTAGGTAAGCTTAATCTTTTTATGTCTTCTACTCTCTTCTTGGTTGTGCTTATAGTTCTATCTTGTAATGTGAATCCCCAAAATTCAATTTTACCTTTAATGCACTGGACTTTATTTTTGGATATCTTATGCCTTTTCTATAGTATTCTTTTTTTTAAATTTTATTTTAAACACTTAACTTCTGTGTATTGACTTATAGGTGGAAGAGTGGTAAGGGTGGGCAATGGGGGTCAAGTGACTTGCCCAAGGTCACACAGCTGGGAAGTGTCTGAGGCCGGATTTTAACCTAGGACCTCCCGTCTCTAGGCCTGGCTCTCAATCCACTGAGCTACCTAGCTGCCCTCTATATTATTCTTCTATGAAATCAGTGCTGTCTCTCTGACAGATAATCCCACTTCGTGACATTAGCAGGATGTCGTCTACACTACATTTTGCTCATTTCTCTTTTTCTAAATTTGCAGCTTGCAACATTTTCTGGTTACTAAGATCTAAGGGATTACTACTCTTATTCTAAGCTAAATTCTAACTAAGCTCTTATCCCTAAGTTTGTAAAATAAGAAAAAGGGTTGCTGTCTCCTAAACTATGCTAAGACTAGACTAAGCTAAACTAGGACGGGTTATGGTAAAGGCATAGGAAAGGAATGAGGATTTAAGTTTTGTAAAAAAATTTTGAACAGAAAGGAAAAGCAAATTAAATGTAAACATTCACAAATATTCTTAGAACAAAGTAATGAATTCTATCTATGTATCTATCTAATTTTATGAAATAACAAGAAAAATATTAACTAAGAAAAAATTTTGCAATCTAAACTCCTAAATTCTAGTTCACTTTCGAAAGTTAGTATATGAATATGTTAGTACACTTAGAAATGTTAGTAAGAATAAGTAAGACTATAATTATTTGTAAGTCTATTGGTCAAACCATAGACTTATGCTATGTACAATATTTACAAAGAAAGTTTAAAAAAATCTGTCGCTGTTCTAACTTATCAAACTAACTAAACTGTCACTGTTAGTAAAACTTATTGCTAAGGGTTAGTAAGCAAAATTTACATATTTACATGAAGTGTCAGGTGATTTGAGTAGAAGGCGTCTGAACAAAAGTAAGAGAAAATTCTGTGCTAAGGCAGAGATGCTCTTCTCTCTTAAGTGTAAGTTTAGTGTTTCACATGTAGATGTGAAGTCAGGAAAATGTTTTATGTGTTGACTAGTGTGACTTATTCGTGTAACGAGGAGTTACATACTTAATCCACTGGAATTCTTTTGCAAAGTGAATGTACTGCTTGGATGGAATCTAAAGTGTTGTATGCAGTGAGAATTCTGTTGGGTGTAAGTTATCTTCTTCAAATACATGTGTCCAAAGCTGGTCTGATGCTCCTCTTCACAGTGTGGATTTCCTTCTTATAATTGGCATATTCAGTCATGGATGTCTTTTGTAGTTCTCAGGTTTTCTGTCCTCATGAAGATCTGCGAAGTCAGCAAAGCCTCACTTGTGTTGTTTGATGTTATCCCGCACTTGTCAATTTGCACTGGAATTGCTGTTTTGGTGTGTTGACGTGTCATTTGATGCACCCGCGCTTGTCATCTTGCACTGGAACTGATGTTCTAGTGTGTTGACTTGTGTCAGGAACAAAGTTCAAATGTCTATCAAACGTGAATAATCTTTCTTCTTTCTTTTTTCTTTGTGGTTTAATAAAGATGATTATAGGTAACAAAAGAGTTCGTGATTAAGTCTTTGTGCTTTTCATTTATATGTCGATGTTAGTTTCTAGATCTGGGATTGATTGTAAATCAAATGTTATGTCTTCTTTTGTTGATTCTTTTTCATTGTCATAATTGTTTACAGATGATTCTTCTAAGTAATTGGGATTGGGATAATCATTTGGGTATAAAATTTGCTGTAATATCTGATTGTTTACTGACTCTTGGTCTAATTCTGGTTCTGATTCATGCTCTGATTGTTGTTCCGATTGCTTCTCTGGCTCTATGGTCTCATGTATAGGCTGTGGACTTTCTGAGGACTTATTTGACTGATTGGTTGGTGCTAGTTGATCTTTGTGCTGTGTAGTAACTGGGTCTTGTGGTTGTTGTTGGGACATGTCTTTTGCTGGTTTGACATGGATGACATGGAACCAAGGATCCCTTCCTTTAATTTTTTTTTTATTTTTTATTTTTTTAAAAACCCTTGTACTTTGGTGTATTGTCTCATAGGTGGAAGATTGGTAAGGGTGGGCAATGGGGGTCAAGTGACTTGCCCAGGGTCACATAGCTGGGAAGTGGCTGAGGCCAGGTTTGAACCTAGGACCTCCTGTCTCTAGGCCTGACTCTCACTCCACTGAGCTACCCAGCTGCCCCGCCCTTCCTTTAATTTTGACTGCACTAGGAGTAATTAAAATTACTGGGACGGTCCAATCCACTTGGGTTCTCTAACACAGACTTCCTAGTGAAGTTTCTGATATAAACATAATCTCCCAGTTGGAAGTCTTGTAGACTAAAATCAAAGGGTACTCTTTGATGTATCAAGCCTAATTTATGGAGTTGATTTAATCGTTGCTTGAGTAATTTAATATATTCATAGAGTTTGCATTCCATACCCAGGTGTGATAATTTGTGAATGCTTTGAGGTGATTTGCCATGGAAAGGTGGATGCCCATACAGCATTTCGAACGGAGACAAGTGTGTAATTCTGTTGGGTTGGCATCTTAGGTGGAATAGTGCCAATGGTAATGCATCAGGCCATTTCATGTGAGATTCTGCACAGATTTTTGCTACTAGAGTCTTCAAAGTTTTATTCAGGTGTTCAATTTGCCCATTGGACTGTGGTCTATATATCGAGTGAAGATGTTGTTTGACTCCTAAGATTCCATATACTATAGCTAAAATCTTATTTGTGAAATGGGACCCAGAATCTGATGCAATGTGTAGTGGAATAGAGAATTTGGGTATCAATTCTCTCAGTAAGATTTTCATAACAAACACTGAGGTGTTACGTTTTACTGGAAAAGCTTCTGGCCACTTAGTTAATCTATCCACTATCACTAAAGCGTATCTGTAACCTTGACTCCTTGGCATTGTGATATAATCAATTTGTAAGCATTCGAATGGTGTATAAGCTAATGGCTTGCCTCCCAGACTGTGGACTTTTGTAATTGTCTGGTTGAATTGCATACAAATTCTGCACCTTTGTGAAACTCTCATAGGAACTTCATATATGCCCCTTGCATTCCAATACCTATTTATGGAATCTGCCGTGCCCAGACTTCCATAATGCCCTTTCTGGTGTAGAGCATTGCAAAAGGTGAAATATAGGGATTTAGGTAACATAGGTTTTCCATTTGCCCCCAGCCAAACTCCATTAGCCAGGTATGCACCTTGATGTTTCTTCCAATCTTCACTTCCTTTGGGGAGTATGTGTTTTTGAGATCATCTTCCTCCACCAAAGATAAGTTCAGAATTGTAAGTGGTCCGCACTTTGCTGCATATTTGGCTGTGATATCTGCACGTTGTTATAATGATACTCCTCTCTAGATGTATGTAGAGTATAGAGAGAGGATGAGATGGCACCTCTCCTTTATAACAGTGCCCAGGCAGAATCCTTTAGGTCAATGGATGATATCCCTTCAGGACCCACCTGGGGTTAATTGATATTATATAATGGGCTCTTTAGCTAGGTAAGTTGGTATCTGACTGCGTCTCTCCCTTCCCAAAGAAGCTATGAATAACCACTTCAGGAAGGTACTTTAAACTTTGATTGAATTTAAACAAAAGGATAATGGGATTGGATAGAGGTATTGGGAGACCCTAATTAATTTGGTAATGATGAATCTCTTAACTGTAGGCAAGTAAATGAATTAGTATGGCTAGCTTCTCTCTGGTCTAGCCTGGTCACAGCCACACCAGAGTAGGCAAACTGCTGTATGATGTTTCAGCTTCTTCTTTACTAGATGATATGCCTAAACAGTTTGAGATATCCACCCCTTTCCACCCTCTTATTCTTCTCCTGCTCACTTCCCAGATCCCTCCCGGGCCCTGGGAAACCTAGATAACTAAGACGATTAATTTCCTAATTTCTAGGGGCAGTAGAATCAGAGATGGTGGTCTGGGTACAGGTTATTGATGTTACAGGAACAAACAGGAGGAGCTTGCAAGGCTGATTCTGCAAGTCTCAATCCCACAAAGACCAGGATCCACTGATCTCAGGTCTCAGGGAAAGAAAGGAACCCCTTCCAGGGCTGCCAGGGTGGTTTTATACCCCCCGGGCCAACTGCCCTCTCCTGTGTTTACACGCCCCTCTGGGAACATTCCAACATCCAACAGATCCACCTGTCCATCACAGTGTGGACTCCTGGCTCCCAGAGATTGGGGAGTATGTGTTTTTGACATCATCTTCCTCCACCAAAGATAAGTTCAGAATTGTAAGTGGTCCATACTTTGTTGCATATTTGGCTGTGATATCTGCACGTTTGTTCCCTAATTCCACCGGCCCTTTGATTCTGGTATGAGCTTTGCAATGAATGACTGACACTTGGGCTGGTAATTGGATTGCGTCCAACAACTGATTGGTTAAATTCCCATACACTATCTGTTTGCCATTGGATATAATGAAGCCTTGATTTTTCCAGATTTCACCAGAATGATGCACAACTGAGAAAGCATAATGAGAATTGGTAAAAATGTTTGCTTTGCGATTTTCGGCAAGCTTCAGAGCATGTATCAAACTGACTAATTCTGCTCCTTGAGCACTCATGGTAGATGGTAATGATGAGTACCAAAGGGTCTCAGAGACTGTCACTATGGCTGCTCCGGTATATCTCTGATTGTTTACTATATATGATGATCCATCTGTGAATAAGGTCATATCGGGGTTTTTCATGGGCTTGTCATCTAAATCTAGCCTTGTTTTATGCACAATGTTAAGTGCATCTTCACAGATGTGTAGACTTTCTTCCTCCAGAGGTAAATCTGGAATCAGAGTCGCAGGATTTAAGTTTATGCACTGGTGAAAAGTTATATTTTCATTAGCCAACAAGATTGCTTGGTATTGTGATAGTCTTTGGGAGGTGAACACTTGTAATGTAGCGTTTCTTAAAGTAGATTCCACTTGGTGTGGGGAAAATACTTTCAGTTCACTCCCTAATACCAAGGATGAAGATTTTCTAATCATGATGGCTACAGCAGCTATGGCTCTTAAACAAGCCAGCATACCACAGATCACTGAATCTAATTTTGAGCTATAGTAGGCGACTGGTCTTAACCTATTCCTGAATGATTGTGTGAGAACACTAGAGGCTATCCCTTTATCTTCGTGTACATAAAGGAGGAATGGTTTGTCATGATCAGAGATACCTAGGGCTGGAGCTGATAGAGTAAGTGATTTTAATTTCTCTATTGCATGGACATGATCTTTAGTTAGCTTTAACGGTTCTGGAACTTACTTCCTGGTTAGCTCTATCAGAGGTCTTGTGATTGTAAAAAAAGATTATCTGTAAAGAACTTCTTTACCTGGGGAACAGAATTCCTAACAAAAATTCTTTTTACATGGTCCGTGGTGGTATCCTCCAATAGGTTCATATGTAAATACATATCAGCTGCCTCTATTATCCTGTCCAGAAATGTAGCTGTCTGTCTGATTTTCTCAAATTTAGACTATGAATTTGGACGATATGCATTTTTCTCCATGATTTTTATAAGTGACTTTCTCGCTTGTTTTAACATTCGGTATATTGGAACTGGAGTTCCTCCCAGGCTACTGGCCATGGTGTCATCCCCTCTGTATTCCTGGTTTCCTCAACAAATTCGGCCCTATTGTGGTGTGACAAGATCTCACCCAACACATACCAACAATCTTCAAAGTCTGGGTCATGTTGTTTTATAAATGCCTTAAAGATCTTAACAAATTTCCCAGAATCATCGTGGAAATTTGGGACCTTTCTCTTCAATTTTTCCACATCTTCAGATCTAAACCTCGTATGTTGTTTTACATGGAAAATGCCATCGTCATATACGATCGGAAGATCGCGAAGGGGAAAAAGGTTAATAGGTTTTTTACCCTTGCTCTGTGCCTGCTATTCCAACACAGCCTTAGATGTAACATTTTTGCCAGTAATACCTAAGTTTGAAAATTCAGCCATGTTGCCAGTATTGGGAGGACTAAGAGGTTGACCAGAAACACTACCATTTTGTATATATAATTCTAAATTATTTAGTTTTATCTGTAATAATCTTAACATCTGCTTAGTTTCAGAATCCTTCAAACACCAGGTCACTATGATCTTAAAACAATACATAATATGAAACAACATCCACCTTAACTTATACACAAAATAACCAGTAAGGATCAGAATTGGCATATGAGATAACAAATCCAGGATGTTAATGGTTAAAATAAGTTGAGTTATTTCAACATCCATCATCCCCCTAAAATACCTGGGTATGATTTTGAACCACAGGTAAGGGATAGCCAAAACTGCTTTCCATACTGTCAAAAGGGCATAATCAATCCAATCTTCAAATAACATTGTTCCTATCATTGCCCAAACCGACCAGCCATACACAAAATCAGTTGTATTATTAGCCACAATTCCTGTCTAATAACAATTAAGAACAACAACCACAAGTACAATTACAATTGAGTACAAACAACAGAGAACAAAATACAAAAGAAAATGATTCAAATCCCTTTCTCTGGGGCTACTCCAGGTCTAATAGTAATTTGCCTACCCACAGAGATTTTATGAATGACCTGGGGTGGGGGCTGAGCAGCTCTGAGCAGCTTACCACTGGTTGAGAACTTTCAGCTCACACCCAATGGCTGAGCTCCCTCATAGAATGTTCAAATCCTCTGACTTCCTGTGTGATTCTATCTGCCCAAGAGTACACTTCCTGTCTGTCTCTCTGCTACCCACCCATCTGGGTGTGACAAACTGTAAAAAAGATGGGCACCAGGGATGTTAAAATATAATCTAAATGGTTGTGGGTACACACATTGAGTTGAAGGAAAGACAGGACCAGGAGAGGGAGACCAGAGTACACAGCTAAGCTGCTCCTAACTGACAAGAATGGCTGTTGGCCAACTGTCACCACTAGGCCAGAGTCTTTGAAACCAGCAGGCAAGGTAAAAGATTTTAACAGTTTTAATTATGTTTGACTACATGAAGGTAGGATAGGGAATTCTACACTAGAACCTAATGGGCAAAACCACAGGGCAAGGGGGAGGACTTAAGTTCTCTAATACTAATTGACCTTGGCCAGGCTGGGCATAAAGGGGCTAATCTAGAGTCTCTGGGGAGGCTGCTTCAAACCTGGTTCCAACCAGGTTTGACCAGCACAGCTAAAAGGCCTGTAGGTGGCTTTGAGGGTTTCTCACGGTAATCCACAGATGATCTCAGGATGCCAAAAACCAAGGTGGTCCAAGGTATCCAAATAGAGAGAATGTGCTTGAGATGCTGTACACCAGATCCCAAACTTCTCCTCCACTTGGTGCTGCTCTGTAGGTCTTGCCCTCTTGTTAGAAACCACCACCACTCAGGATCCCAGGGAATCAGGATGCAGGTCTGAGATCTCCCAGGGCTAGCAACAGTTTGTGCCAACCACTAATGGAGTCTCTCTCAGAGCACAAGCCACTTCCTGCTCCTTCATTCCATCTTGGAATGCTCCAGTCCTTCCTGCTAGGTCAAACCTTAATACTTAATTAATTACTAACTAATCTTCCTCACAACATGATGAGAGCATAACCTGGAATCGAATTTCTACAGAAGCTCGTTACTCCTATGATTGTCCTGAGTTGCCTTTTGGTCTTAGGCAAACTCAAATTTTGTATATTTTGTTTTCTCTTTTGGGAAATTCTTCTGGAGCCTTTTTCTAGGATGAATCCTAAATAATTTACTTTCTCCTTTATGAAATGAAGTTTCGATTTGGAAATTTTATGGCCCCTTTTGCCAAGCTCTTTGATTAGGTGTATGCTATCAGTGTAACAGACTTCAGCAGATGGTGACATTAGCAGGATGTCATCAACATAATGTACCATTTTGCTGTTTTGGAAAGTGACCGAACTCAAGGTCTCTCTGCAGGATTTGACAGAAGACCGAAGCTGAATCTGAAAAACCTTGTGGCAGATGGGTCCATTGGATGGATTTACCTTCCCATGAGAAAGTGAACAGCTTCTGGCTGTCTCTGTGCAGGGGAACAGAGAAGTACACAAAGCTCAGGTCCAGAACAGTAAACCAAGCAGCTTCAGGTGGAATGGCTGCTATGATTTGTGATGGACTTGGTACCACGGTATAGGTCTTTTGCACATGGTCGTTTATTGCTCTGAGATCTTGTACTAAATGCCATTGAGTATTCCCATCAGGAGATAATTTGGCTTTCTTTACAGGCATGATTGGTGTATTATATTGTGAAAAGCCATATTTTATTATACCCTGCTTTAATAAACTCTCTATGATGGGTTTCACTCCCTCTATCGCCTCTTGGCTAAGTCTGAACTGAGGAATTCTTGGAGGTAAACCTTCTTTTACCTCTATCTTTACTGGTTCCGCTGACAATATCCTGCCCACCTCATTTGAATTTTTAGCCTACATGTAATCTGGAATATCGTCTGAAACCTCATAGATGTTATCAGTTGATTGGTATGATGGTTCCTCACTACATGGGTCTAAAATAAAATGGGATGGTGTTTTAGAGATCTCTTGGGTAGGTGTAGATAAATTTGTCCATCTGGTTGGCATTGGATGGTGCCAGCCAATTCGCATAGGAGATCTCATCCCATGAGATTTGAAGGACATGATGGCATCAATAAGAAGATGTGTTCAAGAGTTAGAGGTCCAAATTTTACCATTTTGACTTTTAGCTTCGGGACTTGTTGTGGTACCCCAGAAGCTCCTCTTACTCTCAAACTGCCTTGATATTGGCATCCTTCAGGTGCTTCGCATAAAACAGAACAAGTTGCACCAGTGTCCAGTAGTCCTTCATAGTGTACCCTCCCCCCCCCATGATTTCTAGGGTAACTAATGGTTCTCCACTGTCATTGGACTTCACTGGCATTAGGGGTAATAAAGAATCCTCAGTATTTTGTGTGCACTTATCATCAATCCAGTATTGCATATGATCATTTGTGTCTAAACCCAAACTTCCTATAGCACCATTTGGCAAGTTCAGTTTAGAATCAGGAATACAGAAAGCAGGATTAAAGAGCATTGCCTCCTTGAGAGCTGGTAAGTCATTATCAATTGTACAAATTTCATGTTGGCTTTTGCTAAGGGCTGCAGAAATGGAGGTTTGATTTGATTTACTGTCCACTCTGATATTTAAAGAACTGTCATGCCCCAAATCAGAAGTAACATCAGTAGTATCCGGGAATGTATGGTAGTTAGATTGTGTTCCCTTCAACACTTCAGGTACAACTACTGATTCAAAAGCTGATTGATGTTCCCTATCTTGCCCTGAAGTTTGTGTTACTGAAGTCAGATGGTTTTTGTCTTCAATCACTGCAGAAGTTTCATTGATGTTATTATTAGCCACACTGGTTACTGGGGACAACTGCTCCCTTTCCCTTCCCCAAACTTTTGGTTGAAATTCTGCAGCTAAGGGGTTGAGAAAGGTGGATGTGGAATTTCCTAAACAGCTGCTATCACCCTGCCACTCAGTGGGTTGCACTTTCAAATTTGAGTCTTTGCCAATGTATTGATTTGTTTGCTCTTTAACCTCAATCTGTGACATTGTGTCTGAAGCAAGTGAATGGGATAGAATTTTGGCATTTAATTCCCCCGAGGTTACTAAAAGTGTTCCTTTGTGGAAACATTGTAAATCCTCGCCATAATGTTTTTTATCCAAGTTTCCCCTTTGTTTTACACTTGGAATAAAGAGAGGAATTTGACTTTTTGATGATTTTGAACAAGATTGCAAAGCCTCCTGATGGGAGCTGTTGCAATGGTTTGATTGATCCTTATGCTTCTCACCCAATGTACCTGTTATGGAATGAGAAAGCTGATCCCTTATATAATCATCCTCATTATTGCCATAGATTTCTCTGCACATTTGCATTATTTCTTCCCGTTGCTGATTATCTACCACAGATCTATGTTCATATTCTGTGTAGCTTGCTTCAGACACTTGCTCTATTTTGCCTAGATTTCCCATTTTGCTTTCCTCATTTAGACTACACACTGTCACACCCAAATTACACTGATTAGAAGTTATTACATTAGGAATTTTGATTCATAATGATTTAGGCTTTGTTCCCATCTTAATATGTCTTTCCATATCATCTAATGAAGGGGATTGGCTATATTTTTCACATGCATGGTTATAGTATGCACCATCATGTTTGTTATCATAATTTCTTTTTGTGTCATTATTATTCTTGGACCATTTAGAATTATAGTAGGTCTTTCTATTGCCTTTGTCTCTTTGATTTTGATTATCATTTTTGGAAAAATCTATTTGTTGTTTAAATCTACAAAATCGAATGATGTGACCAAGCCATCCACATAGGTAACAATGAGGGGATGATGATTTTGTTTTTTGGGTGTTGCTTGTAGGTTGCCTGTATTGATCTTGGCTCCTACTGGTTTGGAGGGCAAAATTTTTCACCTCCTCAATTTCTTTCTTACACTTTGCCTGTTTTAATTGACGTTTAAGATCAGTTATCACTTCGTCCTTATCAAATTCAGTTTGTCTAGCTAATCTTGCCTCTTTTTGTTTTGAGTCGTGAATGTAAGCTGCATGTTGCCTTACATCCTCCAGTGGCAATGAATCCCACTGTGGACAACTCTGCCTAAAGTAATTTTGTATTGGGATCGAGGTTTCCTTCACAAACTGTCTACGTATGTAGTCAATGGTATCCTGGGGATGTGTATCTCTCAGACCAAGAATTGTCTCTGCTGCTTTGATTACCCTATCAAGAAAGCTACTTGGGTGTTCTTCCTCCACTTGTTTTAGCTTTTCAAATTTCTGCCACGAGTTTGGTCTTTTAGCGTGAATCCTCATTGCCTCAATCAAGTCTGTCCTGCACCTCATTAGGTATCTCATGTTGGCATGCTGGGTGTAATCTAAGTCTTGATGAACCAGCGGCCATGATTCCAAATTTGGGTTTGTCCCTGTTTCGTTGAGGAATTTTTCCTTTTCTGAGGAAGAGTAAAATTCCCCTATAAGAAATTCAACATCAGCAAAACTAGGATTGAACAACGTGAACACCCTTTTGAGTTCCTTGATGCTTTTGAAAGGTTTCTTGAAGAACTTAGGAAAGCGTTTTTTTTAGGACCTCCATATCACTTGGGGTGAATGCCTTGTATGTCTTTACATGTACCACCCTCTCCCTTGGTTGTACAATGGTCCTGTCCACAATTGGTAACACAGAGATTACAGCATTTGTGATTGGTTGTTCTTCAGTGGTGTTATTGCTTCCTAAATACTTTGATTCCACAATCTCCAATTGGAAGATTGTGTACTTATCTAATTCCTTTCCCTCTCTTATTTGCTTTAATACTTGGAACAGTAGCTTGATGTTCTTTACTAGTTTCCTAGAGTCAGCATCATTTTTAGTAGGAGTTGTCTTGAAGTATTGCCACAGGTGAGTCAAAACTGTCTTAGAAACCACTAGGAATTGCCAAAGAGATAGGATTATGGCAATAGCAGTAGGGATGAAACATATGCATTCAGCAAGGGTTAGGGCACACCATTTGTAGTAGTCGTATATTTCAAGAATTTGTTGCACTAAACCAGGGACTTTCACAAACCAGAAGTTGATAAGACCTTGCATTAAAGACGAAGCCATTATAGAGACACTGGATAGAATGAATGTAATCCTAGCCAGATTCATCTTGGGTATTTCAGAAGATTTGCAGGTATTTACTAACTTTGCTTGCCAAGTTGTAATAAGGGAATAAAGCAAGTGGATGGGGTTTGTGGGTCCCTAGGTCAGTAGGTGGGAAAGGAGGGTGCAATAGGGGAGATAGTAGATTGAGGTAGTAGGAGAGATGTAAGGGAATGGCTGAGTTTAGGGAAATATAGGACGATGACGTATAATTCAGCAAGGGGAGATGATGAGGTAATAGGGCAGGCAGCTGCAACAGAGAGACACAGTCTACTAGATGAATTCTATCCCTTTGGCAGATATCTCCTATTGGTGACATTAGCAGGATGTCATCTACATAATGCAACAATTTGCTTGCAGTGAAAGATATGGATTCAAGATCTTTTTGCAATATTTGACAGAAGATGCTTGCAGAATTTTTGAACCCTTGGGGCAAACGACTCCATTGTAATGTCTTGTTTTCCCAGGTGAATGCAAACAATCTTTGACTGTCTTTGTGGAATGGAATACTAAAATATGCATTGGAAAGATCAATGACAGTGTACCACTTTGAGTTTAGCGTAATCCCTGCAATTATCTGTGATGGACTTGGAATAATAACTGCATGGATCTCTTCTACATATGCATTTATTGCTCTAAGATCTTGTACCATTCTCCACTGGATGTTACCATTAGCATCTAACTTTGCCTTCTTTATTGGTAAGATAGGAGTATTAAATTCTGAAAAAACATGCACCAGTATGCCTTGATCTAATAGGCCTTGAATTATGGGTTTTATTCCAGCCATGGCCTCTTTGCTTAGTTTAAATTGAGGAATTCTAGGTGGTGGCATTCCTCCTTTCACCTTTATCTTCACTGGCTTAGCAGATAGGATCCTACCCACGTCTGATGAACTTCCAGCCTAGACTCCTATGGGTAGTGTATCTGGAATCTTGTATATGCTGTCTTGAGCCAGAACTAAGATTATGTGATCTTCTGCTATCCTATCTAAACATAGGTTAGGATGATGTTTCAATGACCTTTTAGGAAGATGCAAATATAGTTCCCCATTTGGCTCACAATAAATTGTTGCTGCTAGTTTACATAGGATATCTCTACCTATGAGATTGTTTGGGCACGATGGTAACAATAAGAATTGATGGTCAAATTCTATTGGTCCCAACTTCACCATCTTTGGTTGAAACTTTGGTGCAGTTTGGGATATGCCTGATGCTCCTTTCACTATGACTGATCCAAGCATCTCACAATCTCTAGGGAGATCCTTTAAACAACTTATATCTGCACCTGTGTCAATGATTCCACTAATATATTCTCCATTAATCTGGATAGTGATCAATGGTTCTTTATTGTCATTGTTGTTATGCAAAGAAAGCATTTGTTTTTCTTCCTTCAGTGGCAGGATAGTACTGGCTTCAAAATCTAATGCCTCTCTATTAGAAGGTCCATGGTAGTCAAAACAATAATTCACTTCCTGGAAAATGTCTGCCTTCATGAGCAGTCCCTCACTGTCATCTGATTCTGCCCCTCCCCCTGTAGGAAAATATAAATGAGGTAATGGGGTCACCAGGGATATTACAATAAACTAAGTGGTTTGTGGGAACAGACTCTAGGATTTATGAGAGACTGGACCAGGGTGAAGAGACCAGAGTTTACTGGATTTCCACAGGAATGGCAGTTGATCTTAACTGTCACCCAGCTTCCACTAGACCAGTTAACAGGCTAACAAGGTAAAAGGGGCTTAACAGCTTTAATTATGTTAGACTAAAAGGTGGGAAAGGATTTCTATACTTAAAATCCTAAAGGATAAAACCACAGGGCAATGGGAGGACTTATTCTATTCTTATCTAAGTGATCTAAACTAACAGGGCCCAAGGAGCTATAAATGGAGTCTCTGGGTTTCTGCCTCAAACCTGGAACCTGCCAGGCTGGAGTACAGCTAGGGCTTTGTGGCTTTGGGATTCTCACTGCAATCCACTGATGATCTCTGGATGCCAGGAGCTAAAGTTGTCTCAGGAACCAAGTAGTAAGGGTTTTGCTTGAAGCACTGTCCTCCAGTACTCAAACTTCATCTCTTCTCTTGGCTCTGTAGATCTTGCCCTTTTGCTAGATGCCACACCACACAGGATCCCAGGGGAAAACAGGAAGCAGGGTGTCCTTTGCTCTGAGGTCTCCCAGGCTGGCAACAGTTTTTCCCACCACTAATGGAGTCCACACTCAGGGCACAGACAGACTTCCTCCTCCTTCATTCCAACCTGGAATTCCCAGCTCCACTCTTTCCTGCTAGGTACAACTTAATTCCTAATAACTAGATAATCTAATCTTACTCATAACACCCCTTGCTGCTTGTCTTCAGAGCCTAGAGGACAAAATGGCTTCTCTTGGATCACAGTTTAAATGTTGACAGTTTCTCCCACCATTCCAGGGCATTGTAAGTCTCTAATCATGGTTCCAGGGATAGGACTAGATGTATTTTCCTCCCCTCTCACCAAGACTTGAGGTCTCAGCCCTGTGCGTGTGGTATTTTGTAAGTTACAGGCACTCTCAGGTGATTCTGCCTGTGGAAGCCTCGTTTTAAAACCGTCCATGTTTTTTACTTTTTCTCTTGTTGGCTGCTTTGCAATCACACTTTTTACACTGTGTCTAGGCTTGAAACTCTCTGCCTCGGGGTTTAGACAGAAATGTATCCCTTTACTTATTGTTATGATGCTCTCTGAACTAGAGGCTCGAATCTGAAACATTGTTTCTCTCTCGTCCTCCATTTTGATTCCAGGTGTTCCACTAAGCGATACATGTTTCTTTTTGGCTAAGCACTGCTCTAGGGGTTTGGATATGTTTCCAAATCGTTCCCCCAAGCTACTCACATTGCTCAACATAGCTAATGTTTGGCTATTCACAACAATGTTATATTGATTTCCTAGCCCAAATTTTAAACCCTTTGCAACTAGGTTTATGTCAAAATTTTTCACTCCTTCCTTAGAAGTCTGTGAAACTCCAGTGCTTCCCACAAGAGATTGTTCCTTCTCATAAATATCTCTATGCAAGTCTCTTATTTCATTTTCTATCTGTAATTCAGCAGTGGACTTCTTTCTATTCTCAAATGTGGTGTATTGTTTTCCATCAATACTGTTCATTATCAGAACATTAGCCTCATTCTCTCTTCTGAGCTCTCTGCTCTCTGTATCAGTCTTTTCTCTTTGTTGGTGTGTATTACAGATTAACCTTCATTGAGAAATTCCTTGGCCTTGGCCTGGTCCCTAATTTTAAAAATTTCTCCATTTCACCTAGAGATGGCTTGTCTGATTTCTTGCAATCATGTTGGCAACAAGCTTGTGATTTTTGTGATTTGCTTGCCCAATTACTATTTACATATGTCTTCTTATAAGAATCAGATCTATCCTTGCTAAAATCAATTTGCTTTCTGAACCTACATTCCTTTATAAGGTGGCCTGGCTTCTTGCATAGATAACATCTAAGAATTGAATTATTGGACTTCTTTTGATTGTAATAATTAGTTTTGGGTTTAGACTCTCTATTTTTGGTAATTTGTAGAGCAAAATTCCTAAACTCCTCTCTATCTCAATCTCGTCTTGCTTCTCGTAACTCTCTTTTCAAATCCTGTATTGTCCTGTCTTTCTCTGAGTCCAGCTCATGTCTAATTTGTTGTTCTTTTTGCTTATACTCATGAATGTACATGGCATGTTTCCTGATTTCTTCTAATGACAATTCCTCCCATTGTGGACAACTCTGTCTAAAGTATACCTGGATAGGCACACTTGTTCCTTTTATAAACTGTCTTTTTATATGAGGCAAAGCCTCATCAGCTTGCTCTCTATTAAACCCTAGTAGATTCTCAGAATTTTCCATTAATATATCTAGAAATAAACTTGGATGCTCTTCCTCAGATTGCCTCATCTTCTCAAACTTGCTCCAACCATTAGGATATTTCCCATGAATTTTTACAGCTTCTAAAAGATCAGATCTACATTTAATTAATTGTCTCATATTTGCCAGTGAACTTAAATCAATTACTGCATGGTCCCTAGGCCAGTCCATCAAATTTGCATTAGTTCTTGTCTCATCTATGAATCTAGCCTTCTCACTGGGGGTAAAGAATTCATCGAGGACAAATTCAGTGTCTGAATAGGAAGGGTTAAACAAGCTAAATGCCCTTTTTAATTCTTTAGCTGCCTTATATGGTGATAGGAAGAATTTGAGAAATCTCCTCAACACCTCCAAATCCTGGGCTGTGAATGCCTTATAGGTCTTCATATTCACTGCCTCTCCATCAGTCCTAAACTGGGTTTGATCAATTATGGCTAGCAAGGTCACAGTAGCCAGTGCCATTGCTCCTTCTTCAGTCTGGGTAGCTGTCCCTGTTTCAATATCATTGTCAGTCTCAGTTTGTGTACTAGTGTTAACCATTTTCTTTTTTGGAGTCAGTTCATCTTTAGGAGTGTACATGCCTTCAATTATTTCAAGATGTAAGATGGTATGCTTGTCTAATTCTTGTCCCAACCTTATCTTATTATTAGTCTCTATCATCAACTTCATCTGTTCCTTCATCATTGAGATCAAATCATCCTTGTCAGATTTGCCTTTCCCAAACAACAGAGAGTATACTTTCTTCATTACCACCAATCCCTGTATCATGGTAATTAAAGCCACTATTACTGATGGCAAGTAAGATAGAAACTCTGCCAGGGTTATGGTCAAGTACTTATATGTATCATAGATGGTCACCAACTTCATTAAATAATCTGGAATTAGGCAGAACCACAGTTTCATTACCCCTGTGTGAATGAGAAGAGGAACATAGCTAGGGTACCCAAGATAAAAGAAACCCTTACTATCCCCATTATCTTTGCTCTTTTATAAAGGTTCAAAAGCCTGGCTTCGCCAAAAACTGTTATAAAATAAAAGTGGAGATGTAGATGTTGTATAGATGGAGAGGGAGAGGATGATATGAAACCTCCCTCCTTTATAACAGTGCCCAGGCAGGACCCTTCAGGTCAATGGATGATATCCCTTCAGATCCCACATGGGGTTGATTGATAATGTAAATGGGCTCTATTAGCTTGGTAACGATTTGTCTCTGACTGCGTATCTCCCTTCCCAAAGAAGCTATGAATAACCACTTCAGGAAGGTACTTTAAAAGCTTTGACTGTATTTAACAAAGATGGGGTATTGGGATTGGATAGAGGTATTGGGAAAACCCTAACTAAATTTGGTAATGATAAACCCTTAAAACTGTAGGCAAGTAATGAGTCAGGATGGTTAGCCCTCTGGTCCAGCCTGGCCACAGCCACACCAGAGTAGGCAAACTGCTGCTTGATGTTTCAGCTTCTTCTTCTTTGCTAGATGATATGCCTAAACAGTCTTTGGGATATCCACCCTTTACACCTTCTTCTTCTCCTGCCCACTTCCCTTTCCTCACGGCCCTCTGGGAATATTCCGATATCCAACGGACCCACCTGTCAATCAACAGTGTGGATTCCTGGCTCCCAGAGATTCAATATAACAGTACACAGGTTTGAGACAGAGGACACTGAAGGGAAACAGGCAGAACCCTTCCAGGTAGGAAGGGCACTTCTATAGACAAAAGGTTAGGGCCAGTCAGAAATGGTTTGAAACTAACTAGAGGGCTTTCTAGTCAGTTTCTCAAGTTCACAAAGAAAGAGTCCCAAGGCTCTTCCCTGTCTGTGAAATAGAAGGGCTTCTCAGAGGAAGTATAGAGATCACCACTTCCTCCAAGATGGATGCCTCCAGCTCCCCTCAGGAACCATAGAGAAATAATTCCTTTCTCTCCTTAACCCTCTTTATTGTTCAACCAATGATTTAGCAAAAGGTTTGATTAAATAACAACAGGGTTTATTAAGTTTCAGGGTTGATTATAAAGGACAGAGGGATACAAGGTTTCTCTAACAACCACCTAGGGAGAAGCTCCAGGTGGGGGAGGAACACAGGAATGGCATGGACTGAGAAAGAGCCTGCTCTCGCTCAGCCCCAGGAGGCTTTGCTGCCTTTAAGATTAGGGAAGTAATAAACAATGAATCAGGAGACAGTTTGTATCAAGGGTAAGCCCTACTTGTTGATGGGGGAAACTAAGTCTTCAAAGTTTGATTGCTACCACCCAAAATCCACCCTTCTCCCAAAATCCACAGGAAATCAGGAAAGGAAATGGGGAATGAAATAGGGAAGGTCAGGGAGATCCAGAGGAATTAGCTAAGCTACAAAATATCAAGACAAAATCTCAGTTTCAAGGCCAGGTTTCAGCCCAAAGGCCAAGCTCAGTTGCCCCCTCCACTCTGTCCAAGCCTCAGGGATCAACTGCCCTTAGTCAGGGTTCTAAGCCCTCTTAACTGCCAGAAATTCTGCAGTTAGCATTTTGCAGGGTTGATTGCACCTCTGCACTACACCACGTCTGATGAACTACTAGCCCAGACCCCTTTGGATAGTGTATCTGGAATCTTATAGATGGTATCTTGATCCAGTACTATGATTGTATGATCCTCTGCTATCCTATCTAAGCATAGATTGGGGATGATGTTTCAATGACCTTTTAGGGAGATGCAAGTAAATTTTACCATTTGGCTAGCAATAGATTGCTGAGGCTAATTTACATAGAATATCTCTGCCTATGAGGTTATTCGGGCATGATGGTAAGAACAAGAATTGATGGTCGAATTCTATGGGACCCAACTTCACCATTTTTGGTTGGAATTTTGGTGCAGTTTGGGGTATTCCTGATGCTCCTTTGACTATGACTGTTCCAAGCATCTCACAGTCTCTAGGGAGATTCTTTAAAAAAAAATCTGCCCCAATATCAATTATTCCATCCATGCATTCACCATTTATTTCTATTGTGATTAGTGGTTCATTAGTGGTATTATTATGCAAAGGTAATATCTGGTTCTGTTCTTTTAGTGGCTGTGCAGTAATGGTTTCAGAATCTAATGCCTCTGTATTAGGAGATATATGGTAGTCTGGAGATGAAACCACTTCCGGTAAAATGTATGCCCCCATGTGCACTTCCTGTTGGCTGTTTGATTCTGCCCCTCCTCCTTGCTGTTGGGTTTCTCTGCCTAGACTGGAAAATGGCTTCCCTTGGACTACAGTTTGAAATTTATCTGTTTCTCCCCTCACCCTAGGGCTTTGTAAGTTTCCTTTCATGGTTCCAGGGAAAGAATTGGGTCTGTTTTTCTCCCCTGTCATCACTATTTGATTTCTCAGCTCTCTGTGTGAGATTCTTTTGATTTTATTGATGTTCATAGACAAGCAGTCCTTCCCTCCCTCCCAGCCCTGGCTTGGAATCATCAGGTGTTTTAAAAACTTTTTCTCTTGCTGGCCATTTTAAAACTAAGGGACTCACTACATTGTTTCTAGGCTTGAAACTTCCAGCCTCGGGGTTTAAACAGGAAAATATCTCTCTTGCTGTTGTTATAGAGATTTCTGACTTGCAGTTTTGAGTCTGAAACTTTGCTTCTCTCTCGTCCTCCATTTTAGTATTGGGGGTCAACCTTAATAAAGTTACATTTTTCTTTTTGGCAAAACACTGCTCCTGAGGCTTGGTAATGTTACCAATTCTTTCCACTGGGCTTCTCACATTGTCCAGCATAGCTTCTGTTTGGCTATCTGCAACAATGTTATCATGAATGTCTAGCTTTAAGAGTAAATTACTTGTAAGTAGACTTTTGTCATGCTTTTTCACTCCTTCCCTTGAAGTCTGTGAAAACTCAGTGTTTTCCACAAGAGAATGATTTTCCCCATACATTTCTCTATGCAACTGCCACAATTCATCTTCCATTTGTAACTTAGCAGTGGACTTTTGTTTATTCTCTAGTGTGGTGTACTGATTTCCATCACTAGTGCCTATCATTAAAATCTTAGCCTCACTTTTCTTTTTGAGTTGTCTGCTCTCCCTGTTGTCATTCTTTATTAATTGATAGGTATCAGAGATTAAACTTCATGCCATATTTCTTGGTCTGGCCCCCAACTTCAAAAATCTCTCCATTTCTTCTAGGGATGGTTTATTTGAACTAGATTTGCAATCATGTTGGCAACAAGCTTCTGATCTCTGTGGTTTGCTTGCCCATTTGCTATTCACATAGATTCTCTTGTAATTATCAGCTCTATCCTTAGTAAAATCAATATGTTTCTTAAATCTACAATTTTTAATCAGGTGACATGGCTTGGAACATAAATAGCAATGCAGACTTGCTTTATTTGATCTCTTTTGATTATAATAAGTGTCTTTCTGTTTATATTCACGGCCCTTGGTAACTTGCAAAGCAAAATTGTGAAACTCTTCCCTGTCTCTGTCTTTTTTTAACTTCATTAAGCTATCTTTTTAATTCTTGTATGGTTCTATCTTTTTCTGAGTCCAGCTTATGCCTAATCTGCTGTTCCTTGTGTTTTGAGTCATGTATGTAAGTGGCATGTTTCCTTATGTCCTCCAAAGATAGTTCCTCCCACTGTGGGCAACTCTGCCTGAAGTAGACTTGGATTGGTACACTAGTTCCCTTAATAAATTGTCTTTTAATATGGGGTAAAGCCTCCCCAGCCTGGTCTCTAGTGAATCCTAGGAGATTTTTCTGAGTTCTCCACCAGCCTATCCAGGAACAAATTTGGGTGCTCATCCTCAGCCTGCCTCATCCTTTCAAATTTGTTCCTTCCATTAGGCATTTTCCCATGTATTTTTACAGCCTCTAGTAGGTCTGTTCTACATTTAAGGAGTACATGCATGTTTTCAGGGACACTCAAGTCTATTGCAGCATGCTCATGGAGCCAAGAAGCTAAATTCTGGTTATTTCTTGTTTCTTCTATAAATTTGGCTTTTTCACTGGGTGTGAAAAATTCATCCAATATAAATTCAACGTCATTATATGATGGATTAAAAAGATTAAAAGTGCATTTTAGTTCTTTGGCAGCCTTGTAGGGGGACAGGAAGAATTTGGGGAACCTCCTCTTTAACACCTCTAGATCTTGTGCAGTGAAAGCCTTATAGGTCTTCATGCTCACTGCTTGCCCATTTGGTCTAAACTGGGTCTGATCAATGATTGGGAACAAGGACATAGTGGCAGGTGCCATTGCTCCATTCTCTGTCTGTGTAGCCTCATTTAAATCAAATTCAGTTTGGGTTCCACAATCTACCATCTTAGTCTTAGGGGTTTCTTTTGCCTTTGGTTTGTACGTGTTTTCAATTATTTCAAGTTGTAGAATTGTATGATAATTGAGAGCCTGACCCTATTTAATTTTGTTGTCAATTTCTATCATTAATCTGAGCTGTTCCTTCATTAATGCAAACATGTCTTCATTGTTATTATTGCCTTTCCCAAAGAGTAGTTGACCTAGCTTTCTCATTGCCATAAATCCTTGTATTATTGTTATAAACATCACTACTATAGCTGGTAAGTAGGATATAAACTCTGCCATTGTAAATGTAAGGTATTTGTATGTATCATATAATGTTAAGATCTTAATAAAATAATCAGGGATCATGTGGAACCATAATCTGATTACCCCTTGGGTAAAGGAATAAGTAAACATGGAGATGGTGGTTAGAATGAATGTTACCCTTGCCAATCCCATCTTTCCCTTTTTTCTTTCAAGCCTAGGTTCTTTGTCTGGCTTTGCCAAAAACTGTTATAAAGAAATAAAAGGTGCTACTACTCCTAGGGGATATATGGATATTGGTGAGGGAAGCTGTGTCTTTGCATTCCCCTAGGTTGCTGGTGAATGGGGGACACCAACCCCAATCACCTTTGCTTGATGTTATAAATTCCCATTTCTAAATAACTGTGCCCAGGTAGGACCCTAAATGGTTGGGTAGATGGGTAACTCTTTAGGTCCCACCTGGGGTTGGATCAATTATTAGTATTGGGCTCTGATTAGCCTTAGATCACATTGTTCATCTGACTGCATTTGCTCCCTCCCCAAGGGTGGTGATATAATGACCACTCAGGAAGGTACTTATTAAATATTTTATCTTTGATCTTAATTAGGGAAAGGATTATCAGGATATGGATTGGGGATTTCTCAGTTAATCTGATAAGGACAGTTTAGTTGATAAGGAAATAAAGAACAGGGAAGATCTTTTTGTCAGCTCATTCTTCCAGCTCTGTCTCCAGGAGCATGGAGTTTATTATATATATTTCAAGACTCATTTCACACAAAAGAATCCAACCCCCCCAAAAAAAACTTTGCAGATGTGCAGAAGTTACAAATTATGTCATATCAAAACACAAAACATTGGCTTCAGAATAGAACAAGGCCAAGGCTGAATTTTGACTAGGTTCTTATCAGAAAGCCAAGTTGGGGAATATTTTTCTCAGGGTTGAATTGCCCCTGCTAAGGTTTTGGCCTTGGCTATACCAGGCAGCTGCAGCTTTACTCTGATAAGTGAAAAAAGACTGTTAACTCATTAGGTGCTGTTTTACTAAGAACTTAAAGTTTTCCTAGAAGCTATAATGTTTTTCAATAAGAAAAGGTGTGGATCATAAAAATGGTCAAAAGAGGAGTCTCAGATTTTCATCTATTTAAGACTCTGTTTCTCTTATTGGCCTCCCACAGGGATTGGAGACCTGTCAAACTAATATCTATAGGCCATAATCCCTCAGGACTGGAGGCTTATTGATTTATAAACTTGGAGCTATTGTTCTTCACAACCCCCTCTGATTCAGCTTGGCCACTGCCAAACCAGAGAGAGTCTGCTCTGCTGGATGCAGCTGTATTGATGATTTCTCTCTCAGCTTTCTATTATCAGTTTGTGATGTGTTAGCCTTCACAACCTTCAGGAAGTAACCACCCTTAAGAAAACCACCCTCTTCTTCTCAGACCTCCTTCCTCCCCATCACCACCCAGGCCCAGAGATCTAAATAGCTATGATGATTCAGATGCTTAAATATCTAGGGAAATTCAGAGAGAACCGATTACCAAAGGTCAGAGACCCACAGATAAATGGTCAAAGGCCCCTCCCAGATGGCTGTTGGGGTATTTATACTCTCAGGCCAACTGACTTTTGCCCCTGGCTCATAATATTTTTATGGAAAACTTTTTACAAGTGAGAGTAAGTAAAGCACTGTTAACCAAATCAAAGAATGAACTTATCCCTTGCTGTAGCTAAGGTACTTTTATACTCTTAACTATGTGCAATATATACAAGTATGTACATGTGAAGTCAAAATATATATCTTATGCAATGACATATGACCTATCATGTTCTGTGACATGATCATACTTACCTGCTTTTTTAGAATTCACATTCTAGTCAGCCATTGTCTGTTGCATGCATTCTAATATTGTTAAAAAGAACTAAAGAGGAGATACCTTTGTAAATCTCCTCTTACTATTACTACTATCTCCCTATAGATCTTCCTTCTAGATATTAGAGGATGGCTAGTATGTAGATCTTAGGGATAGTATGGATGAAGGAAGGATCAGGGCCCAAGGCCTAAGCCAGCTGTTGTTGGTGAAGGAGGAACACCCCCTCCTCTCACAATAGCTGCTTCTGTAATCTATCCCTCTTCTCCCTGACAGATTTGGTTGTTTAAATCTGTCAGTGACTTCTTTCTAACAGTTGCCCAGGTGGGGACCTCTTGAGAGGTTAGGTAGATGGTAAACCTCTCTAGGCCCAACCTGAGGTTGGATTAATTATTAATAGGCTATTGATTGCCTTTGGAAATGATTGGTATCTGACTGCATATTAGTCCTCCCTTCCCAAGGGCTGTGATAGAATAACCATTCAGGAAGGTACTTGTTGTTGAATCACTATATTATCTATTAATGGGAAAAGGATAACAAGGTAATAGGCTTGGGGACTGGGAACCCTATTGCTATAATTTGGCCACTAAGCTCATTGTTGATCAGGACTAGAGACTACTAGGCTGGTAGAGGCTTGAGGTCTTCACCCTCTCACTATCCCTGACCTGACCTGGCCACAGCCAAGTCAGAGAATAGGGAAGGCTCTTGATGTAGATGTGGATTGATGATCTGTGTTTTCTCCCACCGAGGCTTTTGACTATAGTTATCCCTTGATCAAATTGCATGCAAATTTTACATCTTTGACACACTTATAGCATAGGCCATAATTCCTTTAGCAATCCAGTGTCTTGTAATTGAATCTACCAGGGCATGAGTTCCATAATACCTTTTCTCATGCAATGCATTACAGAAAGTATAGTACAGTAATTTTGGCAAGATGGGCTTTCCAGATGCTGATATCTATATGCCATTCACTAGTCTGGCACCAAGATTTTCCTTCCAGTCCCTCACTTCTTATGGAGAATATGCTTTCTATAAATCAATTTCTTTCTCTAAGGACAAGCTTAGGACAGAGAATGGTCCAAATCCTAGCACCAAACTTAGTAGTGATGTCGGCCCTGTGATTGCCTAATGCCACTGTATCTATAAGCTTTTGATGACTTCTGCAATGAATTACTGAAACTTCTGCTGGTAACTGAATTGCTTCTAGGAGATCACTAATTAATTTGCCATATGCAATTTCTTTGCCACAAGATGTTATAAATCCATGATGTCTGTACTTAACAAGAGTATTAGCCACAAGGGCTTCTCTCAATCAAGGGAGCCTCCCAGAGGCTAGTACCTCCTGGGAAGTTAAAGGAGTCAGCCTTCTTCACTCACCACATGTAGTTCTAAGAGAGAAATTTAAGAGCAGTTTCACCAAGGTCTCAGGGTCCCAGGTCCAGAGCTCCTCCACATCCAAGCAAGAACCAGAAGAGGACCCTCAGCTCTGTTAAAAGGTGAATATATTGTATCTTGATCTTCGAGAATTGATTGTATTATATGGATCTTAGAGACAGTATGAATGGAGGAGGGATTGTATGCCCAGGCCTAAGCTGGTTGTAGTTGGTGAGAGAGAAAGCACATTCTCCTCTCACAGTTGTTGGTATAATCTATGCCTCTCCTCCCTGACAAGCTTGGATGGATAAGCTTGTCAGTTATCCCCTTCCAACAGTTTGCCCTGGCAGGGAACCCCTGAGAGGTTGTGTGGATGGTTAACCTCTTTAGGCCCCAACCTGAGGTTGGATTAGTTGTTGATAAGGGCTATTGATTAGCTATTGGATAACATTATAATCTGACTATGTATTGATCTCCTCTTCCCAAGGGCTTTGGTATAATAACCACTCAGGAAAGGTACTTGATGATAAACTCTGTATTGAATCTATTAATGGGGTAAGGAAACAAGGTAACAGGATTGAGGATTTAGGAACCCTATTGCTAATTAATTGGCTATTAATCTAAGTTGTTGATCAAGGTCTAGAGATGGCTAGGCTTGGTAGAAACTGGAGGTTCTTCACCCTCTCACTAACTCTGACCTGACTTGGCCACAGCCAAGCCAGAGATTAATGTTATGATTATAATAACAGATAGTTTGGAGAAGCAGATAAATGTGTCAAGGTCAAATAGATCTTTAAGTCAAGAGCCAGAGATTGACAGGCTACAGTCAGGAAAGGAGGGGGTAAAACACTCCTGATTCTCAAACCCCTCCCCCTCTAACTGCTTCTGCTTCAGTTGGTAATGAAGACAGGAATAAGATTCTTCTGGTGAGTTTCTGTTATGGCTAAAACCCCAATAATGTTTCTTTCTTAAATTTATATTCCTCTCAGGTCAGTTAGAGGAGATATATAGAAATTATTTATCTAACTGTTGAGGACAAAGGAGATCTTAAACTGGGGTCAACAGGATTCAATCTAGAAGTTCAGACTGAATTGTAAGTATCTTCCCAAATAATTATCAGGCACAGATTTTAAGGTAAAGAGTTATATTAGGAATTGACAAGGAAAATTAGAGAAGTTAATGAAGGTATATTGAATAAAGGAAAGGTGACCCTGAACTGTTAAATTGATGCCCCCTTCCCCCTCCTCACTGGAGAAGAGGAAGCACTTAACTAAAACTGGCACTCTTGCTATAGATAAATATCTTACTCACTAATTACTAAATAATTATATAATTATATTAATGAAGAATAGTAATGACAAATAGGCTAACTCTATGAGTAGAAACTACTGGCTTAAGCTACAATGGTTTCTCAGGAGAAACCCCAAGTCAGGAGAAACAAGCAGAGTCTCTGCTCACATCCAATCCCACAAATCAACTGTCCTCAACCCTTCTCAACTGCCCCTCACCCAAAGTTCTCCAGGGGGGTCCCCTGGAACTCTGGGTGAGGCTCTCCCTATACCTTTGCAGGGATTCCATGCTTTGCATCTGCACACAACAGTAAATTCCCCCTCTTCTAGTAGGAATTTCTACTGGAAATTCTGCAGGCTTAAGATATTGTAGCCTTAAGTAACCTGTCTATACTAACTTAAATGTCTTATTCCTAACCCCTTAACAATCTTGCTATGCTATTGCTATACTATCTATACTATCTACACCTATCTAAGGAGGGAAAAAGGAAAGTATAATCAAGGGGAAAAAAACAGGTTTTGGAATAACATACAAGCATCATAATACATGCAACAAATTATCACAGAAATTCCAAAACTGCAACAATTATAAGTTGCAAGCACTATACTTATAGCATGCAATGTGAACATCTTTGAAACACATCCAAAACAAAAATGTAACAACCTACAGATCTTCTAAAACTTGCTCTTAACTCATAACAAAAGAAATATGGTAAACTCTATATGCAAAATGTTATAGAACTAAGTTTCCATGTTAGTACCTTACTTAAGCTAAGTTAGTGGTATTAATAATCCTAAGTTCTATGTTGTTAATATATTAATTTCATTTTTTAGTCATTAATATATGTACACTATATACATATTCTTATAGACTATAGTGACTTTCCCTGACTAACTCTGTATTTCAAAGATCCCCAAAGCTATATCTCTCCCTATGATGTTAGTAATTCTATTCTATGGGTTAGTAAACATAATACAGGCTATCCACAATGCCTATTTACAGATGGAAGTTCCCTTGATGTCTACCAAATCAAAAAACAAACAATGGATCTTTTGATATGTTAGAGATCCTAGGATACCCTTCCCTTATATATAATACATATGTACATATCATACATATATACAGAAGAGACTCTCATTTATCTACATGAGGTCTATATCAAAAAGGTGAACAATCAGTTTGTCTTGTGTCCAATGAACTAAAGTGTGCTGATGTATGCACATACTTACCCTTACTGCAAGGAGCTTCTGGTCCACTGGAGATTCATAATCCTCCTTGTTAGCCATATGTAGTGTGGCATGCAACTACCGTGTGATGTTTCATATGTACCATGTGTGTTTATAACATGATAGCTGCTCCACGGATTTCTTCCTTCCAGTGCTCTTCCTACACAGTACTTAATAAAGATTACAACACTCTTGTGATTGTCCATTCCTTGGTACCGCCTCTGCTGTGAAGTTCTATAGCTTCCAGCTTCTGTGTTCTTCGTTTCTTCCTCTGTACTGCATGCATACTTGTCTGCCGTCTATCGTCTTGTCTGATGGTTGACTTGTCACCTTCTTAATCAGGAACCTTAGTTGCTGTGATGTAATTGTGTTGACTTTGTGTCATTTTGTGTTAAAAAATTTTGCAGTTTTTTTTCCTTGTTTTTTTCCTTTTAGAATTTCAAGCAGTTCATTCATTCTCATCATAACCGTCTGTTTGCTGTGGATCTGGCAGGGCATTCATTTCATTTTGCTCTATGTCAGGAGGTTTTTCATGATGTTCTTTGACAGGTTTTACATGAGTGATGTGGAACCACGGGTCTCTATTCTCAACTTTCACACAAGTTGGGCTAGTTAATAGCACCTGGAAAGGCCCGACCCATTTAGGGTCTAGAACAGATTTTCTTGTAAAGTTCTTTATATAGACCATGTCTCCCAGTTTAAGCTGATGGGGTGAGGCTCTCCCTGTACCTTTGCAGGGATTCCATGCTTTGCATCTGCACACAACATTAGGGAAGGCTATTTGGTGATGTTGATTAATGAATCAGTAAACTCTCTCAGCTCTAATAACAATGGTGTTAATTGATCACTAGTTCTCTCAGTAGGATAACAGATCACAGGTTTCAGGCCTACCCTTTTACCCTTCACCTCCCACCTTCCCAAATCCCTGCTCCAATCTGAGCTCACTTAGAGGTATTTATAGGGCTGGGGCCAACTGCTTTTTGCCCTTGGCTCACAGCACCTGGGGACATTCCAAGATTCTCAACTGCCAGTCCTGTCATTCAAAGTGGCATCTGTCTTGTCACAGATAATGATTTTAACAGCTCCCTGAACTCTCTTTTTAAAGGGGCCTCTTTTGCATCACTTCCTGTGCCTTCCCCTTAGTTTACATGTCCAATCACAACAGATGCTTTTGTTAGGACTGCCCAGGAGGCTGTCAGTAAATTCTGATTTGTCACTCACTCTAGCACACGTGAGTTACAGACCACCCAACTTGTGAGTTAAATGGAGATGTTTTCACCTTTGGTGATTAAATCTAAAGATGGGTAGGGTAGATTTAATCTAATTATCACAGTACCACTGCATGAGTCTTCTTTACAAAATTGTTGACAGCTTTCAGATCTTGCACTAGTCTCCACTGTGTTTTCTCATTTGCATCAGGCTTTGGTTTCTTGATGGGCATTATAGGTATATTGAATTCTGCGAAACCAGGGACTAGTATGCCTTTGTTTCAGTAGACTTTGAATGGTTGGTCTGACTCCAGTTACTGCCTCTTTACTCAGTCTAAACTGAGAAATCTTAGGTGGTATGCCCTCTTTGAATTCAATTTTCCACTTCAATTGAGTTTTTTCCCCAAACGGTGTCAGGGATTTTATCTGGAATATATACAACCCTCACACTGCTGTTCTGATCCCTTTTCTGCTTGGTCCAAAAACAGAATTAGATGGTGCTTAAGTGATCTCTTGGGAAAATGTAGGAATAGTTTGCCAGTGGGCCACACTGGATTGTTACTGCTAATTTACATAAAAGGTTTCTGCTGATGAGATTGGATGGGTAGATTGACATTAATAAAAATGTATGTTCCAAATTCAGTGGGCCAATTTTTACCATTTTGGCTTTTAATTTTGGTATGGTCTCTGCTAATCCAGTAGCACCATGGACTCACATTATACCCTCTTTTTGGCTATTATCTGGGGCTACTTGTATCACAGACCTAGCTGTACCCGCATCTATCATTGCTGAATAGATCTGATTGCCTATTTGCACTGAAATTAAAGGTTCCTTATCCCTATTTTTGTTACTGGGATAAGAATCATTAGAGCCTTGTCACTGGACAGTGTCTTTAAAGATGGATCCCTGTCTTGCATATGGTTTTCATCAATCTCAACTCCATTAGTGCTATTTATTTGTGGTGATAATTCAGAACTCCTTGGTTGATCTTCTGACATTATCACTGGCTCTGCATATGTCTCTATTGCTTCAAACTCAGACTGAGAATAAGTCTCTGTTATTCTGACAGGCTGCTGGGGTTCCATGGCAATGAAGTTGAGTCCATGGAATTCTGCAATACTAGAGATTCTTTCTCCAGGAGACTGAACCTGTGATCAGCATCACTAGTCACTTCTCTTCCTTGGCTGACTTTGTCAGTTGGTATAACATAAGTCTTATACTCTCTGTTTTTAGTAGCACTTTATATCCTTTTGACAGCTTCTGATGATGATACAGAATCAGAACAGATAACCTCTGCTGTCTTAGATAGCAGTTGTTATTCTTTTTCTAAGACATGAGTCTTGCCAGTTTTGAACTCTGTTATTTGCACACAGATAAATTACAAAAAGCTTCTCCCTTTAGGTTGACACAAATGGTGTTTAAACTTGATGTTTCCATTTCAGTTTTTATCCCTTTCATCACACTAGCTTTTGGTATATATTCAGCAGCATTAATCAGGTTTGTTAGATGCCAGCCTGGTTGGGCCAGACTGGCCCAACTTAAATCAAGGTTACTCTGTTGAATAAGGTGTTGATGTTCTTCTTGATAATAAATTCAGGAACAGAGACTGATGAAGTAGTTTTGAAGTTGGTTGCTGGTTGCTGGTTGAACAAGTTCACCTAAGGCCTATCCAACCACTCTTTCCAACTCAATCTGAAATCTAAGATCCTTGTCAGTTCAAAAAAGTCAGACTTTTGGGGCAGCTGGGTAGCTCAGTGGATTGAGAGCCAGGCCTAGAGACGGGAGGTCCCAGGTTCAAATCCGGCCTCAGACACTTCCCAGCTGTGTGACCCTGGGCAAGTCACTTGACCCCCATTGCCTACCCTTACCACTCTTCCACCTATAAGTAAATACACAGAAGTTAAGGGTTTAAAATAAAAAAATTTTAAAAAAAAGTCAGACTTTTATACCCGAGCCTTAACTGCCCTTGGCACCTGCCAAGCTCCTGCCAGGCTCAGGTAATTCCACATTCTAAACAGGTTAACTGTCCATCATCTTGACTTCAACATGGCTGTTCAATATATCATTATAATTATGCTTCTTTTGGTTTCGATGGTTTTCAACCTGAAAACATCCAAATGCTCATTTTCCCAAGTTGAATTCTATACTATGCTATATTAAGTAACTTTCCTCACTATAAATCTCCCCAAAATAATGAAATTCTTAACTATGCTATTTCCTTAGCTCTCTTTTCTTTCTATGATCATGATAAAGAATAGGGAAATTTTAACTAGGAAAGAATTGGGGTTTGAATACATATGATGAACAAATTTTGAACATGCTCATACAGTCAACAATGTAAGAGTGTAACACAAAATATAGTAACTTTTAACTTTGTAACTTTTCCTTAACTTGCTCTATGGCAGTGCATAAATATAAATAAACTATCTATGAAGACTTCTGTCAATACTTAACTTCAAGCAAATTTTTACATTAACATAATAATTTTCTAACAATCTTAAATTCCTATACTATGTAAGCTATTATTAGTCTTTGTCAATATGTTAGTAAGTCTCTATCCTATGTTAGAATGTTAATCTATTAGGAACATAACTATGTTCATACCATTTCTCATGACTAAATCTTATTTAACATATGTACAAGCCTGTCTAATTAAACGTATAACTATAATTTTCTGTCCCTATGCTACCTTCATATAAAAATCCCTAACTATCTTGTCCTTAGAATTAGTAGAACTTATCACTATGGGTTAGTTTCAAATATAATACATATATACAAGGTTTTTATGTGAAGTTTTAACAAAGAGAGTAAATCAAGCACTGTTAACCAGATCAAGGAACAAATTTTTCTCCCTTGCCATGGTTAAAGTACACTTAGACTCTAACTACATGCAACTTATATATACAAATATGTACATGTGAAGTAAGCTTAAGTGTTTGTGTTGGACATATGACCTGTCATGTCCTGTATTGTTTCATACTTTACCTCTTCCTTTAGAATTCTTGTATCAATCAGCCATAGACTGTTGCATGCATTCTACTGTATGGATGTAATGACTTCATGACATGGTTGTTATATGAATATGTTAACCTTGTACAATTCAAACCTAATATTCCACAGTTGATCATGGTGTTGTTCTACTTTTGTGGTGATGTCATCCAAGTCACACAGATGTTCACAGTTCAGTTCTCTTTGTGTAGTCCTTCTGCATTGTCCTTTGCGATGTCCTTATGATGTCCAGGTATCTTCAAGCCTTCATTTGTACTGCTTTCACCACTTTGACTGCCATCTGTTTGACTGAAGAGCTTGTCACCTTCATTTATCCAGAACTGTGATTTGTGTGATTGTGTTGCATTGTGTTAAAAAAATTTTTTTGTGTTGCCACAAAAATAAATTTTCTTGATTTTTTGAAAAGTTGTTATAAATACTGCTTTAGTCTGTTATTTCACTTGCTCCTTTAATCATTTATTCATTGATATCACTACATTGGTCTAATGCAATTTGATCTTTTGACTGCTACTCTTCTATGTCTGGGTTTTATTGCTGAGGCAATTCTTTGGATGACTTGCTATGCATGAGATGGAACCAAAGATCTCTGTTAATTACTTTGACTGCTGTAGGGGTTACTAAAATAATTTTATAAGGTCCATGCCACTTGGGTTCCATGATTGATTTTCTGTTAAAATTTCTGACATACACTGTGTCTCCTGGCTTATAATTATACAAGCTAAAATCAAGTGGAACTCTCTACTGGATCAAGGCTAATCTATGTAACTCATCTAGTCTTTCTTTTAACAGTTTGATATATTCATAAAGTTTCCATTCCACTCCCAAATGTGATAAATAATCTGTATCTTGAGGTGCCATGCCATGCCATGGTAACTGGCCATATAGTTACTCAAAAGCTGATAAATGAGTGATACTATTTGGTTGACTCCTGATATGAAACAAAGCCATTGGTAAAACATCTGACCTTTTTAAGTGTGTTTCAGCACATAGTCTTCCAATCAGAATTTTGAGCTGCTTCTTCATTCTTTTAACCTGGCCTGATTACTGCGGATGATAGATAGAGCTTAGATGTCTTTTTATCCCCCAAATTTCATAAATGTTTTTCAAAATGCCATGAGAAAATTGACTTCCCAAATCTGACAAAATAATTGCAAGGATAGAATCTTGGTATAATTTCTCTTGGTATGATCTTGACTACAAAGGCTGCATTTTTATGTCTAGCTGGGAACACTTCTGGCCATTTGGTTAATCTGTTCACAATAACTAGTGCATATCTGTATCCTTGGCATCTGGGCATAGTGATATAATCAATTTGCAAGCATTAAAAGGGAGTATAATCAAGTTGTTTACCTCTAAGACTGTTGACTTTGGTAATGCTTTGATTGAATTGCATGCAAATCTTGCACCTCTAACACACTCTCATAGCTGTTACATGTAGTTATCCCTCTTGCAATCCAGTACTTTTCTTAAACATTTATTAATATTCATTTTTAACATGGTTACATGATTCTTGCTCCTACTTTCCCCTTCACCCCCCGCACTACCCCCACCCATGGCCGATGCATATTTCCACTGGTTTTAACATGTGTCATTGATCAAGACCTATTTCCAAATTGTTGATAGTTGCATTGGTGTGGTATTTTCGAGTCTACATCCCCAATCATGTCCACCTCAACCCATGCGTTCAAGCAGTTGTTTTTCTTATATGTTTCCTCTCCTGCAGTCCTTCCTCTGAATGTGGGTAGCATTCTTTACCATAAATCCCTCAGAACTGTCCTGTGTCATTGCTTTCTGCTGGTACAGAAGTCCATTACATTCAATTTTACCATAGTATATCAGTCTCTGTGTACAATGTTCTTCTGGCTCTGCTCCTTTCACTCTGCATCAGTTCCTGGAGGTCTTTCCAGTTCACATGGAATTCCTCCAGTTTATTATTCCTTTGAGCACAGTAGTATTCCATCACCAGCATATACCACAATTTTTTCAGCCATTCCCCAATTGAAGGACATACCCTCCTTTTCCAGTTCTTTGCCACCACAAAAAGCACAGCTACAAATATTTTCGTACAAGTCTGTTTATTTATGATCTCTTTCGGGTACAAACCCAACAATAGTATGGCTGGATCAAAGGTCAGGCATTCTTTTATAGCCCTTTGAGCATAGCTCCAAATTGCCAGCCAGAATGGTTGGATCAGTTCACAACTGCACCAGCAATGCATTAATGTCCCAATTTTGCCACATCCCCTCCAACATTCATTACTCTCCCCTTCTTTCATTTTAGCCAATCTGCTAGGTGTGAGGTGATACCTCAGAGTTGTTTTGATTTGCATTTCTCTAATTATTAGACTTTCTCATGTGCTTATTGATACTTTTGATTTCTTTACCTGAAAATTGCCTATTCAAGTCTCTTGCCCATTTATCAATTGGGGAATGGCTTAATTTTTTATACAATTGATTTAACTCCTTGTATATTTGAGTAATTAGACCCCTGTCAGAGTTTTTTGTTATAAAGATTTTTTCCCAATTTGTTGTTTCCCTCCTGATTTTGACTACATTGTTTTTGTTTGTATAAAAGCTTTTTAGCTTAATATAATCAAAACCATTTAATTTACATTTTGTAATTTTCTCTAACTCTTGCTTGGTTTTAAAATCTTTCCTTTCCCAGAGATCTGACAGGTATACTATTCTGTGTTCACTTAACTTATTTATAGTTTCCCTCTTTATATTCAAGTCATTCACCCATTCTGAATTTATCTTGGTGTAGGGTGTGAGATGTTGATCTAAACTTGATCTCTCCCATATTGTTTTCCAAATTTCCCAGCAATTTTTGTCAAATAGTGGATTCATGTCCCAAAAGTTGGGCTCTTTGGGTTTATCATACACTGTCTTGCTGATGTCATTTACCCCAAGTCTATTCCACTGATCCTCCTCTCTGTCTCTTAGCCAGTACCATATTGTTTTGATGACTGCTGCTTTATAGTATATTTTAATATCTGGTACTGCTAGGCCCCCTTCCTTCACATTTTTTTTCAATATTTCCCTTGATATTTTTGATCTTTTGTTATTCCAAATGAAATTTGTTATAGTTTTTCCTAATTCAGTAAAGAAGTTTTTTGGTACTTTGATAGGTATGGCGCTAAATAGGTAAATTAATTTGGGTAGAATGGTCATTTTTATTATGTTAGCTCGTCCTACCCATGAGCAATTAATGGCTTTCCAATTGTCAAGATCCAGTTTTATTTGTTTGGAAAGTGTTTTGTAGTTGTTTTCTTATAATTGCTGTGTTTGTTTTGGTAGATAGATTCCTAAGTATTTTATATTGTCTAGGGTGATTTTAAATGGTGTTTCTCTTTCTACCTCTTGCTGCTCTAATGTGTTGGAAATGTATAGAAATGCTGATGATTTATGTGCATTTATTTTGTATCCTGCAACTTTGCTATTGATTATTTCTACCAGCTTCTTAGTTGATTCTCTAGGATTTTTTAAGTAGGCCATCATATCATCTGCAAAGAGTGATAGCTTAGTCTCCTCCTTGCTTATTTTGATACCTTCAATTTCTTTTTCTTCTCTAATTGCTACTGCTAGTGTTTCTAGTATTATGTTGAATAATAGAGGTGATAATGGGCATCCTTGTTTCACTCCTGACCTTATTGGGAAGGTTTCTAATTTATCCCCATTGCATATGATGCTTGTTGATGGCTTTAGGTATATATTGTTTATTATTTTTAGGAAAGGTCCTTCTATTCCTATACTTTTCAGTGTTTTCAATAGGAATGGATGCTATATTTTGTCAAAGGCTTTTTCAGCATCTATTGAGATGATCATGTGATTTTTGTTTGTTAGACTGTTGATATGGTCAATTATGTGGATGGTTTTCCTAATGTTGAACCAACCTTGCATTCCTGGTATAAATCCCACCTGATCATGGTGGATGATCTTCTTAATTACTTGCTGGAGTCTCTTTGCTAGTATTCTATTTAAGATTTTTGCATCTATGTTCATTAGGGAGATTGGTCTGTAGTTTTCTTTCTCTGTTTTTGATCTCCCTGGCTTTGGAATCAGTACCATATTTGTGTCATAAAAGGAATTTGGTAGGACTCCTTCTTTGCTTATCATATCAAATAATTTGTATAGTATTGGGATTAGTTGCTCTTTGAATGTCTGATAGAATTCACTTGTGAATCCATCAGGTCCTGGTGATTTTTTCTTAGGAAGTTCTTTGATGGCTTGTTCAATTTCTTTTTCTGATATGGGATTATTTATGTATTCTATTTCTTCTGCTGTTAATCTAGGCAATTTATATTTTTGTAAATATTCATCCATATCTCCTAAATTGTTATATTTATTGCCATATAATTGGGTGAAATAGTTTTTAATGATTGCCTTAGCTTCCCCTTCATTAGAGGTGAGGTCTCCCTTTTCATCTTTGACACTGTCAATTTGGTTTTCTTCTTTCCTTTTTTTTATTAGATTGACCAATACTTTGTCTATTTTATCTGTTTTTTTCAAAATACCAGCTTCTAGTCTTATAAATCCAGTGCTTTTTAATAGAGTCCACTAGGGCTAAAGTCCCATATTGCCCTTTCTCATGCAAAGCATTGCACACCATGTAGAACAATGATTTCAGCAAAAATGGTTTACTAAAAGCTGATATCCAAATTCCATTCACTAAATTTGCTCCAAGATGTTCTTCCCAGTACTTCACTTCCTGTGGAGAATATACATTTTGTAATTGAGTTTCATCCACGAAGGATAAGTTCAGTACTGAAAGTAGTCCAGATCTACCTCCAAACTTTGCTGTTATGTCAGCTCTGTGGTTGCCTAACTGCACTGTTCCTACCAATCTTTGATGGCCTTTGCAATGAATTACAGAGACTTTTGCTGGTAATTGAATTGCTTGCAAGACTTATTAAATGTCCATATGCAATGGCTTTTCCATTTGACATAATAAAACTACAATTTCTCTAGATTTCTCCTGAAGAATGAACTACTCCAAACTCATACTTCAAGTCTGTGAATATGTTAGCTCATTTATTTTCTGCAATTTGAAGTACTTTTGTAAGACCTAGGAGTTCTGTGCCTTGTGCACTGATATTCAGTGGTAATGCAGAAAACCATAAGGTTTTATCTTGTGTTACCACTGCAACCCCAGTGTGTCTTCTCTCCATTTACCGCATAGGATGAACCATCAGTATAAAGATTCATGTTGACATCAACTAGGGGAGCATCATATAAATCCTCCCTAGACTTCTGCACAACCTGAAAGGTGCCATTGCAATTATGAATACTTTCACCTTCTAATGGCAAATCTCATAGTAGAGTAGCTGGATTGATGTTTTTTGCACTGCTGGAAAGACAAGTTCTCATTTGCTAGTAATACTGCTTGATATTGAGAAAGCCTTTGTGATGTGAAAGCTTACAGATTGGTATTCCTCAACATTGTTTGTATTTGGTGTGGGGAATATAATCTGAGCTCTTCTCCCAATATCAAGTTTGAGGACTTTCAAACCATGATAGCTGCTGTAGCCACAATTTTTAGACAAGTAGGCATTCTGTGGATCACTGGGTCTAAGTTGAAACTATAGAAAGCCATTGATCTTAAGTTATCCCCTAGAATTTGCATTAGCACACCACAAGCAATCCCTTTGTCTTCATGTATGAATAAATGGAATGACTTTTCATGATTTGGGATACCTAAGGCTGGTGATGACAAGATTGCAGCCTTGAGTTTCTCTATGGCATGCTTGTGTTCTCTGTTGAGCTTCAATGGTTTTGTGGCATTGTTCCTGGTTAACTCTGTTAGTGGTTTGGCAATTAGAGCATAACCAGGTATCCACTGTCTACAGAAACTCATCATGCCTATGATTGCTCTAAGTTGTTTCATCTTGGGCAAGCTCAACTTTTGAATGTCTGCAGTTCTCTTCTGGGAAATCTTCCTGGTGCCTTTTTCAAGTATGAATCCCAAGCATTCTACTTTTTTTTTAACACATTGCAATTTACTTTTGGATACTTTGTGACCTCTTTTACATAGTTCTTTTAATAGATGCACACTATCTCTCTGGCATATAGAAGCTGATGGTGACATTAGCAGGATGTCATCTACATAATGTGTTGTAAATTATGTTACAGTTGCTGAGTGGGGTTATTCAAAAGTCTGCTGTTTTTGTTAAGTCTTTTTTCTGGTTACTTTGTTCTTTGGGTGAACTTAATGATAAAATGTTTCATTTTTCTCTCTTGTGGAACACTACTCCCCCATCTGAGTTACATATGGCTCATTTCTTTGGCCAATATGTTTCTCTTTGTGTTTGTCTTTATTCAGGATAGGATTTTGATTTCTACATGACATAAAGTTTTTCTCAAACACAGATTTGTCTTTGGGGCTTGCTGACTTTAAGCTTTCAGTGCTCCTGGCCAGACCCATGCCTCTGTGTTTCACATCTCCATTTTGTAATGGAGCATGTGCTGGCTTAGTGTTCCCAGTAATATGTGTCCACTCTCAGAGATTTCTTTTTTCATTTGGGCAATGTCCCTGTACATATCAACCTCCTCAGCAGTCTTTTGTCTGTTTACATCTTCAAATACTGTGTATTGATTATCATGCATGCCTAACCATAGTAAATTAGCCTCTCTCTCTGTTCTGTATTTATCCCCATTCAGCTCAGTGCTCCCTCTTCTTATCTCACATAATTTTGAGCTTGATAAATTAATATCCTGGCTTCATTGGTGCTTGGGCTTGGCCCCCAACTTCAAGCAGTTCAAGTAGCTTTGCATTTCCTCAAGTGAGGGAGTTTGGGAATTTCCCTTGCACTCATGGTTACAGCATTTACCATGATTTGTGCCTTCCTTTTTTTTTTGTTGTGATTTGTTTCCCCATTTACTATTGTAAAACATTCTCTTTGAGTTATCTCCATGTCCCTAAGGATGTGTGAAATCTATTTGTTTTTTAAACCTACAATCCTTAATTAGGTGCCCTAGTTTTTGGCACAGGTTACATCTGGGGGCCTTATTGAAACTTTTCCTGGGCCTTGAGTAGGACTGTTTGTTTATAATCTGATTGACTTCTGCCAGCTTGTAAAACCAGATTTTTAAACTCTTCCCGTTCTTTTTCCTTTTTCATGTCTTTAATTGTCTTTTCAGATCAGATATCAGTCTTTTTCTGAATCTGAATCTGCTTGAGCTTTCTGTTATTTATTCTTTGAGTCATAAATGTATGTTGCATGTTGCTGTAATTCTTCCAAAGAGAGAGTCTCCCACTGAGGACAGCTCTGCCTGAAATAAATCTGGATAGGTATGGTAGTTCCCTTCATGAATTGTCTCCTTGTGTGTGGTAGGGAATCTGCAGCCTGATTCCTATAGTATCCCAAAAAATTCTCAGCACCCTCAATTAATCTATCCAGAAACAGGCTAGGATGTTCATCCTCAACCTGTCTTAGTTTCTTGTATTTGTTCCATGCATTGGGTCTTTTAGCGTGGATTTTTAGAGCCTCAAGGAGATCTACCGAAATTGGAGTAGGTACCACATGTTGGCATGGGAGGAGACCTCAAAATCTTGGTGTTCTAGTGGCCACAATATAAGGTTCTCATCAGTCCTGGTTTCCTCCAGGAACCTTACCTTTCTGAAGGTGTGTAAAATTAATCTAAAAAAAATTCAGTGTCCTCAAAGCTAGGATTAAATAAATCAAATGTCCTTTTTAGTTCCTTTATTGACTTATATGGGGACATGAAATATTTGGGGAATCTCCTCCTAAGGACTTCCAGGTCTTGGGGCTGTGAAAGCCTTGTATGTCTTCATATGAATAATCCCTCCCTCAGGTTTAAAATGAGTCTGGTCTATGATGGGGTATAAAGACATGGTACTTGGTCCCACTGCCTCTGTCTCAGTTTGTTTGTCATTAGCCTGTTTGTCACTAGCTTGGGTAGGGTTTGGTGTAGCTGTAGGGTTTGGAGAACTTGTAGCAGTTGGGTTATGTGTTTTTTCTATAACCTCAAGCTGCATTATTTTTCTATTTATTTCAATTAGCTGCTCGATTTGGTCTTTCATTATTTGCAGTAATTCTTCATTGGTATTCTTTCTTTTCCCCAGAATAAATCAAGTGCCTTTTTGAGTGTCCATAGTCTCTGTATTGCTTTTATCACCATTGCTATCATTGTGGGCAGGTATGTTATAAACTCTGCCATAGTTAGAGCCAGGTATTTGTAAGAATCCTATATAGTTAATATTTTTAAGCAATACTCAGGTATAACACAAAACCACAAATTACAAATGCCTGGCCAAATAGAGATAAGCTGGTAATTATGAAAGTGATCCTTGCTACTGCCATTTTTCCTATAACCCTCAGGCTTCGGTTCCCTTTTGACTTCACCAAAAACTGTTGTTTATAAATAGGCAGATATGGTAATATTAAAGGGCTGCTAAGCCTTACTTGGGCCTGACAGGCTCTATTAAGCTGAGTCTGCCAAGCTGGCTCAAAGATCCTCAAGTGGCAGATGGATCAAGACTAAATAGAAGCTGAAGTTGCCTAAGTGATCACCAAATGTGCTAGTAATCCCAGGGCTTATAAAGTTCAGCTTAGCCAAGCCTGTGCCTCTTCAACAGTGCCCAAGTCAATGTATTCTAGGGGGAGTTGTATGTATGTTCAACAGCTGTTCTAGCCCCTTGGCTTGGGGTTGGATTTGATGGTAAAAGGTTGGATTGGGCTGGTGTTGATGTGCTAAACAGATAATGCAATTTTCTGACTGTGGTTTGATAAATCCCTTACCCCAATTAGTTGTAGCTGTTCACTAATTAGGAAAGGAATACTAATCTTCTTTTGTATTAAACTACAACAGGATTTATTTGCTTATCTAAAGGGTTAGGAACAAGGGCATAAGGATAGAGGTTTGGGAATGCTAAGGTAATCTAATTGAAGTGATCTAATTCAGTAGATGATAAGGCTGGAGCTTCTTCTCTCTCTCTCAATCCCAGGCTTGACCCAGCTGTGGTACAAACCAAAGGATAAGGAAGGTTAATGGTATTCTTATTAGCTGTTGTATTGTTCTCTCTCAGCTCTATTAGTAGCAGGTAGAATAACTTCCTATGGCACTCAGGTATGGATGCTGTATTGCAGGTCTATGGCCTACCCTCCCTTCAACCACCCTCCTCCCAGGATTCTCAAATATGAGACCTGGTTTGCTGTAGTCCCAGAGTATTTATAGGGGTTGTTCCAACTGTCTTTTGGCCCTGGCTCATGCCATCTGGGCACATTCCAAAGTCTTTAACTGATGCTCCTGTCACTCAAGATGTTCCCCATTTTGTCCCAGAAGTTCCTTATTACAAATGTACCATCTTGCTCTCAGTAAAAGTAATTGATTCTAGATCCTTTTGCAAGATTTGCAAAAATTGAAGCAGAGTTTGCAAAACCTTGTGGAATTCTTGTCCACAAGATAGATTTTCCCTCCCAAGTGAAGATGAATAGCTTCTGGCTGTCTCTGTGCATGGGGATGGAAAAGTATGCAGAGCTGAGTTTGAGCACAGTGAACCATTTACTGTATCTGGTATCTCTACAATGATCTATGATGGACTAGGTACTACTGAATGTGTCTTCTTTACATAGTTGTTGACAGCCTTAAGATCTTGAATCATTCTCCACTGAGTTCTCCCTTCAGAGTCCAGTTTTGGTTTTTTTAATTGGCATGATGGGAGTGTTGAACTCTGAGAAGCCATAGACAAGTATGCCTTGATCCAGGAGACTTTAGATGATCGATCTTACACCCTCTACTGCTTCTTTGCTCAGTTTGAAATGAGGAATCCTAAGTGGTATGCCTTCTTTAATTTCTATTTTTACAGGATCAGCAGATAGGATTCTTTCAACTTCTGTTAAGTTTTTAGCCCAGATT
This sequence comes from Gracilinanus agilis, assembly GCF_016433145.1. Classification (NCBI taxonomy): domain Eukaryota; kingdom Metazoa; phylum Chordata; class Mammalia; order Didelphimorphia; family Didelphidae; genus Gracilinanus; species Gracilinanus agilis. The sequence continues at coordinate 135,232,770 of NC_058133.1, forward strand.
TCATTTGGGATTGTATCTGGAATCTCATATGTATTGTTCTCTTGTTGGCACTGTTATATTTAAAGGAGGTCACTTGTATCTATTTGAGGTAGTAGAAATGATATACAGAGAGGACAAGATGACACTTCTCCTTTATAACAGTTGCCCAGGTAGGATCCTTCAGGTCAAAGAGGTTTATCCCTTCAGGACCCACCTGGGGTTAATTGATATATTGATTTGGGCTCTTCAGCTAGGATAACGTTGATATTCTGACTGCATTGTCTCCCTTCCCAAAACAAGCTTTGAAACTGATTTAGGAAGGTACTTTAAACTTTATATATATATGGTAAGAAGGATAAGGGTAAAGGACTGTGGTATAAGAGACCCTACTTTAATTGTTACTAATGAAACTCTCACTGTTGGCAATGAAGAATCAATGTAGCTTCCCTCTGGTTCAGCCTGGCCAGGACTAAACCAGAGTAGGTAAACTGCTGAGAAATCTTCAGCTTCTTCTTCTGTAGATCTTAAGCCTAACAGTTGAGATATATCCACCCTTTCCACCCTCTTCTTCATCTTCTGCCCACTTCCCAGATACCTCCCGGGCCCTGGGAAGCCTAAATAACTAGATGATGAAACTCCTAATATCTAGGGACAGTAAACACCGAGGTGGTGGTCAAGTACAGGTTGTTAACAGTATATCAAGTACAGGAAGAGCTTGCAGAGAGATGTTTGCACCCTCTCACTCCAAGACCAGGATCCACCGATCTCTAGCCTCAGGACAGTAAAAGACCCAGAACTTCTTCTCAGGGTTCTCAACTGCCTCTCCTGACTCTCGCATGCCTCCCTGGGAACATTCTATCCAACTGACTTATCTGTCAATCATTGAATGAACTTCAAGCTCCCAGAGATTCAATTTAACAGTACTCAGATTCCTCTTCTAGTTGATCTAAACACAATATTGGATGATGTTTCAGAGACCTTTTTTGCAATTGTAGATAAATCTTTCCACTAGGATCACATTGAATAGTGGCTGCTAATTTGCATAAAAGATCTCTCTCAATGAGGTTGGATGGACACAATGGCATTAACAAAAATGAGTGATTGGGGGAAAGTGGACCTAGTTTTACCATCTTTGCTTTGAATTTTGGAACAGATTGAGATAATCCTGAAGCACCAGAGATCCTCAAATTGGCTTCATATTTGGATCCTGCTAGGATTTGCTGTAAAACAGAACAAGCTGCACCTGTATCTAGCATCACATCATAATAATTTCCCCCAATTTTTATTGAAATGAGGGGTTCATTCTTTTTATTGGATTTTTCTAGCACAAGAGGCATCTGTGATTCCTCCAAAGATACCATGTCTTTAGGTGTAATCCAGTTCTGCATATGGTTTTCTTGCCATGACAGTTCATCATCCTTGATGTCATTATTCAGTGATAATTCAGAAATCTCTTTTTGATTTTCTGAAATCATGTCTTTAGCAGCATACTGATGGTGTGTTCCATAGAGGAGCTGACAGCCTGCTTCTGCCTCTCTCACGGGATTCTAAATTGCCGTGGTTACTCTGCCTGAGCTCACGGAATGTTCAGAAGCTAGCAGTTTTCCTTTGGAAGAATAAGACTTTCAGTTAACTTGTCAGCTGTTGTCTCAGTCTTGAGAAATAGAAATTTTCCCGTTGGCAGCTTCTGAATTTGGTATATGGTAATTGGCTAGGTGAGTCAGTGAATCCCTGTGGAAGATGAGTTCAGGTCCACTGGGTTTTTCCCAAGTGAAAGCAAAAATCTTTTGAGAATCCTCATTGATTGGTATAGAGAAAAACTCAGAGCATAAATCTACTATGGTGAAATATGTAGCCTGACTTGGAATGGAAGAAATTATAGCAGGTGGATTTTGTACAACTGGATGTGTTTTGATGACATAATCATTTACTGCTTTTAAATCTTGGATGAATCATATATAGGTCTTCTACTTTCATCCAATTTTGGCTTTTTGATAGACAAGATTGTTGTATTGAACTCAGAGAATCAAGTTATAATTTTCCCTTTTTGGATTAGGGACTCAATGATTGGTCTTATAGCTTCTATTGCTTCCTTAGTAAAGAGATATTGAAGCACACAAGGAACTGGTCCTTCCTTAGTCCTCACCCTCACTGGAGTAGCTGATTTCCATAAGCCTACATCTGTGGAATGTCTTGACCACAACTCCTTAGGTATATCCTTGGGTATTGGATAGATCATCCTCTGTACAGTTAGAATCTAAGAATAGCAATGGAAAAGCCTTCAAAGATTCCTCTGGGAGATGTAATGAAATCTCACCAGATTCAGTATATTGGATAGTTGCTCACAATTTACATAGAAAATCTCTGCCTAAAAGATTCATTGGGCAATCAGACATACAGAGAAATGCATGTTCCATAGAGGACCAAGAATTATCATTTTAGGTTGTAGTTTGGCTACTCTCTGAGGTTTTCCTGTGGCATCTATAACTTCTATTGTACCAACAGCTCTACAATTCTCAGGAAATCTTTGCAAAACGGATTTCCTAGCTCCTGTATCAACCAGAAGGTCTTAGATCTGGTCTTCAGTAGTTACAGACATGTAGTTCTGTGCTATTGGGCGGTTGGAAAATTTCCACAGGGGCTAAAACAGTAACAGCAGGACATAGATTAGCTATTTCCTGTCCATTCAGGTTAACATCATCTTGAATTTACAAGATTTTCCCAGGATTTTGTATCTTTAACATTTGTCTCTGATTTTACTCTACTCTCATTAGTCGTTCAAGCTGTCCCTCCATTCTGGTTACCATTATTAACATTTCCTGTAAGAACCTGACTATACTTTGGACTCTCTCTCTCTGGTTCTTATCCAATCCTGCATTTTTTGGATACTAGGGGCTTGCAGGCCTTAGCAGCATGCATTCTGGCACATAAACCCATTTTGCTGACCATATCCATGATTACTGTTATTATTTTTCTAATTATTTCTTCTATTATTATTGTTATAGCCATAGTTTCTATTGTTTCTCTGCCTGTCAAACTGTCCCTTGAACCTACATTCCCTAACAAAGTGCCCAATATGGTTACATAAAAAGTATCTCTTAGGACCTTGGTATCCATTATTGTTGCCATTATTAGTATTACTATTACTTCGATATGTGGTATTATTCCTTCGGTTCATTGGCTGTACTGCTCTTAATGCTGCTACCATTTTTATCTCTCCTATTTCTTTCTCCTTTGCTCTGGTGTTAGCCTCCTTAAGTTGTTTATGCAGGCTTACTATGATCATATCCTTATCCTCAGTTGTTCTATCTCTTTCCTGAGCAAACACATATGTAGCCTTCTGTTTTAGCTCGTCTAAATAAATAGCAATTCCCAGTCAGGACAGTAATCATGGAAAAACTTCCTGATGCTGGGGACCGAATTGTTAATAAGTATCCTCTTTACGTGGGATAGTATACTATCCTCCTGAGTGTTGAGAAGTGTGTCTCTGCAGCCTCTAATACCCTATCAAGAAACAATGCCAGTGTTTCTTGATCAGTATGCCTTGTCTGCTCAAACTTTCCCCAGGAATTTGGCCGATGGGAATTATTCTCCATGACCTTCAATACTGACTTCCTTGCTTGTTTTAGAAGTCTGTAGTTGGCAATGGAGTTTAGATTGAACTTGCTCCAGTTCTCTAGCCATGGAGTCAATCCCTGTGTTGTACACATGTCAGCCAAAACCTTGTCCCTCTCTCTCTTTATTAAAACATCACCCAGTAAAAAATGAAAATAATTAAAATCAGGATTGTGCATCTTTATTGTGGTCCTAAACAACTTTACCACTTTACTTGGTTTGTTGAAGAAAGTTGGCATTCTATGTTTCATTGCTGCTATGTCCTCTGCCTTAAATTGTGTGTGTTGTTTCAAATGAAATCTGTCATTGTCCATTATAATTGACACATGCCATAATGGTAACAATATAACCTGTTCTTTGCCATTTTCTAGTGCACTTTGTTCTTGTTGTAATTGAGTTTCTGTTTTGGTGTAACCAAAAGCTTCCCTTGATTTCCCTTCAGCAAGACCAATAATATTGCCTCGTTGTATATACAGCTCCAAATGATCTATTTTCACTTGCATTAATTTCAACAACTTAACTTCAGAATCCTTGCAACACCAGGTAACCATTACTTTAAAACAATATCTTATATGTAAGAAGGGAGGTAACTGATAGATGGGGTATACTCTGGAAACTTGCTTGTCTGAAAGGAAATGGGTCCAAGCTACTCTCACCACCCCTCTTTACTTGGGAGTCCCTTGGGGGTGTAACACATGAGATGGTTCCCCAAAAAGGAAGTACTGGGATTGAGGGGATAGTGGAAGATGTTGTGAATTGAATGAAACCCAAATGGTCCCTGTTGATTACCCCAGAGCCAAGTTTTTTGAGCAGAAACCTCCCCCTACCCCAAACTGACTGTCCTCCAATATGGAGTGCTGTTGATCCCTCTAGTCCAGTGATGGGCAAACTACAGTCCGCAGGTCAGATGTGGCCCCCTGAAATGTTCTATCCAGCTGCACAACATTATTCCTAATATGACGAATGCAATGAGTAGGATACAATACAATGAAACTTCGAAAGAGTTGCCTTAGAAACAGACTGACAGATGAGCATTTCCTTTCCTTTGGCCCCCTCTTTAAAAAGTTTGCCAATCACTTCTCTAGTCGCTACCCCCATGATCTTGCCTCCCTACTAGAAGTCACTATTCTGGGAAGCTTAGAAACAGCAAGGTTCCAGACCTCTGTAAACCCTTCAATACCAATCAAGGACAAAGGGCTTTGAGGGGATAGAAAACCAAATCTGACAACAGAACAGAGTTGGGGGATCCTCTGCTAAACCCAACTTAAAAGGTACATGAGAAAAAGCTTGAATTCTTGAACTTTTTGGTTCGAAGGGAAAGGAAAAAGGAAGATCCCAGGTCCCCTCCCCCACCTAATGTACTGAGTCTCCAGCAGATCCTGGAATCTCTAGGCGGGCAAGGACTCTAGTCTGGAGGGAGTGCCTCACTAGCACAGCTGTGCTAGACTCAAGGCTTTGATCACAGATGAAGGGAGGCAACTGGAGAAGTGCAATGAAGGGGACCAAACACTCCATCTTGTACTGCCCCCTCCCTTTTCTCGAGATTTGGCCTTAGGGCACATTGAGCTTTTTAGATCAACTCCACTGGGGCTTAATCTTATCAATACAGCAGGAAAAAAGTCTTCAGATGCAGGGAAGCTCCAACACCCTTCTCCCATAGCCTGCAGTGAAAGTAGCTGAAATCACATCTTTAGCTTTTTAGCTGGGGAAGATCCAGTCCTTGTGCTCACTAATCTCACTAATCTAGTGAGTCAATGGAGCAGAGAAGAAGAGTTTCCAGGACTGAATCCACAGACCCAACAAATAATCAGACCAAGATTACAGCCAGTTACAGAGGGGGAAAGAAGGATAAAACATGAGTAAACAACAGGGGAAAAAATAAATTATAATCAACAGCTTCTATCCAAGAAAAGAACAAAAAGCAAATGGAATAGAGGAATATAAAGGATCACCAATCAAAAACACAGAAACTCCAGCAGATTGGACACAGGCTTTGGAAGAACTCAAAATTCAATTAACTCAAAAATTCAAAATTTAATTAACTCAAAAACTCAAAAAACAATCAAGAGAGGCTGAAGACAATTGGAAAAAGGAAATACATGAACTAAAACAAGAAAATAGTGGCTTGGAAGCCAAAATAGACCAGCTTGAAAATGAGGCAAAGAAGGTGAAAGATGATCTACAAAGAAAATCAGACCAGAAGGAGAAGGATGACCAAAAAGGCAGGCATGAAATTCAGTCTTTAAAAATTAGAATTCCACAACTAGAAGCAAGTGACTTCACAAGGCAGCAAGAATCTATAAAACAAAATCAAAAGAATGAAAATTTTGAGGAAATTATAAAACATTTCATTGCCAAAATATCAGATCTGGAAAACAGATCATGGAGAGACAATTTAAGAATTATTGGACTACTGGAACATCATGACAAAAGAAAAAGCCTGGACATCATCCTACAGGAAATTATCCAAGAAAACTGCCCCAACACCCTCAAACAAGAGGGAAAAGTGGAGATTGAAAGAATCCACAGATCACCTCCTACATTTAATCCACAACTGACAACTTTATTTATAACCAAATTCAAAAGCTACAAGACTAAGAAAAAAAAATATTACAAGCTGCTAAGAAGTCATTCAGATTCCAGGGAACCACAGTTAGGATGACACAGTATCTGGCTACATGTACACTGAAGGACTGGAAGGCATGGAATATAATATTCTAGAAGTCATTATTCCAAACTCTACCTGAAATGACTCAACAGGGGTTTATTTAGGAACAAGGTATCCAGGGATAAAGTGGAAAGATTTCAGGGAACAGGGTGAGGGTGAAATTAACATGGTCTAGTCTCTGTCTTTCCCAGGGCTGAGCAGTAAATTAGATTTCTTCTGTTACTTTCAATCTTTGTTAACTGTCTCAGGATGCCAGTAAAACTCCTATCCTAAAAGGTTACAAATGGCTAGAGAGGGAATGTAATATCTAAACCCAACCTAGGCTAGTTAGCCCCCAGGGGCCATCTCCCTCTCACTGGAGTCTCAGGCTCCTTGGCCAACAAGGGTAACTGCAATATTTATCTTCCAAGATGTTCTATGAAGATGTAGAATCAATTAGGCTGGCTATAGTAACAGAAGGTTTGGTAAAATCTCAGATTGAGGCTTTTTGAGATATTCAGGATCCCATGAAAAACACTGCCTCCCACCTCCCTGTCCTCCCCAAAAGTCCAGAGAACAGTGAGTGTCCATTGGTTTTTCCTTCCCAGAATTCTCAGTCTCAGTCCAACTATCACCTCTCTTGGGTTCTCAGAATTCTATCAAAAGGCAATCTTGTTTGGACCCTTGCTTAGTCTGTTAATACAAAAAAATTCATCTGATTTTATATACCATGTATCCACTCAGTACCACAATTGGTATGTGTGCTAATATATCTAATACAGTGATACTCAGGAATGTTTGTGCCACTTCAAAATTTATTACTAATTTACAATATTTAGTTATACACTCAAACTAAAGGTAAGGTATGCCTTGCCATAGAACAAACAACAGATAATCAATAAACTCCTCCATTGCAATCCTGCTAAACAATGACACAACTAACCAATTAGACACAATCACAGTGGTGTTGTTAGCCACAGTGGAAAGACTAGTACAGATGCAACAATTCCCCACTACAATATATACTTACAAAGAGATTAGGTGACAAAAGTGGAAAAAAGCAAAAAAAGCAAGAAAAAACCTTGTTCAGGATCTCTTTTATGCCTAGATTTTAGAATAGGCTTCACACAAAGATTTGTGAATGAATGTGGTTAGGGAATAATCAAATCTGAGTGGTGCAGCTCCCCCTCAGAACCTTCAGCCAAGAGCCAATGGCTATTACTCTCCACAGAATGTTCACCCCACTCTCACTTCCAGTAGCTCTTTTGCTCTCAGAGAGGTAACTTCCTGGCCTCCTGACTTAGCATACCCTTCTGGGGCTGCCAACTGAAAAAAATAAAATAAGGGAAAGGGGTAGAATGGAATAGACTGGGTACCAGGGAATAACAAAATGAGAACTCACCCACACTCCACAAGGTAAATGACTGCCTTGTTGCACTTAATTAACCACACAGGGGATGTGGGGAATGAGTAATGACAGTTGACAGTTTAACTATCCACCAAACAGCCAGGAATACCAGGGATGTTAAGGTAACTCAATAGTGGATTCTTTTTGGTGTAGAGTAGGGGTTGGCAACGTATGGCTCTCAAGCCATATCTGCTTCTTTTGAGGGCCAGATATGGCTCTTTCTGCAGGAGCTATAAAGTCAATTTTTTTTCAGGTGCTGTTACAGGATCGCTCACTGTTACAGGAGCTCTCACTGTTACAGGAGCGTGCACTGTGAGCACTGTACAGCTCTCACAAAATTACATTTTTAAAAATGTGGTGTTTATGGCTCTCACGACCAAAAAAGTTGCTGACCCCCCTGGTGTAGAGGATACACAGGAAGTGTATATATATTATAATTTTTATTTTTTAGAAAAGTTATCATGGTTGCATGACTCATGTTCTTACCCCCTGACCTCCTCTCCCCGCCCCCATAGCCAATGCGCATTTCCCCTGGTTTTAACATGTGTCATTGATCAAGACTTATTTCCAAATTGTTGATAGTTGCATTGTTGTGGTAGTTTCGGGTCTACATCCCCAATCATGTCCACCTCAACCCATGTGTTCAAGCAGTTGCTTTTCTTCTGTGTTTCCTCTCCTGTAGTTCTTCCTCTGAATGTGGATAGGGTTCTTTTCCATAAGTCGCTCAGAATTGTTATGGATCATTGTATTGCTGCTAGTACAGAAGTCCATTACATTCTATTTTACCACAGTGTATTGGTCTCTGTGTACAATGTTCTTTTGGCTCAGCTCCTTTCACTCTGCATCAGTTCCTGGAGGTCTTTCCAGTTCATATGGAATTCCTCCAGTTTATTATTCTTTTGAGCACAATAATATTCCATCACAAGCATATACCAGAGTTTGTTCAGCCATTCCCCAATTGAAGGGCATACCCTCATTTTCCAGTTTTTTGCCACCACAAAAATCGCAGCTATAAATATTTTCCTACAAATCTGTTTATCTATGACCTCTTTGGGGTACAGACCCAACAATGGTATGGCTGGATCAAAGGGCAGGCAGAATTTTATAGCCCTTTGAGCATAGTTCCAAGTTGCCATCCAGAATGGTTGGATCAGTTCACAACTCCACCAGCAATGCATCAATGTCCCAATTTGGCCACATCCCCTCCAATATTCATTATTCTCCCCTTCTCTCATTTTAGCCAATCTGCTAGGTGTGAGGTGATACCTCAGCATTGTTTTGATTTGCATTTCTCTAATTATTAGAGATTTAGAGCACTTTCTCATGTGCTTATTGATAATTTTGATTTCTTTATCTGAAAATTGCCTATTCATGTCCCTTGCTCATTTATCAATTGGGGAATGCTTGATTTTTTATACAATTGATTTAACTCCTTGTATATTTGAGTAATTAGACCCATGTCAGAGTTTTTTGTTATAAAGAATTTTTTTCCCAATTTGTTGTTTCCCTTCTGATTTTGGTTGCATTGTTTTTGTTTGTACAAAAGCTTTTTAATTTAGTATAATCAATCATCCCATTCACATTCAGAGTTATAATTATCAGTTGTGTGTTCCCCAACATTTTGGAATCCTCTCTTAGTTCTACCCCTTCTTACACTATTTCCTTTTAAACCAGTGATTTGTTTTAAACCAGTAACCCTTGTCCCCTCCCTTGATTTACTACCCTTTCTACCCCCTCCCTTGTTATTCCCCTATTTTTATTTTTAAGGCCTAATGAATTCCCTCTCCCTTCTCCCCTCCCTTTTTTGACCTCCCCACTCCTCTGTTCCCCTTGGTTTTTCCCTTCTGACTTTCTCAGTAGGGTTAGATAGAGTTCTATATCTCAATGGATATAGCTACTCTTCCCTCTCAGGATTAATTACATGAGAGTAAGGTTTAAATATTACCTCTTAATGTTCTCTTCCTCTCCTTCTTATGATAGTATTCATCCCCTTCCTTTCCATGCCCTCTTTGCATGTAAGAGAATATCCTGTTTTTCTTATTCATTCAAGTTTCTCTTGGTGTCCTCTACTATTCACCCACTTTTTCCCACCCACCCCCTTATCATCTTAAACCATTTAGTACTCCAGCCTCTCCCTGTGAATAATTCTTCTAATTACTATAATAGCGGATACTATAATAGTGAATAGAGTTCACTACTGAGAATTACACGTAACATTTCTCCACATAGGAATACAAATAATTAGATCTTATCGAAGCCCTTAAAGAGGCAAATTTAAAAATAAGAGTTTTCTTTCTTTCCCTTCTGCTTCTTATTTACATTTTTATGTTTCTCTTAGTCTTTGTGGTTGGATATCGAACTTTCCATTTAGTCCTGATCTTTTCTGTGCAAATACGTGGAAATCTTCTATCTTGTTGAATGCCCATACTTTCCCCTAGAAGTATACAGTCAGTTTTGATGGGTAGGTGATCCTTGGTTGTAGACCCAGTGCTCTTGCCTTTCTGAATATCATATTCCAAGCCTTGCAGTCTTTTAGTGTGGAGGCTGCCAGATCCTGTGTGATCCTGATTGGTGCTCCTTGATCTGTGAATTGTCTCTTTCTGGCTTCTTGTAAATTTTTTTCTTTTATTTGGAAGCTCTTGAATTTGGCTATTATATTCCTGGGGGTTGTCTTTTCAGGGTTTAGTGTAGAGGGCGATCTATGGATCCTTTCAATGTCTATATTACCCTCTTGTAGAACTTCAGGGCAACTTTGCTGAATAATTTCCTTTAGTATGGAGTCCAAATTTCTATTAATTTCTGCTTTTTCAGGAAGACCAATGATTCTCAAATTATCTCTTCTAGACCTGTTTTCTTGATCTGTCAATTTCTCAGTGAGATATTTCATGTTTCCTTCTATTTTATCAGTCTTTTGACTTTGCTTTATTTGTTCTTATTGTCTTGAGAGATCATTGGTTTCTGCTTGCCCAATTCTTGTCTTTAGAGACTGGTTTTCTGCCATATTCTTTTGATTTTCCTTTTCAATTTGGTCTATCCTGTTTTCCAGCTGTTTGATTTTGGTCTCCAATTTGCTCATCAATTCTTTTGATTTGGGGGCATCTTTTTCTAATTGCCCAATTCTAGCCTTTAGAGACTGGTTTTCGGCTATAATCTTTTGGTTTTCCTTTTGATTCTGGTCTATTTGGTTCTTCAAGGCTTCCAGCTGGTCATTTCTGGTCTTCAGTTTCCTTATCAATTCATTTGATTTCTGAGCCTCACTTTCTAATTGTGAAATTCTGCCTTTTAAATTGTTATTTTCTTGCCAGTTCTCTACCATCTTTCTCATAATCTCAGATTTGAACTTTTCAATAGCTTGTGACCAGTTTTCATTTTTTGGGGAAGGTTTGGATGTGATTACTTGTTTTTTCTCCTTTCCTGTTTGCTCTGTTGTCTCGATTTTTTCTGTGTAAAAGTTGTCGAGTGTTAAAGATTTCTTCTTGATCTTTCTCTTCTGGGGTTCTTGTCTCTGGCTTGCCATTGTTAGCCCAGTTCCCTCTCAGCTTTATCCTCAAGCCCAGGGTCTGTCTGCACTCTTTTGGCTCCTGAGGTTTCAGGTCTAGTTGTTCTCAGGGTCAAGCCTCCTGGTGGTCCCCTTGCTTGTTCCTCTGCCTGAAACTCCTTTAACAGTCTCAGGGCACTGCTTCCACAGTTGTGCACCTCTCTGCACTGGGTCCTCACCCACGGTCCACACTTGTGCTCAGAATCCCCATCTGCAGCTGTGACTGAGCCTGCACTCAGGGTCTGTGTTCAAAGTCCGCACGTTCTTTAGCCTCTTGGGGTCTTAAGTCTTGCTGCTCTCAGGAACAGGTCCTGGTGACCCCAGGTAGCTGTCAAGGACTTAATGGATGCCCCAAACTTACTCTAACTCTTGTGCACTGGCTTTGGACCTGTAGGTGATGGTGGTGGGTGGGAGGGGTTGCTCAGCTCACATTTTAGTGAGAGCTGTTTCACCCCCTTATAGCATGGAAATGTCCCAATCCCATGTACTTTCAATGCTGAGCCCTGTTGTGGGGTCCCTTCGTTCGTCTGGATTTGTTTTTATGTCCCCTTGAGGAGTCCTATATGTTTCAGTGAGGAGAGGTTAAGCAGCTGCTTTTTACTCTGCCGCCATCTTAACCCAGAACCTCAAGAAAAGGATGCAGGACGTATATTAAACCAGATTTTAATGTTGGCAAAGTGGGTGAAGGATTTCTAACACTGAAGGAACAAACCTACTGCTTTTAGAATGTAAGGAGATCAGCTGACTCTTCCCTTACTGCACTAACAGACAGCTCTAGCTAAGTTGGCTCAGGCTGATCCTAGATGATGATGGGAACCAAGGATAAATCCTTAAACAGCTAGTAAGTCCAAGTGAAGCTCTAGAGAGAAAGGCTATCTGACAGCCATCCACTAGTTGCAGACCTGAAAACCTTATCTGAACCTAGGCTGTGTTGATTGATGATCTCTTCAATCTTCTTCAAAATCCCAAAATTTCACAGCTACTTGAGTGTCAGCAAGCTGGACTACAGATACACCCTCCTTCTTCCAGCTTAGTCAAGAAGTCCACTCTCTTTTTCAAACTTCACTCTTCGTTCTGTCCTGGAATGTCCATGCACTCAGTCAAGGCTTGCTTTTAGCTGTTAGCTTTCTATCCTAACTTAAATCTATGTCTACTCTATAACTTACCTATAACACTATCCAGAAACATTGTACACTGTCAATTATGGCTTGAGTTCTATAGTGCCCTTTTTCATGGATAGCATTGCACAGTGGATAGTATAATACTTTTGGCAAGATGAGTTTGCCTGAAGCTGAGAACCATATGCCCTTCACTAGTTTGGCTCCTATATATTGTTTGAATTTTGTACTTCCCTTGGGGTGTATGCTTGTTTTAAATTTGCTTCATCCACCAAGATGAAGTTTAAGATATGAATGGGTCCAAACCTAGCATCAAATTTGGCTGTAACGTCAGCCCTGTGGTTCCCTAAAGTTATACTATCTTCTCCCAGCCTATGACTTCTGCAATGCACTACTGCCAGTTCTCTGGGCAATTGTACTGCTTCTAGGAGTTGTATAATGATATCACCATAAGCAATTTGCTTTACACCAGATGTTATGAAGCCCCTGTATTTCCAGATTTGTCCTGTAGTGTGTATCACATTGAATGCATTTCTGGAATCTGTGTATACATTTATTCTCTTTATCTTTGCCAATTTGAAGAGGCTCGAGATGCACTTGATCATTTTTAATAGAGATGTATACCAAAGTGTCAGTTTTTGTGTCACTACAGCTGTATCTGTGAATCTTTCTCCATCCACCATATAGGAAGAACCATCAGTTAAGAGTGTTAATTTTGGATTTCTAAAGGAATGTCTGTTAAATCTTCCCCAGTTTTCTTCACTATCTCTGTCATTACAATTATGTATAGGTTCTCCTTGTAAGGGGAGATCTGGCATAATGGTTGCTAGATGGATTTCTTTGCAATGATGAAAGATTATGTTTTCATTGTCAAGCAACACAATCTCATTCTGAGATAGCCTTTGAGATGCGAAGGCTTGCAGTTTGCTGTTCATCAGGATAGATTCTATTTGGTGTGGTGAATATACCCTGAGACAGCATCCCAGTACCAAGTCAGATGATTTTCTGATCATCAGGGATGCTGTATCAATTGCTCTTAAGCATGCGGCCATTCCTATGGCAACTGTGTCTAAATGAGAGCTATAGTAGGCTGTAGGTATGGATTGATTTCCCAGAGTCTGTATTAGCACTGCAAGTGCAACTCCTTTGTCTTCATGGACAAAAAGATGGAATGGTTTTGGATGTTTTGGGATTTGAAGGGCTGGTGCTGTTACAATAGCTGTTTTCAGCTTTTCTATTGCATTCTTATTCTCTCTTGTGAGTTTCAGGGGTTCTGAAACTGCCTTCCTGGTTAAGTCTGCCAGTAGTTAAAGATATTAGACTAAAACCATGGATCCATTGCCTGCAAAACCCTGTCACTCCCAAGATTGCACGGAGCTGTTTCTTGGTTGTTGGGATGCACAGCTTCTAATGTCTGCCACCCTCTTATAGGACATTTTTCTTCTGCCCTTTTCCAAGATAAAGCCTAGATATTCTACTTTCAGCATGATCCAATGCAATTTGTCTTTTTATACCTTGTACCCTCTTTTGAAAAGCTCTTGCAAAAGAAATTTACTATCTCTGACACACTCAGGCATTTGATGACATTAACAGTATGTCATCCACATAGTGCACTAGCTTTCTCTCACTGAACTTGATGGATTCAAGGTCTCTTTTTAAGATTTGGCAAAAGATGGAGGCCAATTCTGAGAAACCCTGGGGGAGATGCTGCCATGTTATCTCGCAAGATCTCTTTATCATCTCTGATAATCTGATAAGGACAGTTTAGTTGATAAGGAAAAAAACGGACACTGAACATCTTTTAGCTTCATGCTTCCAGCTCTGTCTCTAGGAGCATGGAGTTTATTATATATATTTCAAGACTCATTTCACACAAAAGAACCACCCCCTGAAACTTTGAAGATGCGCAGAAGTTATAAATTATGTCATATCAAAACACAAAAGGTCTCATTGCCTTCAGAACAGACCAAGGCCAAGGCTGAATTTTGACTGGGTTCTTATCAGAAAGCCATGTCAGGGAATATTTTTCTCAGTGTTGAATTGCCCCATTAAGGTTTTGGCCTTGGCTATACCAGGCAGCTGCATTCCTGGCCAAAGGGGGAGAGTGTTAACCTTTTAAATGCTGGCCTGCTAGGAAGCTAAAGCTCTTCAATAAGGCCACAATACTTTTCAACAAGAAATCACAAGGATCACAAAAGGCGTCAAAAGAGGAGTCACAGATTTTTATCTATTTAAGACTCTTTCTCCTATTGGCTTCCCACAATTACTGGGACGTTCCCATGTGAACACAAATATCTTTTCACTCTCTTCGTGGAGGGGTATGCTAAAATAGGCACTACACAAGTCAACAATGGTGAACCAAACTGCGTCACTGGGAATCTGATATTATTGCCACTGGACTAAGGACCACTGCATGGCATTTATTTTTTTTTATATTTTATTTTTTAGAAAAATTTTCCATGGTTACATGATTCATGTTTTTACCTTCTCCTTTACTCCCTTTCACACACAAGACCCCCATAGCCAACATGCATTTCCACTGGTTTTAACATGTGTCATCAATCAAGAGTATTTCCATATTATTGATAGTTGCATTGGTGTGGTTGTTTCAGATCTACATCCCCAATCATGTCCTCATCAACCCATGTGTTCAAACAGTTGTTTTTCTTCTGTGTTTCCACTCCTGTATTTCTTCCTCTGAATTTGGGTAGCGTTCTTTTCCATAAATCCCTCAGGTCATTGCATTGCTGCTAGTACAGAAGTCCATTACATTCTATTTTACCACAGTGTATCAGTCTCTGTGGATAATGTTCTTCTGGCTCTGCTCCTTTAACTCTGCATCAATTCCTAGAGGTCTTTCCAGTTCACATGGAATTCCTCCAGTTTATTATTCCTTTGAGCACAATAGTATTCCATCACCAGCATATACCACAATTTGTTCAGCCATTCCTAATTGAAGGGCATACCCTCATTTTCCAGTTTTTTGCCACCACAGAGAGCTCGGCTATAAAAATTTTTGTACTATTCTTTTTATCTATGACCTCTTTGGGGTGCAAACCCAGCAATGGTATGGCTGGATTGAAGGGCAGGCAATCTTTTAGAGCTCTTTGGGCATAGTTCCAAATTGCCATCCAGAATGGTTGGATCAGTTCACAATTCCACCAGCAGTGCATTAATGTCCCAATTTGGCCACATCCCCTCCAACATTTATTACTCTCTCCTGAAATCATTTTAGCTAATCTGCTAGGTGTGAGGTGGTACCTCAGAGGTGTTTTGATTTGTATTTCTCTAATTATTAGAGATTTCGTACACTTTCTCATGTGCTTATTGATAGTTTTGATTTCTTTATCTGAAAATTGCCCATTTATGTCCCTTGCCCATTTATCAATTGGGGAATAGCTTGATTTTTTTATACAATTTATTTAGCTCCTTATATATTTGAGTAATTAGACCTCTATCAGAATTTTTTGTTATATTTTTCCCCAGTTTGTCATTTCCCTTCTGATTTTGGGCTGCATTGATTTTGTTTGTACAAAACTTTTTAATTTAATATAATCAAAATTATTTAGTTTAATTTTGTAATTTTTCAACTCTTGCTTGGTTTTAAAATTTTTCCTTTCCCAGAGATCTGACAAGTATACTATTCTGTATTCACTTAATTTACTTATGGTTTCCTTCTTTATATTTAAGTCATTCACCCATTCTGAATTTATCTTGGTGTAGTGTGTGAGATGTTAATTTAAACCTAATCTCTCCCATATTGTTTTCCAATTTTCTAAGCAGTTTTTGTCAAATAGTGGATTTTTGTCCCCAAAGTTGGGCTCTTTGGGTTTATCATACACTGTCTTGCTGATGTCACTTACCCCAAGTCTATTCCACTGATCCTCCCTTCTGTCTCTTAGCAGTACCATATTGTTTTGATGACTGCTGCTTTATAGTATAGTTTAATATCTGGTACTGCTAGGCCCCCTTCCTTCACATTTCTTTTCATTATTTCCCTGGATAATATTGATCTTTTGTTATTCCAAATGAAATTTGTTATAGCTTTTTCTAATTCAGTAAAAAAGTTTTTTGGGAGTTTGATAGGTATGGCACCAAATAGGTAAATTAATTTGGGTAGAATGATCATTTTTATTATCTTAGTTCATCCTACCCATGAGCAATCAATGTTTTTCCTATTGTTTAGATCTAGTTTTAATTGTTTGGAAAGTGTTTTGTCGTTGTGTTTGTATAATTCCTGTGTTTGTTTTGGTAGATAGATTCCTAAGTATTTTATATTGTCTAGGTTGATTTTAAATGGTGTTTCTCTTTCTACCTCTTGCTGTTGTAATGTGTTGGAAATGTATAGAAATGTTGATGATTCATGTGCATTCATTTTGTATCCTGCAACTTTGCTAAAGTTGTTGATTATTTCTACTAGCTTTTTAGTTGATTCTCTACGATTTTTTTATGTAGACCATCATATTATCTGCAAAGAGTGATAGCTTAATCTCCTTGCCTATTTTAATACCTTCAATTTCTTTTTCTTCTCTAATTGCTACTGCTAGTGTTTCTAGTACAATGTTAAACAATAGAGGTGATAATGGGCATCCTTGTTTCACTTCTGATCTTATTGGGAGGACTTCTAATTTATCCCCATTGCATATGATGCTTGTTGATGGCTTTAGATATATTCTGTTTATTACTTTTAGGAAAGGTCCTTCTATTCCTATACTTTCTAGTGTTTTCAATAGGAATGGGTGTTGTATTTTGTCAAAGGCTTTTTCAGCATGTATTGAGATAATCATGTGATTTTTTGTTGGTTTGCTTGTTGATATGGTCAATTATGTGAATGGTTTTCCTTATGTTGAACCATCCTTGCATTCCTGGTATAAATCCCACCTGATCATAATTAATAATTATGATCACTTGCTGGAGTCTTTTTGGTAGTACTCTATTTAAGATTTTTACATCTAATTTCTTTAAGGAGATTAGTCTGTAATTTTCTTTCTCTGTTTTTGATCTACCTGATTTTGGAATCAGTACCATATTTGTATCATAAAAGGAATTTGGTAGGACTCCTTCTTTGCTTATTATGTTAAATAGTTTGTATAGTATTGGAATTAGTTTTTCTTTGAAGGTTTGATAGAATTCACTTGTGAATCCATCTGGTCCTGGGGATTTTTCTTAGGGAGTTCTTTGATGGCTTGTTCAATTTCTTTTTCTGATATGGGATTATTTATGTATTCTATTTCTTCTGCTGTTAATCTGGGCAATTTATATTTTTGTAAATATTCATCCATATCCCTTAGCTTGCTATATTTATTGCCATATAATTGGGCAAAATAGTTTTTAATGATTGCCTTGATTTCCTCTTCATTAGAGATGAGGTCTCCCTTTTCATCTTTGATACTGATGATTTGGTTTTCTTCTTTCCTTTTTTAAATTAGATTGACTAGTACTTTTTCAATTTTATTTGTTTTTTAATGTACCAGCTTCTAGTCTTATTTATTAATTCAATAATTCTTTTACTTTTAATTTTATTGATTTCTCCTTTAATTTTTATAATCCCTAATTTGGTCTTTGACTGTGGATTTTTAATTTGTTCCCTTTCTAGTTTTTTGATTTGCATGCCCAGTTCATTGATCTTTGCCCTCTCTAATTTATTAAGACATGCACTCAAGGATATAAATTTCCCTCTGAGTACTGCCTTAGCTACATCCCACAGAGTTTGGTAGGATGTCTCATCATTGTCATTCTCTTTAATGAAATTATTAATTGTTTCTATGATTTGTTCTTTAATTAACTGGTTTTGGAGAATCATATTATTTAATTTCCAATTAGTTTTTGATTTGCCTGTCCATGTGCCCTTACTGATTATTATTTTCATTGCATTATGATCTGAAATGGTTACATTTATAATTTCTGCTCTTTTGCATTTTTTACAATGTTTCTATGCCCTATTACATGGTCAATCTTTGTGAATATACCATGTTTACCTGAAAAGAAAGTGTATTCCTTTTTGTCCCTATTCATTTTTTCCACATATTTATTAAATCTAATTTTTCTATGATTTCATTCACCTCTCTTATCTCTTCCTTATTTATTTTTTGGTTTGATTTATCTAGGTCTGAAAGAGGAATATTTAGATCTCCCACTAGTATAGTTTTACTATTTTGAGGTCTGCCAGTTTCATCTTTAGGAATCTGGATGTTATACCATTTGGTGCATACATGTTGAGTACTGTTATTTCCTCATTGTCTGTACTGCCTTTTATCAGGATGTAATTACCTTCCCTGTCTCTTTCAATCAGACCTATTTTTACTTTGGCTTTGTCAGAAATCATGATTGCCACTCTTGCCTTATTTTTCTCAATTGAACCCTAAAAGATTTTGCACCAGCCCTTGACCTTAAACAATATGTCCACCCACCTCATATGTGTTTCTTGTAGACAACATATGGTAGAATTTTGGTTTCTAATCCACTCTGCTACCATGGCATTTCTTCATGAAGTTGTTTGCTGCCCTTAAATCCTGCACAAATCTCCACTGTATGTTGTAGGAAAATATAAGTATAAGGTAATGGGGTCACCAGGGATATTACAATAAATTAAGTGGTTTGTGGGAACACACTCTAGCATTTATGAGACTGGACCAAGGTGAAGAGACCAGAGTTTACTGGATTTCCACAGGAATGGCAGTTGATCTTAACTGTCACCCAGCTTCCACAAGACCAGAGTATAGTAACAGGCTAACAAGGTAAAAGGGACTTAACAGCTTTTATTATGTTAGACTAAAAGGCGGGAAAGGATTTCTATACTTAAAATCTAAAGGATAAAACCACAGGGCAATGGGAGGACTTATTCTATTCTTATCTAAGTGATCTAAACTAACAGAGCCCAAGGAGCTATAAATGGACTCTCTGGGTTTCTGCCTCAAACCTGGAACCTGCCAGGCTTGAGTATAGCTAGGGCTTTTGTGGTTTTGGGATTCTCACTGCAATCCACTGATGATCTCTGTATGGCAGGAGTCAAGATGATCTCAGGTACCAAGTAGAGAGCATTCTGCTTGAAGCACTGTCCTCCAGTTTTCAAACTTCTCCTCCTCTCTTGGCTCTGTAGATTTGTCTTTTTGCTAGATGCCACACCACACAGGATCCCAGGGGAAAACAGGAAGCAGGGTGTCCTTTGCTCTGAGGTCTCCCAGGCTGGCAACAGTTTTTCCCACCACTAATGGAGTCCACACTCCGGGCACAGACAGACTTCCTCCTCCTTCATTCCAACCTGGAATTCCCAGCTCCAGCTCCTTCCTGCTAGGTACTTCCTAATAACTAGCTAATCTCATCTTACTCATAACAATGTGGATGCCCTGGGCATCTCTTTTGGGCTTTTTGATGGGAATAATAGGGGTATTAAATTCTGAGATTGTTGGGACCAGTATGCCTTGTTCTAATTGGCTCTTTATTATTGGTCTTATATCCTCTGTGGCTTCTTTGCTTAGCCTGTATTGTGCTATCTTTGAGGAGTGCCCTCTTTCACTTCTATCTTGACAGGGGTTGCTAATTTTAAAATCCTTACATCTGTAGAATGTTTTGCCCAAACTTTGTCCGGAATATCTTCAAAAATAGTTCCTTCATTATTTTCTTTCTCATCATCTTCCAATTGTCCCAGGAATAACAATGGTTGATGCTTGAGAGATTGTGTTGGCAGATTGGTCGCATTGTATAATTGCCCCAATCTTACACGAAAAAATTACACTCCAAAATATTCGAGGGACATTGGGGAATGAGCAGAAATGTATGGTCTAAATTGAGTTGGCCAATCTTTACCATTTTTTATTTCAGTTTTGGCACTCTCTGTATTTGCCCTGTGGTACCCTTTTACAGACTCCATTATGGTGCTGTTCTCTGGTGATGACTTCAGAACAGATCTCGTGGCACCAGTATGAATCAGAGCAGAATAAATTTGTTCTCCAATTTTGACCATGACCAGTGTTCTTTGTTTTCTGTATTTTGAATTATAGGTATAGGTGGTGCTTCTAAGTTAATGCATCCTAGGTCCCATTCATGATGTTGATTGGCTTCTGTTTGCTCTGGCTTTGGTCCTTTTAGCTGCAATGCTTTATGGTCTTGCAATGCATTTGCTCAGTTTGATGTTACTATTATGTTAGTTGTTTCATTGTTCTCTTGGGTCTACTGTATTCTTTCTTCCATTGTTTTGCAGTTCGGTGCAGCTGAGCTTTCTATGGGTATGCTGTTATATTGTATCTCCATTGTTGATGACCATGAGTAAGATAAAGTGCTCTGAGCTTTCCTGGACATGCTTTGCTTATGTCTGCAAACTTAGATTCAGGAAAAGCTTGCATTAGAGGAAATTCCATTTCTGTATTGGGAATGTATTATTGTTCATTCATTATATCCCAATACTGCTGTGAGTTCATGCATGTTCTTTGTATATGACTTATAGATTCCATGTCAGTAGGAGGAAATAAGATACTATGGGCAGCATGCATAGGCAACAGAGTTGTTGTAATGGTTTTGCACTGTGTCTATTTTTATTGTCTTTGCTTTTTTTCTCTCTACTTCCTTGTCTGCATGTTTTATATTGGGTACCTCTATCTGACTGTCCTTTAAGCACTGAAAGTTTTCTCCAGTTGGAGGCATCCCTCAAGTAACATAAGCTTGGAGGTTAGGAAGCTTTTGATTCAAGTCTTTCTTCAAGGTTGGTTTTGGCTGAAACTCTCTGGCTGTGGGATCTAGTTTTAAATTCCCTTTTTTCTCAAAGCAGTTTTTCTTTGTGCTTTTACTTTCACTATTCAATGCTGTTGGAGAGTGGCTTGTGTTAATGAATAAGGATATTGCTCTTTCCTTCTCAATGGTCTGTATAAGTTCTTCTTTGCTGTCAGTGTCTTTCTGTATGTAACTCTGTTCAGAACACCCAGTTAAGCTTATCCCTTCTATCTTTG
The DNA here is from genome assembly GCF_016433145.1 of Gracilinanus agilis. Classification (NCBI taxonomy): domain Eukaryota; kingdom Metazoa; phylum Chordata; class Mammalia; order Didelphimorphia; family Didelphidae; genus Gracilinanus; species Gracilinanus agilis. The sequence continues at coordinate 135,254,017 of NC_058133.1, forward strand.
TATATTGCTTCATCATCATTTGATCTCCTTGTTTAATTTCAGTCAATGTTTTATGTTGTTGTATATCTGGAACAAGTTTATCATGTATTGCTGAAGATTGTATGTTTGAATTTGATGTTTCTAATGCTTTGCCTATTGCAATTTCTTTATGATTGTTCAGTGCTATTTCCACTATGTTTAAATCAAAGTTTTGTTTAAGTGCAAATGTATTTTGCATTTTAGGTTTTGAATTATTGTCTTTTATCCCATAGATCCTATCTTTAATTTCAAACACATTCCTTTCCATTTGGATTTCTTTTAACCTTTCCCTATAGTTAAGTTTTGCTTCATCATGCCCATTATTCATTATTACATTTCCCAGTTTCTCTTTGTTTTCTCCTGCCTTTTCACTTTTATATCCTTCCTCCTTTGTTTACAGTGCTAACACTACTTCCTTGATTCATAAGTTTGTACATGGTCTTGTGCCTTGCAAAATATATTTTTCCATTGTGCTAAGGCTTAGTGTGTTACTAGGACTATTAGAACTATTGCAATTATGTTCACAGCATTTCGTCTTGTTGTTAAACCTATTGTTGTTATTATAGTTATATCTTGAATTTAGATATGTCCTTCTTCCATTGTTATTCCTGTTGCTGAAATTAATTTGGGACTTGTAATAACATTCTTTGACAATATGGCCAAATTTCTGACACACAAAAAAACACTTCTTTGTGTTGTTTGTTTTTCTCTGCTGTCCTTGGTTTCTCAGATTTTGACTTTGCAAGGCCATGTTCTTGATTTCCTCTATTTCTTTTTGTTTCAAAGTTGTTTTTGCTTCCTTAAGTTGCTTTTTCAGGTCTGCAATTATATTGTCCTCTTTATCTATGTTCTTAATGGGCTTTGGTTTTCTATCATGTGATGCATGTATGTAGGATGCAGTCTTTCTAAGTTCTTCCAGAGCTAATGATTCCCACCCCAGGCAATGCAATTTAAAGTATGTCTGTATTGGGAGTGAGCTTCCTTCAATAAATTGATGCCTGACATGTTGCAAGTTGTTTTCAGACATATCCTGGAACCTGAGGATATTTTCCCCGGCATCAGCCAGCCTATTCAGAAATATGCTAGGGTGCTCTTTTTTTCCTGCTTCAACTTCTCAAAACATCCCCAGCTATTGGGGAACTTTGTGTGGATCTTCATTGCCTCTGCCATATCCTCTCTGCAGCATTGCTAGAAAGCCATGTTAACATGTGACGATAATTCTAAGTCCTTATATTCCCGAGGCCACGAGGCTAGGTTTGGGTTGCTCCTAATCTCCTGAATGAACTAGGCCTTCCCACTGGGTATAAAAAGTTTTGATAAAAGAACTTCAATGTCTTTAAACATCAGGTCATGAAGCTGAACTGCCCTTTTATACTCTTCTACACTTTAAATGGGTCTATATAGAATGCTAGCATTCTCTTCTTCAAAACTTTGAGGTCCCACTTGAGAATGGCTTATGACTTTTCACATGGAGTATCCTCAGTCCTGTCACAGATTGGCAAAATGGGGACTGTTGCCTCATCCCCCTGTGCTTATTCTTTGTTTTATCTTTGCCCTGGCTTGATCCTTCTACTAATTCCACATGCATTATATTTTGCATTCCAGTATCTTTGCCTTCTCTTAGTTGTTTATTGATTTCAATTAGATCTTCAATCTGTTTCTTTAATGCCCTTATCAATGCTGTGTTCTCATCTCCATGACCAAAAATATGTCTTACTAATTTCCTGAGGGACCAATATAATTGCAGTAATGATAGTAGGTCAGCTCCACATGTTGAAATAAAAACAAATATTTCTTCAAGGCTAATCTTAAGCCATTTGTACAAATCATGTACTCTCAAGAGTTCAAGGAGATACTGGGATATAGTTATCATCCACAAGTTGTATACTTCATTCCACAGACTGTACAGCAAGAGTGCAGCTGAAAATTATCAATGCTACTCTTTGCACAGATAAATCCATTGTCTTGTATATCTTTTCACTTTATGATCTTTTTGAAAGCTATCCCTCTGTTGGTGCTGTATGATGATTCATGTTTCAAAATCACTATCCGAGAGTTTCTCCCAAGGACTAATTTAATGGCTGTTCAGTTGTTACTTCGGCTCAGATTCCTTTGCTGGCTCAGCCAATTATAAAAAGAAGCTCCTTCAGTTGGGGTATGGGTGAGAGAGAGGAAGATCAAAGTTGAATCCCTCTCAAGTCACCACAGGAATTCTCTAATTACTTAAACTACTGCAGAAGCAGTAGATAGAGTGACTTGATTCACCTCTGCCACCCTGTTCTTGAAGGAGGAAGAGTTTCTCTGTTGATTGAGGTACTTCTTATCTCTCTCTGAAGTTGTTAGCCAGAGATAGCTGGATAAACCACCCCTATATCAACACCCCTCTCCTTCAACTGTAAGTCAGTTGGAAAATGGTAGGCAACAGGCTTGTTCACTCCTTGATAACTTTGCTGAATAGACTAGAAATGCTATCTGACCTTTGTAATTTGTCTTTTAATAACAGTATTGATTAAAGGGAAAGGTCACAGGGTTGAGGAAAGAGGTTGGATAGGAATGGCTTGTTGTTTCTTTGTTGAACCCTAAGAGTCCATGGCTCAGCCAGGCCAAAGCCCAAACTGAGTTTCTCTCACCCTTTTCACTAAAGCCCTTATTCCTAATTATCTTAAAGTAGATTAGAAGTCACTAGGGGGATAATTATAGTGGAAAGATGAAGGTAACCAGTTGTAGAAGAGAGCGTATGCACGCTCTCATATAAGTCTCTGAATCTCTCAGTTGAATCTGTGGTATAGAATCAGACTTGGCAGGAATCAAATATGGCTGCAGGGACTTTTTTCCAGGGACAGCAAGGAGTTTGTGCAGGCTTGACTCAGGAGCTGCAGACTTTCACCTCCTTCTCCTTCACAGCTTCCAGAAGCAATCCCCTTTGCTTGGGGGTTTCCCTCTTTTATCCTCCTGATTCCAACAATCTTCAACTGATCCTCTTTCTTGGAGTTCTGCTATAGCCCCCCTGTAATTCCACTTTACAATTATCCCTGGTTTTTGTTTTGCAGGATTTTACACTAAAATCCGCCCTAAGGTTTCTTAACTATCCTGTATAGCTATTTTTATGGTCCTCCCCCGCCCCCGCCCCCAACATAACAAACACTTAACTAAGCTTTATTCTACCTTTTCCTATCTAACTATGAGTCAGAATGGGAATAGGAAAGTTTTGAGGGTGTGGATGGGGTTTTACAATTAATCCAGGTATAACAATATAACACGAAATGTTGAAATAATTATGCAACAATATATTTTTCATCAAAGCACTGCCTAACTTTGCAATGCAACAAAATGTCTCAACATGTTTTCTTAACCACAACAAAGCAACATAACCATCTTATAGTTCTAAAATAGGAACTATTCTCTTAATCAAGTACACTTCTTTATCTAAGATGTTAAGGTTAGAATCTCCTATTCTCCTATGTTAGTGTGTGTTATGGACAGTATGGTGATACTGAACAGGGCCTGATGGAGAGATGGCCCAAGGTCCTCTGATGGTCTAAGGACTTAAGCTGAGTGGGGATGAGAAGCTCAACTGAACACCAAACCCCACCTAACAGTTCCCAGGAATAAGTGATTGAGTGATAAGCTGTGAATTGGATCACACAGCTTCTCTGGTTACTTTTCCAAGGGTTAAGTTGATGGATAATGTTGATGAGTGGAAAGATGTTAATGATAAGTGGATAATGCGGTGACTGTGTCTTTGCCTGAATATTTCCTTTCCCCTTAGATGCAAAGGATATCAAACTGATCTTTGAAATAACAACAGCCTTCACCTAAATAAGCTTTAAGGATTTAATTATAATCAACTCAGGGGAAGGAATCAGAGTTGAAAAAGCCCAAACTGAGTTTCTCTAGCCCTTCTCACTAAAACATTTATTCCTAACTATCTTAAAGTAGATTAGAAGTCATTAGGAGGATAATTATAGTGGAAAGATGAAGGTAATCAGTTGTAGAAAGATAGGGTCTTATATAAGTCTCTGAATCTCTCAGTTGAATCTGTGGTGTAGAATCAGACTTGGCAGGAATCAAATATGGCTATAGGGACTGTTGTCCAGGGACAATAAGGGGTTTGAGCAAGCTTGACTCAGGAGCTGCAGACTTTCACCTCCTTCTCCTTCACAGTTCCCAGAACCAACTCCTTTTGCTTGGGGGATTTCCCCCTTTTATCCTCCTGTTTCCAACAGTCTTCAACTGATCCTCTTTCTTGGGGTTCTGCTGTGGCCCCCCTATAAAAAAAGCAAAACAAGGAAAAACATCAAAATAGAAATACAAACACAAAACTTCATGCAAGGAATAAACAGAAAACTTAGAAAATTTTGTAAAAGTACAATAAACACAATATTGCATAAGCTTTTACAAAAAAAGTTAAACCAATCCATTAAAAGTTATTTATGCAAAATACATTCAAAAGTAGATGAAAATTGAACATAATCTTATTCTAAATTAAAACAATATTCTTATTACACAAAACTTAACTTTTACAAAGAACTTGTGTATCTAGCTATCCTATATAAAAAACGTAATCAGTGTCAAATATTAATTACATACATAATTTTACATATATACATAAAATACATATAATATACATGTATAATACACACCATATTTACACACATGCTACACATATATACACACTATAATATAAATTTTAACCATAGCTATAATATACACTGTTTATATGTATTTACATATCTATTTATGTTTGTGTGATGTGTAATATGTAGTGTATGTTATTATGTATGTTGCAATGTATTTCAGTACTCTGACTTTTCTTATCAACCCTAAACTACAGCCCTATCTTAATGAAATCTCCTAAAACTAACCCTGTCTACTTATATTACTACTATTCTAAGCTATCTAAAATCTAAACAGTATCCATATACCAACATGCACACTCTTATATAACTAAATCCTATACTAAGTAACTACTCATTGATTCACTATTTGAATCAATGTATCCTAACCATGTTTATGTTTGTTTATATGTATATGTTTATGTTGTGTTGTTAGTTATGCTATGTTATGGTATGTTACTGTTGCATGTAATATACCTACCCAAACTTCAGACTTTCCATCTTCTTATCTTCGTTGAACATTTTCTTTAAAATCTTTATCTACTTATTAGCTAGAAGTCTTTCAGTCTCTGCACATTGTCCTTTAGTGTCTCTGGATCCTCCTCTTCAACAGGAATGTTCTTTTCCACTAGAATGTACTCTTCCACTGGAATAGTCTCCTTGCTGATCTTTTTGACTGAAGACTCTATTTGCCTGATGAAATCCTCTTACTTCTCCTTCTTTTCATCTTCCTCCTCCTCCTCCTTCGTAACGATGATTATTCTGAGAGCTCAAGATATTAATTGATTTAGATAGGCTTGTGTGATGAAACTATCTGAGCAACTCTCCTCATCCTTCCTGGGGGGAATAAAAGGGTGAAATGGGGTGTACTGACAGAGATGGACAAGTGTTGGTAACCTGGTAGGGGATTCCTCTAGGGGTTAATGTTGTTAGGCCCCTGGGGCTTGGCTTAAATGCCTCTGCCCCAAGAAACCCCCTTCAGATAACAACCCTGCTGGGTTAAGGCTGAATGGCAGGTGACCTCAGACTTATGAAGCCAAGATCTGAATAGACAGCCTTTCCCTTTTCCCTCTTCTTCCCCCTGCTTTCCTGTAGAATACTATGATCTGACTGTTTACTAAAGGTTATTTATTATTATTATGAATAGGATGCGAGAGGGTAGTGGTGAGAGGTGTCCTTAATCTAGCCTGAAATATCAAGGTCCTTCAAGCCAAATGGCCAGACCAGGAATTCTCCTTCCTTCCCCTATTTCTTATAACTAAGCTAAACTACTAGCTTGAATAATATAATAAAGGATTCTTTATAGAAAGGCAAGGCAAACAGAGAGAGTCTTCATGGTTAGCTCAGTGGCCAGCTGGGTCCATCAATCCCTTTGGCCACTGATAGATCCTAGAATTCCTTCATTATGGTATCAGAGGAATTCAGGAATGGCAAATTTAGGTCTTTGGGTATTGAGATGTCCAAGGGAACCCTTTGGATAGTCTCTGCTCACTCCTGAGGTGGCAAGAGTCCTCCCTCTCTCCTCTGAGATCTGAGACTGAAGATCTCCACCAAGGTTCGTTCCTTCCCACAATCCTTTGCTCCTCATCTCAGCCGCTGGTCTTGTTAATCACTTCTTTCCCAAATATTCCAAACTGTTCTTTTGCAAACCTCTCCTTACACCTTCTTCTGCTTCTATTATTTCTACATTCTCATCATCAATCCTATGAGCTAATTTTACATGAGAACAATGAAACCAAGAATCTCTTCCCAATATTTTCACTGATAAAGGTGAAATTAACACAATTGTAGAAGGACCAACCTGTCTTATGTAGCCAATGTTTTAGCAAAATTTTTCACATATACTGTTGGAAGCCCCAGTTATCTTGAGAGGTGTGATGGTTTAGCTGAAAGGGAGGAAGAGAGAGTTGGGGACACAGTGAGTTTCCAGAAGCTGTTCTCTCAGATTTCCTGTGAATCTTTATTTTTATACCTTTCTCTCACAGTCACACAAATGCTGGGAAAATTTACATTTCAAATTCAAAACAGAGAAAAGAAAATCAAGATTATACTTGGTTACATAAAATTTTGGCACACAAAACATATTTCTGCATATCGATTATATCCAGTCTAAACAATTCTCAAGGCTACTAAAACTCTATCTAAGTTTTATTTTTTTTTAAGAATCTTCAACATATTTAAAAAGTGGATTAGAGTGTGAGAACCCTCAAATTCAAGGGGACAAGTCTAGCATGAGAAAGTAGCAAAGTGTGAGAATATTTTGGTTTCATAGGGTTAAATTCAGTGTGAGAAAGGATTGAGGCAAAAAAAAAAGTTTTGTCATGCTATGGCCTTCAAATTCTGAGACAGAGAAAAGAGCAGCTTCTGCTATTTCACTGAGGGTGAAATTATTAACTCATTAAATGCTGGTTTATTATAGAGTCGTAAAAGGAATTCTATAAGGAAGTTCTATAAATTGATTTCTATAAAGAAATTTTATATCTATACTACAAAACTTGAGGCTATCCTAAAAATATAGATTGTAGTAATTTTAATAATAAAAAATGTTGATCAGAAGAGAGTCACACAGAGGGGTCTAATTCCATATCCATCCATCCTGTGGCTTGAATTTCAGACAATAGGGATCAATGTAAGGCTCCACTGTCTGCATTGACTTGATGGACCCTGATGGAGACCCTTTTTTCTCTGAGGGGCTCCTGGCACATATACCATATCACCTGGTTGAAAATTATGAAGAGAATAATCCAATGGACCAGATTGGATCAATACTTCCATATCATGCAGTTCTCTAAGTCTTTGTTGAAAAGCACTTATGTATGAAGCAATTTGACAATCTCCCCCTAAAGAGATGTATATACAGCCTTTACAAGTTTTTGTTTGCAATGGAGCATGTCTAAAGAGCATTTCATAAAATAATACATACAAATCTGTTCTTGGTCTAGTAAGTAGGAGAAAGCTATGGGAAGAATATCTGGCCATTTTAGATGAGTTGCAGCACAAATTTCCCCCACCGTAGTCTTGAGTTCCCTGTTTAAATGCTCCACTTGACCTGAACTTTATGGATGATAAGGAACATGAAACTTAGATGTTATTCCTAGATTCTCATAGACTCTTTTCAGAATATCTTCAGTAAAATGAGATCCTTTATCCAAATCTATGGCAATTGAAACATCAAACCTAGAAATAATTTCCCTTAGGTAAACTTTCACCACAAAGCTAGCTGTATTTGTAGTTGATAGAAATGCTTCGGGCCACTTTGCTAACCTATCAACAATTACAAGACAAAGCATGTATCATCCAGCTTTTGGCATGCTTATATAATTAATTTGCAAACTCTCAAATGGGCAGTATGCCAAAGGTCTACCACCTAAACCTTTCTTTTTGAATGCACCTTGATTGAATTTTTGACAAACAGAACAACTACTACAGATCCTATTTCCAAAAGTACTTATTCCTGGTGCTATACATTATCTCTTTACAGAATCCACTATAGCTTGTGACCTTTTATATGAATGGCTTGACACAAATAGGTACAAAAATCGTTTGGTAATTGTGGTTTCCCAGTGTCTGCAATCCATATACCATGTTTTTTCCTTGCTCCAAACTTCTTCCATTTTTGAATGTTAAGTCTATTGTAATGAATATTTGAGAGAGATAAGAGAGTAGCAGAACTCTTGGATGTAGATAGGGTTTTAGCTGCTTGATGTGGACAGGCAAGTCTGTATAGAAAGAAAACAACACCCAAGGCTCTCCCTCAGCCAATCATTCCAGGTTGCCAAGGAAGTAGTTGAATATTTCTTTGGCAGTTAAACAGGTAACTAATAATGTCCTGATATTGTGACAGTATTATTTCCTGAATTATTATCTCTGGTGAATCTGACTGTGATTGATTATAAGATCAAGGGACAGCAGTTATGGTTCACAGTGATTCAGCTTTCAGTTGGAATGGTTTATGTTTGTCCCTTTACTATTTAAATCTTGCCCCCACATACACACAGGTCAGTAAATGCTCTTCATTGATGAAAAGGTTTAATGTAAAGATGGCATAAGATATTAGGGAAACAAGGGAAAAGGAAAAAGGTACAGGAGTTTCTAACCTAATTCAAAAGCACTAAAGTTCTGTTTGGTAATGAACTGTAGCCTTCAAATATGTTGGTGTGCAGCCAGCTGGCCTACAGGCCTGCTCAAATGGAGATCTATTTATAGGTTTGATCCGATGGTTAGATTCAATTTATGATGATTTTTAGTTATTCTTCAGAAAATATGATGATGACTTGTTGTATGTTGAATGATGTTACTAGCTGGTGATATAAACAAATCTGAGATGACTGCCCCTATAGAGTGACAGCTAATCCCTGGCCTAATCTACTAGTTGAAAGGAGAAATAGAAAATCCATCCACATCTCCCAACCCTCACTCAAAACTGAGTTGGGTTGTTTCAGTTAGGCCCTCTTATATAGGGCTTTTCCAACTGTCTCCCTTCTCATGCCAGTGCATACCAACTCTTGAAGTTTCCAAAATTCTTAGTAATTAACTGGCAATTCCTGCCCCATCATGGCTACTTGCAAAACCTTATATTATACTATATAAGATTTTTGTATATCATCAGACTCAATAGCTGACAGTTCATTATATACACTGGAGCATTTTGGGCTGTATACTTTGCAGTTACACCATCTCTATGATTTCCTTTAGATATTGAATCTCTACCACAAGTATGACTTCTGCAATGGATTACCACTAGCTGTTTTGGTTTCTGGATAGCATCCAACAACTCAGTTATTATTTCTGCATGTGCAGCTGGTTTTCCTGATGCAGTAATAAAACCTTGCTGTTTCCAGACCATTCCTGTTGCATGACACACTGAAAAAGCATCTGTATAGATATTAGCACTTTTACCATCAGCTAGAAAACAGGCTAGCTTCAATGCCACTAACTCTACACCCTGAGCACTAAGATTTCCAGGTAATGAGCCATATGAGAGGGTCTCCAATTCTGTGACCACTGCAACACCAGTACAATGAATATCATTACACAAATATGAAGAACCTTCAGTGAACAACACCAAGTCTGGATTTTCAATAGGATTGTCTTTCAAATCCATCGTAGGCATATGCTCTAAGTCAACTACTTCCACATACTCATGTAATAGCTCACCATTCTTTAGTAAATCAGGAAGAAGCATAGCTGGATTTAAATCACTACACCTTGTTAAAATGAGGAATAGGTAACCCTAAAGGATGTTAGATAACTAGCTAGTCAGAGTGTGTGTAACCAGGCTAGCTGGGTTATCCTCCCTTCTAACTTGAGGGCCACAAGGGGTAAGTCCCTGAGATGTAACTGAGAATAGGGAAAAACAGTGTAATAATGATATATTTTGAGAGGGTTTGGATGGTAAAGGGGAACAGACTTGTGTGTGAATGTCTGTCAGGAACTCTCTCTATATCAGTGTTACTAGGACGAAGAGGGAAATTCTCTGTAAAAATGACTTATCAGAGAATGAGCAAATGATGATAGCTTGAGAGGGGTCTTTACTAGTGGGTAATGTTGGTAGTACCCCTGGCTGGGGAAGCCCAGATCCTCTTCAGGCAACCTCCCCCTTTGGGTTAAAGTGGCACAGCAGGGGGTCCTGCTCAGATGGAGTCTGGTTTGAGCTTCTAACCTTGCAGACCCCTTGGTCCTTCTGTGTCCCCTGAATAAATCTCCTTTATCTGACTACGAATCAATTTTAATTATAATAAGATCAAGGTGACTGAAAGTGGGGAGAGGGTAGAGGTATTTAGGAATCCCTAATATCTAATGTCACAAGGTCCTTCTCTCTGGCAGACCAGAAATGGCCAAACCAGAAACTCACCTTCCCTTCCTCTATTTCTTATCCTATCTAAAATCTATATTACTAGAAGTATAATAGGGTCTTTTATGTAAGGCAGTTAAGGGTTAAGAGTCTTTGGGATACGCTCCGAGGCTCCCAGAGTCTGCTGACCCCTCACAAATAAAGAGACCTGAATCTCTTTAGGTTGATAGTTGAAGCTGACAGGAAACACCAGGTTTTAGGGTATAGATGGCCAAAGGAAATCCTTTGGGCTGGGCTCTTGATTGGTCACTGAGCAGGCTACTTTTGTCCTCTCACCCTGAGATCCTCAATCTAAAAGCCTCTCAGTCCAGGTTCTTCCTTCCCAAAATGCTCTGCTCCCCTTCAACTGACAGTTCGTGTCAGTCAAGTCAGGTTCCCAACATTCTAAAGGTTCCACTCACCCCAGTCTGCTCTTACAATTCCTGGTTTTCTTGTCATGTGACTTTCCAAAAGTCACTCTGAAAAAAAAAAACTTACCTAATATTATTGTTATTTTCTATTCCTAACTACTGTCCCACCTCCAAAATAATAGATTTCCCTAACTTTCCCTTCTATACTGAAAAAAATAAAAAGTGGGTAGGTAAATAAACATTAGTGGGTTGGTGGCATAAGGTTAAAAGGTGTTAGATGATTTTCTAGGTTCTTGATAGTTCTTGGGCCAGTAATTTAAAATCCTGAAGATCCGAGAAAGGATTCAGGGAAAGATTCAAGGTAACAATAGCAGGGTTTATTATTTAACTGGGACAGGTAAGGGAAGGGAATGGGAATGATCTGACTGGATATAACTAAATTCCTCCAACTAAGGTCCAACCAATTTCTGCACTGATATCTACCTAAATTTTACCCAGCTACTATATTCTATCCTATTTAGAATACCCTCCCTTTGATAATATTTAAGAGTAAGGGAAAACTGGAAGGTAAACAGGTCCACTGAGTCTATAGGGAAATCTCATGGCTATTGTCCTTCAGGATCTGTCAGGAATCCAGTAGGGTCTCAGCAACATAAATCCAAAGGAAGGGGAGTAAGGCTCTTGGCAACACAGTCCACCTGTGTCTCACCAAAACTCAACCTCTTCCTGGCCAGTGAAATTTGATAGATGATCCACTCTGACAGGTTATCCAGAGAGATAGAGCCAATACTTCCAGAGTGAGAGTAAGTCCAGGAACTAACTGACACCAGCCAGTCACTGACCCAAGAGTTCTGGAATTTTCTCTCTCCTGTCTGTAACTTCCACTTTCCCTGATTTTACTACAAGAATGCTAATTTCTAAGCTATCTAACTTATTCTAAGAGAGTTCCAGGAAAGTTTGGGTGAGGGATGAGTTTTCCATGTTTGTAACAATGTTGCAAAAATAAAACAATTTTCAACACAATGCTTTGTTAAGAATAATGCCTAGTTTTCCAATTTTTTCTAATGTAACAGTTTTCCTACTCTTAGTTATTTCTAAGCTATTATGTTAACTACCTATTTTCCTAATACACTGTTATCTTATTTCTACAATGCATCTCTTTTCAACATCTACTTTTTTAATACACTTACCTACCTGTCTAAAAACAATACTCTATCTTACACTTATTCTTTCCCTACATTAACTAAGCTACAATTTGAAATAGGTTTTGATGGGTAAATTGCTCCCTTTGATAAATTGTCTCCTAATGTGTTGGAGACTGTCCTCATTCAATTGTTGGAATCCCAGGATATTCTCTCCCACACAATAAGTCTATCTAAATAGTTGCATGGATGCTCTCCTGACTCCTGGCTCAGTTCTCAAACTGTCCCCAATAATTAGGCCTTTTTGCATATGACTTCATCACCTCCACAAGGTCTTACCTGCATCTCCTTAGGTAGGACATGTTTTCATGGTGGGAAATTTCTAATTCATGGTGTTCCTGAGGCCATGAGGTCAAATTAGATTCCTATGGGTCTCTTCAATAAATTGGTTCTTTTCAGCCAGTGTAAATAATTCCCCAAGCAGAATCTCAGTATCCTGGAATGTGGGGTCATAAAGCCGTACCACTCTTTTAAATTCTTTTATACACTTAGATGGGTCCAAAAAAACCTTTGGCATGCGATGTTTTAGATTGTGCAGGTCCCCAGATTGTAAAGGGTTTATGTGTTTTTAAGTGGACAACACTATGTGATCACGTTTGGGGAGAATTCTGCCCCTTTTGTGGTTTGCTGCATTGTCTCATTGGTATTTTTCCCTATTTGTGATGCCATTTGCAACCCATTCCCTAATGTGTTTCCTTTTCCCTCCATGAGCTTTTTGTCTGTTTATTTCAATTGTGTTATCTCCCTTTTCAGTGCAAGAATCAGTATTTAGCTTTTTCAATGACCAGTAAAATTGCAAGAAGGAAATTATCACTGCAATCATGGTTGATAAGAATTCACAGACCTGACCTATTTCCAGTTTAAGCCATTGGTAATTATCATATATTGTTATAAACCCAAGTATATATTCTGGGATCGCCACCATCCGTAGATTATACACCATTGCCAGAAGTTATATAATAGAGCAATACACTCTATCAGAGTAAAGATAGTTCTTCCATTTGAGGTATCCATTGTGAAAACTCTAGTTCAAATGCCTTAGGTACTGTGCCTTTAAGGTTTTTCTTTTTTTTTTCTTTTGAGTTTGTCCTATCTGTGTTGCTGTAGATGAGAGAAATTAAAAATGGCTACCTCCCAGTTCTCACAGAGGCTTTTCTTTTCCAGATTTTTATTTTAGTATCTATGTAGGTAATAAACCTAAACTGGTTCAGCCAAAATATGTTAATGGCCCAATTAGAGAGGGATTAGGTGGTAAAGAGAGGTGAGTCAGTGAGTTAAATCTCTGTCTCCTTCCCTTAAGGTGCCACTAACACTGGAACAAACTAAGGTGGGGGGGGGGGTGTCTCAGGATTGGTGATCTTCCAGAGAGTGAGTACTAGGTTTCAGTGGTCAGAGGGAAGGCTATCACAAATGTTGAGGTATGTGGAGACATTGTCTGGACTGGCTCAGAGCATTGGTCCACTAGTCTCCCCTTAGCCAGTTGGCGACTCCACAGGGTGTCTGGCTCTATGATGGTTTCAGCCAAGCAATTGCTCTTTGCCCCTCTTTCCCTCTTTGTCCGTGAATAAAATCTAGAACTCACTATCAGAATGTTGTTAGTTTATTGCAGATAATCAGCATAATTGATGAGAATGATGGGCATTGGAAACTAGGAAGCCCTAAAGGTTTAAGCCCCAAGATCCATCCCTTTGGGGAACCAATTCAGGCTTCAACCCAAAGTTTCACCTTTCCTTCCCTCTATCTCTAGTTCCTGTCTTATTGCTTTATTATAAATATATTTAGGTTGGGTCTCTCAGTAAGGCAAAGTGAGGACAGGGAGATTTGGGGGTCTGCTCCCAGTCAGAGTTCTGACTCCCCAAATGATCATGATATCTTCGACTTGGTAGTAGCAATGGCTGCTGGCAGAGAAACAGGTTCTTAGGCAGAGGTCGGCAACGTATAGCTCTTGAGCCATATCTGGCTCTACCTCCTGATCTGCCAGTCCAGGCAGAGTCCCAGGATGTGCCCCAGGGAGCTCTTCAGCCCCCACCCCATATTCCAGCGCCTTCCGCCTCCATCCTCCTCCTTCCACACACGTTTATGGCTCTCACGGCCAAAAAGGTTGCCAACCGTTGCTCTTAGGGTTTACTCCAGTTCAGGAAAATGCTCAGATGGGCTCTTGGGTTGGCTTGAGCAAGCTTGTCTCCTTCATTGCACCTCAAGCTCTCAAAACCAAAAGCCCCTCTCCTCCTTGAATCTGTCCCAGAATTCTCTGCTGTTTCCAACTGACACTCCTGGCTCATGCTCCCCAGCATGCAACATTCTGTGCAGAAATTCTCTTCTTTTACTCTTGTTCTTACACTAAACCTGAGATTTGAATTTTCCCTAAATCCCTATCTATGCTGTACCTGTTTCTATTCTAGTTATATACTATATGGTTAATTATGATACTCTATGGACAAGGTTATGTATGATACATTATTTTCAACCTTATAGGTACTTTTGTTAACTTATGTTACATATATTTATAAATTTACAAACATTTATGTACATATGATACATTTTATACATAGTCCTGAATTTTGACATTAGCCAGATAAGAAAATCTGCTGATCTTCCTATTTGGCTAAGATCTTTTTGGGACTTAATAATTATTTACACATATACATATATACATTATGCAATCCTGCAACTTCAGACACTCATTTATTTACATGAGGTCTTTGCTATTTATCAGTTTTGTGCTATGTTTGTGTCCTTGTATGTAGTGGTGGATGCATTATACTTACCCAATGTTTAAGTTGTCCTTTTGTAAACATGTTGCCTGCTGTATTTCCCTTCTTTCTTGTATGGTATGTGCTTGTTGTATGTACTCTCTAACATGTGAAATTAATTTGTTTTTGTGTTATTGGTGCACCATTCTTACATAACGTCCTTTTCCTTCTGTCCTCTTCTTACAATGCACAATATTTACACAGTTCAAAGTTTTAGGTGTCCATTTCAGCTTGCACAGTTTCTGACATCCATGTCAGTCAAGCCAGCTTCCCAACATTCTAAAGGTTCCACTCACCCCAGTTTGCTCTTAAGGATTCTGTATTCAGATAGATACACCTATGAGGTAAAGTATTGGCATTTTGCCAGGACTTAGCAAAATGCCTGGCACCCCTTTGATGTCCTTTCTGATACAGGTCCTGTCAGGGAAGCAGCAATATTGGGCAGCTTCATGTTTGACATTACTGAAGCCCATTTAGAGATGCTCCCCACCCCACATTTGACCCCTTCACATCTTCAACCTCCTCTTTATAGTCTTAAAGATTTTATCTGACTGTGTTGTTTTAAATTCAGGAAAAGATTTAATTAACTAGTAATCAGGAAAGGATTGGGAAAGAGGGAAACAGGAGTGCCCTAAGTTAACAAACACAGAGATTGTTGAAGGGTTCTTTTGGCATTTTGCAAAAGTCAAATGCCTGGTCTGAAACTTCCTCAGCTCTTCTTCTTTCTATGCTGCTAATTTAAGGTATTTATGAAGCTCACAAAAGTCATTAGATATAGCTAGCATTGAGAGAGAAAAGTTTCTTCCTCAAGACTGGTCCAGTCTTTCCTCCAGGATAAATCCTCTTGGACAGCTGATAAGTTCTGCCAGTATAACCAGAGTTGTTGTCAGAGATTCAACTTTACTCCACAAAGTTGAATACAAGGATGAGGCAGGGAAATATTCCAGGAAAGGTGAGGTTTCTAAACCCCTAATGGAAATGGAGCTGCATCTGGTTCTCCCCCCTCCTCCTCAGAGACAGTTCTTCCCACACTCCTTTTCTCTCCTCTTTCCAACTACCTTGGCTGTCAGTATTTTCACATTCCAAAATTCCATTTCAATCTCTGTGAAAAAGGGAGGGGAGAAGAAGGGGAAGGGAATTCATTAGGCCTTAAAAATAAAAAGAGAGAAATAATAAGGGAGGGGGTAAAAAGGGAAGTAAATCAAGGGAGGGGACAAGGGTTACTGGCTTAAAGTAAACCACTAGTTTAAAAGGAAATAGTGTAAGAAGAAGGGATAGAATTAGAGGAGGACACCAAAATATCGGCGAATACACAACTGATAATTATAACTCTGAATGTGAATGGGATGAACTCACCCATTAAACAGAAGTAAAAAGCAGAGTGGATTAGAAATCAATCTCTGTGAAAAATCTTTCTCTCTCAACCTCTTTAACTGGATGTTCTCACTACCCAGGAGAATAATTTCATACTTAGAAATCCTTTTATCTGAATAAGCTTGAGTATGAAATTTCCTCATTAGTGCTTCTATTTGATATGAACAGTATTCAGTCAATGAACATTCCAAAACTAAATCTGCTGACTTCTGGACTAACACAGCAGCAGCACCTACCCTCCTTAAACAAGGAACAGTACCTGCAGCTATTGGATCAAGCTGACAATTATAAAATCCAATAGGACAATAACTTTGACCCAAAGTCACCAGAAGCAATTTCCTTGGTCTCATTAACAAACAATTGAAATGGTTTTGAATAGTCTGTACCCAAAGCAGGAGCAGATAAAATGGCTTCTTTAAGCTTATCTAAGGCTTGCAGATGTTTAGGCTTAAATTTCAGAGGTTCAGGTTCTGTATTCCTGGTTAAATCAGTAATACATTTCATTATTTTGCTATAACCAGGTATCCACTGTCTACAGAACCCAGTTGTTTCCAGAACAGCTGCTTTTTGATCTTTGGAGCAGTCAGTTTCTGGATATCAGTTATTCTTTTTTGCATGATACTCGTCAAACCCTCTGATAACACAAAACCTAGATATTGCGCTCTAGAAAAAACCTACTGTAATCTTGTCTTGGAGATCTTATGTCCACGTGTATATAATTCTAACAAAAGAATCTTGCTATCTCTAAGATGCACTTTTGTATTTGGGGATGCAAGAAGAATATTGTCCACAAAATGCACCAATTTACTCTCCTTGAACGGTATACTTTTAAGATCTCTATTTGAAATTTGTGAAAATTGGCTAGGTGAATTTGTGAACCCTTGAGGTAAACGAGTCCAGGTCCTTTGTGTCTTTTCCCACATAAAAGCAAAGATTTTTTTTTGAGCCTCAATTTTTCTTCCTTCCTTCCTTCCTTCCTTTCTTCCTTCCTTCCTTCCTTCCTTTCTTTCTTTCTTCCTTACTTCCTTCCCTCCTTCCTTCCTTCCTTCCTTCCTTCCTATCTTTCTTTCTTTTTTCTTTCTTTCTTTCTTTCTCTCTCTCTCTCTTTCTTTCTTCCTTCCTTCCTTTCTTTCTCTTCCTTCCTTTCTTTCTTTATAAATAATTTTTTATTTTTTAGAAAAGTTATCCATGATTACATGTTCTTACTTTCCCCTTCACCCCCCAACCTCCCTCCCCATTGCTGACACACATTTCCACTAGTTTTAACATGTGTCATCAATCAAGACCTATTTCCAAATTGTTGATAGTTGCATTGGTGTGGTCGTTTCGAGTCTATATACCCAATCATGTCTGCCTCAACCCATGTGTTCAAGCAGTTGTTTTTCTTTTGTGTTTCCACTCCTGTAGTTCTTCCTCTGAATTTGGGTAGCATTCTTTTCCATAAATCCCTCAGAATTGTACTGGGTCTTTGCATTGCTTAAAAACAAAGATCTTTTGAGAATTCTCATTATAGAGAACCAGCTCTATCTTTCTGGAGGTTCAGAGTGGCATTTAGTGGCGTCAGATTGAATGAGAACAGTCAAACTAAATGCTTAGCTCATAACTGCTCCAACTCCATGGAGTCTTGAGTTTAATATATCCTGGTTTGACGCAAAGAGCACAGAGAAAGAATCACAGCTGTGAAACGGTTACAAATTATACAAAACCCATTAAGTCTAAAAAGTAGAGAGATAGGTATAGGGTCAGAGGCCAAATTTCAACCACCAATTAGTAGGGGGTTAATTCTGGGAGCAGAAATATATTTCAGAGATTTTTACTGAGTCCTGTACTCTTGATTTACAGGATTGCACCCAGTCAGATAAAGTCTTGTCTAGCTTTGTCTGTCTCCAGCCTTGATTATCTAAGTAAAATATTTTTTGGAGTTCAGGCTTCTTAACTATCAAGGAGAGAAATTGTTAACTCAGTAGCTGCTGATCTGCTAAAGACTCAAAACTTTCCATAGGAATATTAAGAAAAGGTGGGGATCTGAAAAGGAGTCAAAAGAGGAGTCTCAGATTTTTACCTTAGATAACCCATTCTGTCTGCGTCCTGACATGCAGTGCAGAAAAATCATACACACACTTTTACTTGCCAATGATTTTGTAATGGGGTCCAGATAAAATATCTATTACAGACTCTATTTCTCTAAATGACTTCCAATAGCCTCCTGGAGGGGTCAAGTTGTTATTGGATTAACTAACCCGCTGGTACCAGAGCTTTTCAGGGCTCAGGTTACCAGGACCAAACACAAAGACTGCCTAAGCCTGGATTGGTCATGTAGGGAATCCAGATAACACGCCCTATCATGACCCTATTTCTCCAATCATCCTTCCACCCCTCACGAATTGGAATTGAGAAAAAAGCTGAGCATGAGTCTACCACAGTGAAATATCTTGCCTGGCTTGGAATGGAAGAAATAGCAGCTGGACTTGGTACAACAGGATTAATTTTGATCACATAATCATTGACAGCCCTTAAATCTTAAATAAAACAATACACAGATCTGCCATTCTCATCTAACTTTGGCTTTTTAATAGGAAGAATAGGTATATTAAATTCTGAGAAACAAGGTATGATGATCCCTTGTTGGATTAGGGATTCTATAATTGGTCGTATGCCCTCAATTACTTCTTTAGTCAAGGGATATTGAGATACACAAGGAACTGGCCCTCCCTTAGTCCTCACCCTGACTGGAGTAGCTGATTTCAATAAACCCACATCTATAGAAGACTTTGACCAGAGGTCCTTAGGAATATCTTCAGGTATTGGATAAACTGAACCTGAATCACCCTCTGTACTCACTGAATCTAAGAAAAGCATTGGAAAGATTCTTCTGGTAGACCACCAATGGGAGTACAGTGGATCGTAGCCCTCAGTTTGCAGAATAAATCTCTTCCCAAGGGATTCATTGGGCATTCTCGCATTGTGTTTCTCTCGCAAAATGTCTGACATGATTATATAGATAACACATTGGAGCTCCAGACCTCCTTTCCCTAGAAACATATTGATATCTAAGCTGCACTGATTTTAATGCTGCAACAGCTTTCACTTCTTTAATTTCACTGTCTTTTGCCTTCCTGTTTGCATGTTACAATTGCCTCTCAGTCCTCAATTATAGAATCTTTATCATCATTAGTTTTATCCTTTTTCAGCTGCAAACACACATTCCTTCCTCTTTAGTTCTTCCTCTTTAGTTCTTCCAAACTCATTAACTCCCAGTCTGGACAATTGTTCTTAAAATTTTTCTTTAAAGCATGAATTGTTCACAAATAATCTTTTAATGTGTGCATTTGTTTCTTCAGCAAGCACATCTAACCCCAATTGCATCTCTGCTGTGTCTGTCAACCTATCTAGAAAATCTTCTGGTGATTTCCCCAATATCTTGTTTGATTTTCTCAAACCTTGACCATGCATCAGGTCTTCTAGAATTCTTTTCCATCACCTCAATTGTGGATTCCCTCACTTGTTTCAAATTTCTATAATTGGCCACTGAATTTAAATCTAGCTCTTCATACTGCTCAGGCCACAGTGTTAAAGGAGAATTATTTCTAGTTTGCACAATGAATTGTTGTCTCTCTCTTTTTGTTAATAATTCCTTCATAAGCAAGAAAAATCAGCAGACCAGATTATAGATTCTCACTGCCAATTTAAACTTTCTGATTACTTTATTAGTGTATTAATGGCTATCTTTTTTTTATTTTAAATTTTTTAAATTTTTATTCCCTTACCTTCTGTCAATACTCTGTATTAGTTCTAAGGCAGAAGAGTGGTAAGGGGTAGGCAATTGGGGGTTAAATGACTTGCCCATGGTCACACAGCTGGTGTCCAAGACCAGATTTGAACCTAGGACCTCCCATCTCTAGGTCTGGCTCTCAATCCACTGAGCTACCCAGCTGCCCCAATGGCTATCTTTGAGAGAGGTGAGGTGGTAAATAGTGATGGGCCAGTGAGTTTGAATCTATCAACCCTTCCCTCAAAGTACCACTAATACTTGACAAACTAAGAGGGTTTCTCCAAAATGGTGACAGGTTATAGGCAGGAGCTGGTGCTGAGGGACAATGGGAAGGCTATCCTAATTGATGAGGTGGGTAGAGACCCTGGCCAGATCGGCACAGACCCTCTGTGAACTAAAGCTTTCCCCTAGTCAGCCAATGACTTTGTAGAGACTCTTGCTTAATTGTAGTCTCAGCTAAGCAACTGCTCACAGACCTTCTTCCCCTCTTTGTCCGTTAATTAAACTTGAATCCTTTTCTCTGGCTGCTAAGTATTTTATTGTGGGTTAATCAAGGTAGTTGAAGAAGATGATGGGTAGAGGGAACAAAATAGACCCTAATGATCTATGCCCCAAAGTTCTTCCCCTTGGGAAGCCAATCCTGGCTCCTACCCAAAGGTTCTCCTTCCCTTCCCCCTATATCTAGTTTCTATCCTATTATCTAAATTATAAATATTTTAGGTAAGGTCTCTTTGTAAGGCAAAGTGAGGAGTGGGAGTTTGGAGGTCTGCTCCCAGATTTGAGTCCAACTCCCCAAGGATCAAGTGATCTTGATCTCATTGATATCAATGGATGCTGGCAGGAAAACAGGCTTTTAGGGTTAACACAAGTCTGGGAAACCCTCAGGTTTGGCTCTTGAATGGTTACGAGAAAGCTCCTCTCCTTCCTTCCACCTTGAGTTCCTCAATCCCAAAGCTCCTCCTCCAGGAATTTCTCCCCAAATCCTCCTCTTCTTCCAAACAATGTTGCTGGCTATCCTCCCAGCATGTAACATTCTGAGAAGAATTTTCTTTCCTCACACTCTGCCTTCACATTAGGTCCATCAAAAAACTTTGGGGTTCTCCATTTAATGGCATCTAACTCTGCAGCAGAGAACTGCTTGTGCGACTTCAGATGCAAAATCCCAATGTTCAGGTGAAATTAAAGCATATCTCATAAAGGGATGAGGAAGCATGATTTGTATTAAGTTCCCCTGTTTCCCTTTCCAGCCTATCAGGAATTTTTGCTTTTATATCACTTCCCTCTGCTAATTTTTCAACACCAAACATATCCACATTCTTAAAATCAAAACCATTATTTTTGCCATTTGCAAGATTTGCATTAAAACATTTTTCCATCACATCCAGGTTTGCTTGCATTAGCACCATCATTTGTTTCATCTCCAAGTCCCTGAATATGCAATTAAAAACACTCTTGATTTTACATAGAGTCAACAATAACAATCCATCTATACTTGTATATAATTGCAAAACCCAGGAAAACAATTGGTAAATAGGAACAGACATACTGCATTGATAGTCTCATAAAAGTTCTTAGAAATTCACACCCTAGCAAGGTATAACAATAACCAGGAATCACTGTAAAAACCAAATATGGTATCCACATTAAACATGCATAGAACATTTCCGTTATTCTCTATACCATGTTGATAGGTATATAGAGGAATAATGAGGAAATAATACTTGATAAAGGAAGAATTGTGTAAAATTAGAAGCCACAGTGGTAAATAAAACCTGTACTTAAGATCTTTTAAGTCACCACTTCAGCACTAGATAGTGGACAGCATTGCTAGCTTTTGATAGACAGGTGTCTATCTGATTGAACTGAGATTTCAGCACCAGACAGCAGCCTCTCCAGCAACTAGTTGCTCCCTTGACAGATACCTCCTCAAAGTTCCACAGGCTGTCAGTTCTGTAACTGTCTCTGAGAACCACTGCACTCAGGCTTGAAGTAAAGGATTCAGCCTTACCCAAAACTAAGTAACCCTAGGTTTAATCACTTTGCCTCGCCAACTGAAATATTAAGTGGGTATTTGGAGAATGTGTTAGATCAGTGGTTCCCAAACTTTTTTGGTCTACCGCCCCCTTTCCAGAAAAAAATATTACTTAGCACCCCCTGTCACATACTATCACTGCCCCCTTACAGTTATTTACCACCCCCATATGTACCTGTGGCCATCACCGCCCTCCTGGATTGCTGCAGCACCCATCGGGGGCAGTGGCACCCACTTTGAGAAACACTGTGTTAGATGTTTATTTAGGCCAGTAACAGTAAAGTGTTTTGGGAAGGCCACCCAAGCCCAGTACAGGCAAAGCCAGACTCTGAGATGAGACACACATAGATAAGTTATGAAATAATACTTGTTTAATAAAATGGGGACAAGTTAGAAGGGATTTGGATATAAATTACTCTAATAATAACTACCTACACCTCCCCAGATCTACAAATCTCTTCACAGAGATTGATTTTGAGTATTTCCCTACTCTACTGTTAGAATGATATGAGGGAGAGTCTCAAAGGTGTCTTTGGGTAATAGATGTGTGTGTTGTAAGATTAATATATTTGGAGAGGTCCCTTTGATGTTAATGGGATGACAGACTTTAATGATGGAGTCTCTTTGGGCTACTCTCCTATATACCCTTAGTGAGAGGGTGAGGGATAGTCTCTGTATATAGATGTATTACAGAGATTGGCAGATGGTAGTAACCTGGTAAGGGTTTCCTCCAGGGGATAATATTATTAGGTCCCTGGTTTGGCAGGCCAAAGAACCCCCCTTCAGGTCAAGCCCCTATGCCAGGTCAAACTGCACAACAGAGGGTCTTGGTCAGACAATGTCAAGGCCTGAGCTGTCGGCCTTCCCTCTCCCTCTTGTTCCCTCTGTATTCCTTTGCCAAGAATATCTAGATCTGACTGCTTTCCAAAGTTTATTATTATTATTATTATTAATAATATTGTAGGAGGTGGGAGAAGGGCAGTGTTGATAAGAGGGGTCTCTAATCTAACCCAAATCAAGATCCTTCTTCTTGGTTAAGCCAAACAGGAAGACCTGGAATTCACCTTCCCTTCCCTATATGTTATCCCTAAGCTAAATACAGATTGATATTGTTATCAGGGGTCTCCATTGTAAGGCAGGACAGACTGAGAGTCTTCTTGGTTGGCCTAAGGCCTAAGGGAGGGTCGTTGACCCTTCGAGCCCTATTGTATCCTAGAACTCTTCCTCAATGGCCTCAGATTGATTCAGGAACTACACAGGTCTTTGGAGTTGTTATAGGAAATCATAGGGAAAGCAGAAAGTACCAAAGCAGAGGCAGGGAGATTCTAGAACCCTGGAGAGACAGTGACTCTGCAGGGACAGTTAGTTGGACTTTTCTGACCACTCACTACTTGGCTATATTTTAGCCTCACTCCTTATCTGACTCACTCCTCCACTGTATTCAGATCTGGTGCTTGGGCTCCCTGACAACAAACATTTGAGCATCTGTTAACATTATTTTGTCTCTGGTAGTTATTATTCCAACCATTATTCTGCCTATAGCCATTATTATACCTATTATATCCATTATTCCTGTTAATCTGCCTGGAAAACTGTCCTCTGTATCTATAATCTTTTACAAAATGTCCAATCCTGTTACAAAGATAACACCTGTTAGGACTTAATCTCCTTTCCCTTAGGACATATTGTTCTCTTGGTTGTACTGATCTCAGAGCTGCCACAGCTTTAACTTCCTTTATCTATCTTTAGCTCTATTATTTGCTTCTCTTAATTGCTTTTTTAGATCTTCAATTATTGTTTCTTTTTCTTCACTAGCTTTATCTTTGTCAACTGTATAAACATATGTGGCTTTTCTCTTAATCTCCTCTAAGGACATCAATTCCCAATCTGGACAGTTTTCCTTAAAATTTTTTTTCACTGCAGAACATGCATTGTCCACAAACAGCCATTTGATGTGGGCAATGGTCTCTTCTGCCATCACACCCAAGCCTAGTTGTAACTTAGCAACTTCAGTAAGTCTGTCTAGAAAACTTGCAGGAGTTTCATCGTGGTTCTGCCTAACCTTCTCGAATTTTGACCAAGTATTGGAATGACGTGAATGTCTCTCCATGACCTCTATTATTGATTTCCTGGCCTGCTTTAACATTTTATAATTACTGAGTTAAGATCAAGTTCCTGATGTAAGAATAAATGAGAGCCCAGTAACCAAAGTTATGATAGAGAGGAGATAGAGTCTATGTGGTGAGACTCTCTCCTCCAGCTCTCCCCTCAAGCCTAATATACACTGGGAGAATTTGAGGGGATGTCATCCTATAACTGGGTGATCTGGATGGTTGTACCACCCCACAGGAGTTGGGGGTGAGGCTTCTCTATAAGATGAGGTATGTGTTACGCCAATCTGATTCTGAATGAGTGCAGGATTCATGCAAGCCTCCCCCGAGGTCTGTAAACTTCACAGCAGGTGGTCTGGCTCCAAGATAGAGGCTGTGATTCCCCTCCCCACTCATTGTCTCTCAGGCACTCCAGAACACTATCTGACTAATGAATGGCTTTTATTATTTGCAATTCAGTGTTTAGGGAAATGGATGAAGGGCAGAGGGTTTTGGGGGGTGCCCTCTTCTCTATTTCTATGGGATCCATCACTTGGAAGGGAATCTTTGGGGTTCCCACTCCCAAGCTTCTCCCCTTGCCCCTTCTCCTTCTGTTTCTATTTCTATTTCTATCCTTTCTATAATTGTAAGTTAGACCAGAAAGGGTCTCTCAGCAAGGTGGGGTAATGGAGGAAGGAGCCTAAAAGATCACTCCCAAAATGGAGTCCAAAACCTTAGCTGACTCGATTATTGAAGTCTTGCTAGGTGAGATGCAATGGGATGCCTTCGACCAGGGAATCAGGGTATCAATGTCCAAAGAAAGATCCTCAGGAAGCCCTCAGGACTGGATCCGAGCTGGGATGTCCTCCATCAGAACCCTTTTTCTCCTCCTCCTTTCTCTGGAGCCTTCCCAGAATTCCCTTGGTCTCAACTGTCACCAACTGTTGCCAACTGTCAGCCATTCCTTCTCTGACTCCTTTTGTCCCATCCCTCTTGCACAAATCCCATCCTTGGCTCTGGCTAAGGGGTTAATGGAGGAGTATTCCTTGTCTCCTCAATGAATTCATTTCTCTCACGTTTGGTAAGTAATTCTTCCATGAGAAGAAAAAAGTCCACATAATCTGGATTGTAGATTCTGACCACCCTTGGGAATTCTTTAATTACTTTATTTGGTTCATCAAAGAACCGAGAGGTCCTACACTTATTTAATGGCATTCAGTTCTGCAGAGGAGAATTGTTTATGGGATTTCAGATGTAGCACTCCATCAGGAGAAACATATGGTACATCTCTGAGTGGAAACAAATTCACTGAGTTCTTATTTAATTCTGAAGCCTCTCTTTCTAATCTTGTTTGTCCCTTAGCTTTTCCTTCTTTCATATTATTAACCATTATATCATCTCTTATTCCATAGCCAGTATAGTTATTAGTCCTTCCTTCCTTAAAACACTGTTCCATTATATCAATTTTAGCTTGCATTTGTAATAATAAAGGGGGTCAGTAACCAATGTTTGATAGAAAGGAGAGAGAGAGTCTATATTGTGAGTCTCTCTTCCAGATCTCCCCTGGGGCAGAATATACATGGGGAGACTTTAAGGGGGTGTCACCCTGAAACTGGGTGACCTGGATGGTCATGCCACCCCATAGGAATTAGAGGCAAGGCTTCCCTATAAGACGAGGTATGCGGCACCCCAATATGATCCTGAATAAGGATAGGGTTCACACAAACCTCCCCCCAATCATTTAATTTCACAGTGGGTAGTCTGACTTCAAGATGGAGACAGCCAGACCAAGGTGTGGTTCCCCTCCCCCTTGTCTCTCAGCCACTCTGGAATGCTATCTGACTGATTAATGGATTTTATTATTTGCAATTCAGGGATTGGGGAAAGGGATGAAGGGCAGAAGGATTTTGGGGTGCCCTCTTCTCTATTTCTAAGGGGTCTATCACTTGGGTGGGAATCTTTGGGGTTCCCACTCCTAAGATTCTTCCCCCACCCCTTCTCCTTCTGTTTCTTTATTTCTGTTCTTTCCTATAATTGTAAGATTTTATTGGAAAAGGGTCTCTCAGCAAGGTTGGGAATGGGCGAAAGAGACTAAGAGATTGCTCCCAAAATGGAGTCCAAAAACTTAGCTGACTTGACAGTTGAAGTCTTGAAGGGTGAGATGTAATGGAATGGATTTGACTAGGGAATCAGGGTTTCAATTTCCAAAAGAAAGATCCTCAGGAAGCCCTCAGGACTGGATCCAAGCTGGGATGCCATCCTTCTCTCTTCTCCTAGTCCTTCACCAAAAGACCTCTCCTCTCCTCTTCCTCCAAGAAATTCCCAGAATTCTCTCTGGTCTCATCTGTCAGCAACTGCAGTAACTCCCTTCTCTGACTCCTTTTGTCCCACTCCCCTTGCACAAATCCCATTCTTACAGTATCCCAGTTTTGTGTGGTAGGACTTTTCCCAAAAGTCTCACTTAATTCATGCATCACTATTTCCTATTCCTATCTTATGTTCCCCCTCCCTCCCAAATAATAAATCTTTATTTTGTCTTATCACTATACTAATTATCTATCTATTCCTATTCTAAGACGGGTTTTGGAGAAGTTGGTAGGGGAATGAGGGTTGCAATTTATATAACAATATTTACAGGGTGTAAAATAATTTTGTAAAAAGAAAAGTTTTCCATTGAACACAATGTCTAAGTTTACAGTGTAATAATTTTCTTATCCTTAAACTCTTCTAAGTTATTATTTAACCCATCTATGATTTTAACAGAATTTTAACTTGTTTACTTTTAATAGATTTCTATCAAGTAACGCAATACAACTATCTTATTATTCCTAGCTGTTATCAAATTTTGTTTAAACTACCTATGTTTTAAATGCAATGTTAGTTTTTATATTGAGAATCTATTTTAGTATGCTAGTATTCTTAGTTATCTATCCAACAACATATATATTTTATTCTTATGCTTTCCCTGCACTAGCTCGCTAAAAAGTTTTGAACTTCCCTAGTCCTTTCTGCACTTTCCCTATGTCTAATGTCCAAATTATCTGCTAAATTTTTAGTATGCTACAGTATCTACATGGCTAGGGACTATTATTTACAATTCTACTCTACTTTTCCAACCTATGTTACAGGTATGTATAAAATTTACATCATTTACACTATTATACAATTGTACAAACATTAGTCTTGCATATCAATGTTAACCAGACAAGAAAATCGCTTGATCTTCTTATGTGGTTAAAATCTTATGGAACTTGCAACTATTTACATTATAGACATATATGCATTTTGTATTTACACAATCTTCATACACTTGCTTATTTACATGAGGTCTCAACTAGATATCAGTTTTATGTTGTATTTTGTGTTCTCTTTATGTACTTTGCATGCAAAATACTCACCCTTGTTTTCAAAGTTGTCAGTTTTCTTCAAGTCGTCTATAGATTTCTCTTGAATCTTGATGCTATGTACTGTGTTTGCATTTTCCCTAAAGTGTGAGGTTAATTTGTGTTTTTGTGCTATTGCCTCACCATAGTCTTATGTCAACCATTTCCTTCTGTCCTCTTCTTTGTGCAATTGTCCAATTTCTGCAAAGTTCAAAGTTCAAAAGTTTTTTCACAATGTCTTTTCAAGTACTCTTTTCTTGCATCTTTCTTCTTGGTGATTTTCTCGATTTACTTTTTTTCTCTTGATTCTTTTCCACTTTTCTGTTTCTACATCCGTTGTTTGTTGTCATACATGTTGTCAGATAGGTTTTGTGGTTCGGATGCAGGAACAGTGTGGATTGTGATCCTTTGTCAGTGATGTCAATAAATTGTGTGTGTTTGTTATATGCATTTTCAGATGTTTTGCAATGATTTTGTGTTTTGCAATAATTTTTGAATTTCAATTCTCAGTCCTCAGCACTTTCTGTAATTTGTCTATCTTGAACTGTTTCTGGGTATCCTGCATTTAAATGTATGTTTCTTTTCAGGTTTCACATAGGTCATGTGGAACCATGAATCTTTTCCTTCTATTTTTATAATTATAGGGGTAGTGAGCAAATTTGATAGGGTCCTAACCATTTGGGGTCTGTTACTGATTTTCTTTTGAAGTTTCTTATGTACACTATGTCTCCTGGTTTTAAATTATGTAAGTCATAATCAAGGGGAACTCTCTGTTGAATCAAACCAAGTTCATGGAGTTCTGTGAGTCTTTGTTGCAGGGCCTGGATATATTTATGCAGTACACAATCTGCGCCCAGCATTGAGACATATGGGGTTTTGTGAACTCTCCCTTGCCAAACAGGTTGGCCATATAGCATTTCAAATGGGGAGAGATGTAAGTCTCCATTAGGTTTGCTTCTCAGATACCATAATACTATTATACATTACACATTACAGCCAACATTTGCTTGAGTTCAGAATCCCTACACATCCATTTAATAATAGCCTTTCATTTATGCAACATTCCCCAAACCAGCCATCTATACTTATACACAACCATAAAACATAAACACACAAGAGGCAAATAAGAGCAAATTTTGTAGACAGTTAACTCCATTACCAGTTTCATACAATTATAATTCAATAACATATAACATATATCAGGAACACTGTAAAATGCACATAAGACTATTATAAATCATTATCAAAATTGTATTTAACATATCTCCTGCCATGATAGAATACTGCTGTAATAGTGTGAAATGAAATATAGGATATGAAATATTAGCAGCCACTTTGACTGAAAAAACAAACAGGAAAAAATATTTTTTCCACTAACACATATGCTACTTGTTCCTTTAAATAGTAGTCCTTTTAAATGTTTTTAAATCCTCCTAGTGTCACTCAGCCTTAGAATTCTCTTTTCAGAACCTTGGACATCAGCCTACTTGCTCCTAAGGGAAATGAAATTTTCAGTCTGCTGCTCCTGACTGACAGGTCTAGCAGAATTCTGTCAGCAGCCCCAACTGTCACCCTGCCTGGTAATCCTCAGCACTCACTAAAACTGTTAAGCCTTGCCCACAACTTTTTGGTTTGAGCTGCCTTGGCTTGCCAAATGAAATAAAAAATAAATACGTTGATAGTGAATTACTTGGTACTTTGGTGGTATAGTTCTTAGGGCCAGTTATCAGAAGTCCTAAAGCTTGGGAAGGCTTTCAGAGAGAAACTGACAAGCTACCACACTCATGTAACTCAGGGTTTTATTTAAACAAGGACAGGTACGGGAGAGGGGATTGGGACAATCTAACTAGATATAGAAACTAATTCCTCCCACCAAAATCAAGTAGTCTTAAACAGATGGTATCTACACTAAATCTCTACCTAATGATCCCAGCTGTAATATCTCTCTAACCAAATCTTCCCCCCACCCCCACTTTGCTAGTTATTAGAGTAAGGGAAGGCTGGAAGAAAAACAGGTCCACAGGGTCAAAAGGGAAATGTGTCACAGACAGTTGTCCTCTGGAATTTGGCAAGAGTCCCAGTAGAAACCACAGAAGTAATGGAAACACACAGCAACCAAACAGGAACAGATGTAAATTCAACAAGAAGGAGAGTAATGATTTAACTCACACAGTTCACATGAGGAGTTTAGAAACCACTCTCAACCACTTCCTAGAAGGTGAAACTACTTGCAGGATAAGTCCACACACACTGTCTCCCTCAAGAAAGAAAGGTCCAACCAACTGATCCTCCAGAATCACTGTCTCTTCAGGGTTCTGGAATCTCCCTGCCTCTGCTTTGGTACTTTCTGCTTTCCCTATGATTTCTTATAACAAGGTGTCCAACTTTCCAAGGGAAATCCTTTGATGGCCTTCACTAGATCTCAAGGCCCCCAAGAGTCCTTCCTCTCTCCTTTGAGATCCCAGATCAAAACCTTTCCCCAAGGCTCTTTCCTTCCCACCTTCTTTTGCTCCAGGCTCAACTGTTGCTCTGTCACTCATTTGATCTGAACATTCTAAAATCCCACTTATTGTAAATCTGTTCTTTCAGTGTGTTTATGTCTAGTTGAGTTCACCCTCCCCCTTAAACAGAGGTTTCAAGAGGTTTATCACTGTGATGATATTGCAAACAGGGATGGACAGAAACCAGTATTCATATGAAGGACCTCTATGGGGTATGGTATAGACAGGTTTCCAGGACTTAGCAAAATGCCTGGACCCCAAGAAGCTTTTTCTGAACACAGCCCTGTCAGGGAATGATGGTCAACTTTGGGTTTAATGTAACCAAAGCTTAATTAGAAGTCTCCCTTAGTTCCCTCTTTCACTTTCTTCTTCTCTAATATCCTCCGAAGAAATATCTTATCTGACTGTGTATCTCCAAAAGGGGTGGTTTATTAACAGGTTCAAGGAAGAGTCAAGATAATGGGGTCAGGAAGCCCTATCTAACATACAGGCAGTTTGGAGTCTCTTTGGCTTAGCCAAGCCAAAGGCTGTGGCTTTAAATGTTCTTTTTCCTTCTTCTAATCTGTCAGCTAATCTAAATCTACAGGAAGTTTGCAAGTGTCTCTCCTTGGAAGGCACAGGCAAGGTAAAAGTCTTCAGGCTGTCTCAGCAAGCCTTCTGGGTCAAAAACTCCTCAAGCTACTGTGAATGTCTAGTCAGCCTCTTTGCTGGTTGTTTTGGAAAAACCAGGAAAACTTTCAGATCTTCAGGCATCAAGGGAAATATTAGGAAAGCCTCAGGTATCCAAATATTGAATCCTGAGGTGAGGTAAAAGTCCTCCATCTCCCTCTAAGTCCAGAGAAAAAGCCCCTCCTCCTGTTCTATTTCCCACAAGCCTCTCTTGCTCCTTCCAATTGTCACTCCTGCCCTTCCAGTCTTGCAACATTCCAAAAATCTCCTCTGTGTTAAGATTTTCCTACAATTCATCCCCTTTTCACATCATGACCTCCTAAGGTCACTAACATGAACATTTATACTTACCATATTGTTTTTCTATTCTATTTCTAACTACTTCCCCCAAAACAATAAATTTCCCTTTCCTACTCTATTACTATGCTAAGCTAACTACCTATTCTAAGAGATTTGCAGGAAAGTTATGAGTAAGGGAAATTTTGGGGTTTATAACAATGCATACATAAAGGTAAAACAAATGTTTCAACACAATAATCCTTAAGAAAACATCAAGTGTACTAAATTAATACCTATTCTTGTAACTTTAAACTAATTGTAAGAATGAATATTTTAAGAGACTCAAGATGTTAAATGTTTAGATAGGCTTGAGTGATGAAGCCTGTCTAGGCCTCTCCTTCACCCTTACAGAAAGGGAGCAAGGGGAATTCTCTGTGTAAGGATGCACTGACAGAGATAAGCAGTTGGTAACCTGATAAGGTATTCTTCTTTATGGATTAATGTTGTTTGGTCCCTGGGGCTGAACTTAAATAACCAGGCCCCAAGAAGTTCCCTTCAGATCCCAAACTTTTCAGGTTAGGGCTGAATGGCTGGTGGCTTCAGACATCATGAAGCCAAAGCCTGAACAGCCAGCCCTTCCCTTTACCCTTCTTCCCCACCCCCACTTCCTTGTATTCCCAGAATCTCAGCAATCTGACTGCTTTTGAAAGGGTTATTTATTATTATAATGACTAGGAAGGGAGAGGGAAATGATGTAAAGTGTCCCTGAACTAACTAATTATCAAGCTCCTTCTTCCTGGTCAAGCCTTTCAGCTGAACCAGAAATTCTCCTTCCCTCCCCTAATCTAATAACTAATTAAGCTAACAGATTACTCAGGTTATAAAGGGGTCTTTAGTATAAGGCAATGACAGTTGAATCCATGGACCCTTTAGCTGCTTGCCAATAATTGCACTTCTTCCTCGATGAATGTGTTGTTTATCAGAAGCAGCAACAGGTTTCTGGATAGGTAGGAAATCAAGGAAATCTTCCAGTTGTCTTTGCTCAATCTTGAGGTGGGTCAGAGTCCTCCTTCTCTCTTCAAATCCCTGACCAAAGACTTCTCTTCAAGCTTCCTTTCCCACACTCCTCTTCCTGGTCTCAAATGTTGCTCCTTTCATTCCCTTGCCTTTTCCAAGGTTCCAACTGTCCTTGCAACTTAGTCCTTACATTTCCCCTTTTTTTTGTTGTGTGACCTTTCAAAGGTCACACCATGGATAGGACTCCTATTGTGTTCTATTCCTAACTAATTCCCCCCTCCAAAATAATAAACTTCCTTAACTTCCCTTTTCACTCTAATTCTATGTGAAAATTATTCTATTCTAAGAGATTTTCAGGAAAGTTTTGGGTAGGAAAATTTTTCGGGGTTTGTAGCAATGGTATAAAAAGTAAAACAATTGTTTCACAATGCTTTCTAGTAACAATACCTACTTCTCAAATACTAGCTAATACAATTTTCTATTAATACTTATTCCTATGCAATTATCTTATATATCTATTTTAGATAACAATGTTATCTTATCTCTACAATTAATCTTTTCCCTCTATCTACTCTGTTAATATAGCCTATTTCTATCACCTAAATATAACAACATATCTTGCACTTATACTTAACCTTCAAACTAATAATTGTTACATAACATTTCCCTACATTCCTACTCTATCCTATAGAATGTTTCTATTTCCTAACTTTAGTTCTATGTCTAATGTATGTTCAAGCTATGATACATTTTCCAACCCTATAGCTAAATTTGCCAACCCATGTTACATGTATTTATAAATTTTTACAGACATTTATATACATGTGATACATTTTGACACATAGTTCCTAATCATGATATTAGTCAAATAGAAAAATCTTCTGATCTTTCTATTTGCCTAAGACCTTATGGTACTTAATTATTTACATATTTACATTTTGCAATTTTGCAAATTCAGACGCTTCCTTATTTACATGAGGTCCTTGCTACAAATCAGTTTTGTGTTGTATTTAGGTCCTTTTATGTTATGTTGCATGTTTATACTTACCTAATGTTCAATGTCGTCCTTTGTCTACATTTACCTTATGAGTTTCCCTTCTTTCTTGCTATTTATGTGTAGTGTTGTATGTATTCCCTACTGTGTGTTAAGAGCCAGAGATTGACAGGCTATAGTGAGGAAAGGAGGGGGTAAAACACTCCTGGCTCTCAAACCCCTCCCCCTCTGACTGCTTCTGCTTCAGTTGGTAATGAAGACAGCAATAGGATTCTTCTGGTAAGTTTCTCTTATGGCTGAAACCCCAATAATGTTCCTTTCTTAAATTTATATTCCTCTCAGGTCAGTTAGAGGAGATATATAGAAATTATTTATCTAACGGTTGAGGACAGAGGAGATCTTAAACTGGCAGCCAACAGGATTCAATCAAGAAGTTCAGACTGAATTGTAAGTATCTTCCAAATGATTATCAGGCACAGATTTGAAGGTAAAAAGTTATATTAGGAATTAACAAGGAAAATTATATAAATCCACGAAGGGTTTAGGATAAATGAAAGGTGACCCTAAACTGTTAAATTGATGCCCCCTTCCCCCTCCTCCCTGGAGGGATGAAGCACTTAACTAAAACTGGCTCTCTTGCTATAGATAAATATCTTACTTTCTAATTACTAAATAATTATATAATTATATTAATGAAGAATAGTAATGACAAATAGGCTAATCCTATGAGTAGAAATCACTAGCTTATGCTATAATGGTTTCTCAGGAGAAACCCCAAGTCAGGAGAATCAAGCAGAGTATCTGCTCACATCCAATCCCACAAATTAACTGTCTTCAACCCTTCTCAACTGCCCCTCACCCAAAGTTCTCCAGGGGGATCCCCTGGAATTCTGGGTGAGGCTCTCCCTATACCTTTGCAGGGATTCCATGCTTTGCATCTGCACACAACA